>NC_089861.1:15497500-16097500 GCF_036373705.1 Amia ocellicauda | reverse complement strand
GTAGATACTGTAGAGCATTATATTTTAAATTTTCCTGTTATATTTTGCATAAGTGATATTTTTCATATGAATGTCAGTTATGAATGCCTGTTGTTGGCTATGACATCATGGTGTTGGTGATGACAATTAGTTTTTTTTAGATAGGTCTTGGAAATCAAACAACCATATGTTACAAGATTAAGGTAAATATCTCATTCCTATAATGCATAGAAATAAATACAACAATGTTTGCATAATAGTTTGATTTACATGAGGTTTATGAGCTGTAATTTTAAATATACTGCTGGTATGTCCAAGAACCTGCAGTTCATTAATCCTGAAATGAATTAAACTGCTGTTGAATGGGAGTCTTATATGTTTAGGGCAGAACCAAAGATGGAAAGGGAAGTCTAAGAGACCTCCCATACCAGCCTTCTGGTTATGCTATCAAATTGTTTCAGATCAACTGGGCAAAGGAAAAGACCATGTTGACCATTATCATTCAGTGGCAAATAATAAGACACAGTACCTCTTTTCAATGAAACATAATATATCAGATGTAAGGGTTCCATGATACGCATCTCCATCCTAACACACAACATACCATTGGCCTACAAGATCATCAGCTAGCTCTTCAATGGGTGTGATTGTCTGCTGCTGCTTCTCCATCTCTGTTCTCTATCTATCACTTCACTAACTGGTACTTCCTTTTACTTCTTTCTCTTTGGTTTGCTAAGTATGCACTATGTCTCTTTTTCTCTTCTCTCTGTACTTTCTACACTTCTCTACATTGCTAGCTTTACATTTCATGGCCTCTAAAATGAAAAAACAAAAAACAAAAAAAAAAAAAAGATTAATTTAATTACCTGTGTCTGTGGTGTTTATTGACACAAGGCCTTCATCTTTCACCTCATTCAGAAAACGGATGCTATGTTTTTACACAAAAATTCCTTAGGATTTTGGTTATGAGATTTTATGTGGAAAATGTTGGGACACACATTAAGGGTTTAATACAAATAAAATAAAACAAGTTTTATTTTTACAAGTTTCAGATTAATAACGTATTTTAAAGTATTTTCTAGAATTAGATGCAAAATCCTGCATTACTAAGGTTTAAATATGTAAAATGAACCTCTGAAGATCTAAATTCTAGTTTTGGGATGGGTCAGTTATGTGGTATAAAACTTAAAAAGGTAAAATATAAATAAACATATGATGAATGTTTTACTGTGCAGAATAGAGTAAAAACTTATGTTTACAAAAATATGTAAAATATCCTTAATATGTACTGTGAAATGAGACATTAGGACAGCAATCTACATAGTTATTTGAAAATTGCTTATTGTGTACAAAACAGTAGGAATGCTGCTCTTTCCATGAAATTGACTAGGTGAATCGAGATGAAAGCAGTGATTCCTTATTGATGGAACCTGTTAAATCCCTTCAATCAGTGTAGCTGAATGGGTGGAGACAGGTTAAAGAAGGATTTATAAGCTTTGACACAGTTGAGACATGTATTGTTTATATGTGACATTCAGAGGGTAAATGGGCACTAAAGATGTAAGTGCCTTTGAACAGGGTATAGTAGTGTGTAGGGTATTGAGTGTGTCAAGAACTGCAGTGCCACTGAGTTTTTCATGCTCAACACCACCCAAAGGACATCCGGCCAATGGTAGGCCAGTGGTTTAAAATGATGAAAGGGGCCAAAGGAGGCTGACACAAATTGTGCAGAGCAACAGATGGTCTACAGTTAGTCAACTGACAGTCCTGTACAACAGTGGGGAACTGAGAAACTCCTAAAACTCATCATACCTTGACACGAATAGGGTGTGGGTGCGACCTAACAGAGTTACAGCAAATCACAAGAAACTGCAGATGCAGTGAGCTAAGGAAAGAAAACGCTCTACACTGAAGGATTCGAAAAACATTGCCTGGTCTGATGAATGCCAGTTCCAATGGCTAGGATTGTCCAGAAATGATTCCACGAACATGACAGTGAATTCAGCTCAGCCTGCTCAGTCACCAGATCTCAGTCAAGTTGAGCATCTGTGCGATGAGGTGGAAGAGCTATTTGGAGTAGAGATCCACTACCAGCCAACTTGACACAACTGTAGGAAGCATTGGAGTCAACGTGGGCCAGCATCCATGTGGAATGCTTTCAACACCTTGTAGAATCCATGCCCCAATGAATTGAGACTATTAAGGGGGTGCAACTCAATATTACGAAGGTGTTTTGTACATTATGTTTATGCATTTATGTATGTGTGTGTGTGTGTGTGTGTGTATATATATATATATATATATATATATATATATATATATATATATATATATATATATATATATATATATATATATATATATATATATATATATGTTTCAGTAATTAATGGGAATAATTGTTATGGGATGTTATTACAAAAGAGTAAAAAATAAATTAAACGGGAGTATCATGTGTTATTCTAATATGGCCATTACTAATTATGAGAAAAATAGTCATCACATGGTTTCAACTGCAGTCTAACCCTCAAGTGATTTCAGGAGGTTGTCTAAGTGTGACGGATTTGTGATTCGCAAAAGTTGTCACAATCATAAATCACCAGATCCCTCAGCTTGCAGCCGCACACATCCATTAGAGAATAGGATTGTAATCACATTGTAGAAATGCAAATTTCCAAAAGGTGCGCTCTTTTCTAGAGCCAGTGATTTATTAGCTTTCACAGCAGGTGTTTGAAGGGGCAGGGGCTCTAATAGATATGTGGGGAAAAACTCATTTTCAGCAGGCACATCATTCACATGGTTTTATTTCATTGTATTTTTTTATGTTGTCAGTGTATGACCTGGTCATTTGTTTTCCACTTCATGTGTTAATTCCTCAAACAAATGAAAAAATGTCTTAAGAATGTAAAGGTGGAGAATTTAAAGAATTGTGAAAGCATACTTGGTGCTAATCTGTGTGTTTTGTCAAGTACAGTTTAGCCATGTCATTAACTTCTAGGGGGGTACAATAGCTATAATCATTACTTTTATATCTCCTTGTAAGCTTGTGTTTTGAGGTAAATTGATTTTATTCCTCCGTCTTTCATTTTAATGAGAACATTTGTCATCACATGGGAAAATAATTATTTATGTTCTAGGCAGTGATCAAATTGATCAAACTCCTTCATTTATGCAGTTTCTACATGTCAATTTTCTGCCTATCTAGACGTGATTTTCAGTATCAGTATTGTTTTCTTTGATTTAGTTTTTCTAAGCTAAATAAATAATAACCATATGAATACCTTGTAAAACCATACATTTTGCCTACACTTTACCACTTTATATGTAGCCTAATATATATATAATATAATTTTTTGTTTTAATATAAATGTAAGACATTGCTTACAAGAATATGGATACAATCTGATTTTGATGATGCTGTTTGCCAGTCTTACTTGTCATTTGCATAAGATGATGCATTCTCTGTAAACTGCAATTTAATATTTATAACTGTTACCCCAGGATTAAGAAAGGAGGTCACTTTAAATGCAAATTAAAGCAGTTGTGAATAGTATGAATTCTAAATAAAATTAGACCAAATTCATTATTATTATTGTTATAACAGTTCACCATGAATCATGAATTACAGGAGTTACATTTCATAGTCTTCGTAATTTCAGGCTCCACGTTTCTCAAAAGACCACCCCCCTATTAAGATCTCCAGTCCAAAGGATCCTATTTATCAGCCCTGTTTCACCTTAGTACTACTGCCTTGGTGATCATTTTCCAAAAGATAAACTATTATGAAATGAGGAAAACTGAAGGTGATTTAAGTGTTTTGTGTGAAATCAGCATCAATGCAGTGCATTGACTCAACAGCATGCTATACTATATAATTCCTTCTATATTTTTTCAGATGTGTTTTCATATATGAAAAGGAAGATTTTTGGCCTCAATGCTCATTTAGGTCAGCAGTCTGAGATAGCTCAAGGCCAGTGAGTTGGGGATTGTCCAAGTCTGCTGATCTCTGTAGCATTTGACTCACATTTTGTAAGCTGCAGTACATTGTTGGGTATTGATGGTTTAAGAAGTTTCCCTAAATACAATAATGTAAAAAGTATGCTGGAAGCTAAAATATATATAATATATACCGTTTTTTTTCAAACTACAGAATAACAGTGTAACAGGCTATAAGGATATTGTTGTGCTGCTGCTGAATGAAGGCCTCCCAAAGATTTTTCCCTCACTAGTTTAGATCTACAGCATCTGTTTTATAGATCGTAGCTAAGCATCTGATCTCATCCTGTCATACCATCTTCATTTTGGCTTTCTTGGTAATTTTCGTTTCTTTCATTATCCTAATATTAATATATATTTTTTCTTCCTGATATCACAAGTTTTGGATATTCACCATGTTTTCATAGAAGACTAAAACAAAACAAAGAAACATAGTAAATATGATATCAATATACATAATGTTCATGAGGAAAAAAGGCCTCCTCACTCAGATTTGTCATGTTCAACCAAAACTCAATTTGAGCACCACAATGTCCAAATGCTTTATTTAGCTGATGCAGAAAGCTTACTGGCATGACCCCTGATTTATTGATTTGCAAAATCATCTAAACACAGAAACTGACATTTCCATATTGGGTTTAATATGCATGTATAGTGTCCTCAGCAATGGAAATTTAAGTTCAACCCATGTTGTCAGTGCAAACAATCTAATCACAAAGGCCTTAGTATGGAGCCTTGTGGAATACCTGAGGACACCACCGCAGTATCATACCTAAATCTATCCAGTGAGACAAATTACAAATTAATTTCTCTCAGAAAAAGAAGAACTACCAAATCAGCTTTTTAACCAAGCAAAGAGGGTTTTATTCAAGGTGTCAAAAGCAGCACTATGATTGAAAAGAACAAAAACAGATAGAGCACTTGTGCACAAAAAAAATGATAGAGAGGAAAGTAGCAGAAAAGTAAGCATGATCAGCCTACCTCAAATTACAGAAAATGAGTGTCTTTTAGAGTAGTATAGGAGAAAAGAAGGCCCAGACTGATTACAAGACTACATCAGAAGTTGAATATGAGACCAAATGGCTACTAATGTTAAATAAGATGAAACCATTGTTGAGAGTTGGAGCGTTGTGGAATCCAGACTTTATTACAAATTCTGCTGCCATTTTTGAATGTTGGGAATCAATGCACTTATTAAAATCACCTACATTAGAATCATGTTCAATGTAATCAATTTCAGTTAAACAAAGGATATCAAGTTTACTGTCAGTAATAAATGTGATTACTAACAGAACCAAATTATTGGTTACATATTACATATTAGTGAAATACTGTAAAGACATTGCTTAACATACAATAAGTAAAATGTAGTAAACGCTTCATTCACAATTTTCTCTTATGTCACAGCCTTATGTGGTTTCTTCACTGCACCATCACAAGGAGTAACAGGGACTCTGGACAGGCTTTTTTATTCAGCACCTTTAGCTTGTGGATCACAATCAAAATAAATAAATAATGTTCTCGTCACGGAGGAGTCTTCAAACTCCCAGGGAGAGTTCAGAAAAAATAAATGAACACAAGAAACTTAACAAAACTGGCATGAGACATCTCTGTCATGCTCCAATGCATAACACTGTCTGAGGTGTTGTGGGAGCTCCTCAACAGGGAAACAACAGGGAGGTTAAATAAGGTGAGGCACAGCTGTGGTGAGAGCACTGATTGCCACCTGAATCAGCGTCCCACCTGCATCTGAATACCTGGAGCAAAGCACCTGAATGAGATGCAGCTGCCAAAGCTGATGAGAAGCAACCCACCCCCCACCAATAGCTGTGCCTTGACAGGGCTGACCTGTCACAATTGTATTTTAAAGCATATAATCAAATCTAAATTGTGAAAACCCAAATTGGAAAATGGTATTGGTACAACAAGTAAGCTGCAAATAAGTGATGTATGGTAGAATGACAAGGGTAATCAAATTAAATTATAGTTTTACAGCTGGTTTCACAGACTTCAGTTAGCATTATTAACTATTAACAAATAGCTGTGATATGTACAGTTACGCTCTCCTAACCCAGTTCTGTGTTTGTATTTTCTAGCTTGTAGGTGGCCAGTTTGACCTTGAGATGAATTTCATCATTCAAGAGGTGGACAGTATCTCTTGCATGGTGGAGCTTCTGGATAAATGTGATCAGACCTGCCAGGCTGAAGTATGGAGCATCTTTACTGCCATTCTAAAGAAGAGCATTCGCAACCTGCAGGCCTGCACTGAAATAGGTCTCATAGAGCAGGTGCTGATGAGGATTGATAAAACTGACAGTATGATAGCAGGTAAGTCTCCATCTGTAATTGCAGGTTTGAAGCGAAATAAATGTTTTCTTATTATGATCATGTTTCTCCTCGTAATCATCACACCATGACATTGCCACTAATACAATGGTGTGTAATGTGTATACTTTGCCATTTTTATTTTTAAAAGAGAGGAAATTAGCTTATAGGAGCCAAATTTGTGATTAAAATAAAAGAGGGAAAACCTAAATCAAAGGAGGATCTTTCCTGGCTGATTTAAAAAGGCCTACACATGACTTGACCACCTCCAACATGAAGCCCAAGTAAAAATAATTTGTGGTTGCATCAGCCCAAAACTGACTTGCAACCAGGAAATTAAGACTTACAGGTTTAACCTATATTCTCATTTAATTGTTAGTAGGGTTAGTTTAGTTAATTTCAGGAACCACTTCACTGACAGTAAAGTCCCTATTTTTTATTGGAAAAGCACAATATTATAACTTTCTTGTGACTTGACAGTTCTCAATTACAAAAAATGGAACAAAGTTGTTTCCTTTTTCACTTCACTCTTCACTTAGCATTGTATGTGCAGCTGATATGTGAAAGTAAGTTTTCCGGAATAACTAAAGTAAATGTATATTTGTTTCTAATTCTACCAGTTAAATGGAGCTTGCATAAAAAAACATTAAAAATAGAGCTTCTGTTGCTTAAATCTGTTGCTGTTTGAATTGGTGAGATGTGTTGCAATACCAATTATGTGAAGGAAAGCAAGCTTGAATGAGATGGAAAAAAACAGTAATCATTTAAGCAAAAGATGATATAAACAGGTGGCATGACCAGTGTTTTATTTTTATTTTCCTAAAAACGTATTGGTTCCAACTTTATTTCTATCCCAATAGAGAAGCTCGCTTTGAATAATTGTTGGTGCATCAGTTGCTGGATAGGTTTCTGTATAATAATGCTGTTAAATCATAACTTGTATGTTTTTTGTTTTACAGACTTGCTTGTTGACATGCTGGGAGTATTGGCCAGCTACAGTGTAACAGTCAAGGAGCTGAAGCTCTTCTTTAGCAAGCTTCAAGGAGAGAAAGGACAATGGGTACTTTTGTATTTTATTTATTTTTTACTTAAATACTACATAAGTTTTTATAATGATTGATTTATATTTCTACTTGTACAGTATCTTGTTTTCTGCATTATTTTTTAAACTTCTTACAAAGAAGTTTTGGGGAACAGAGGGAATACAGGATGATGCTTATATTATCAAGAATTATCTACCATTTAATTCAGCACATTGAATTGAATTGTAAATTAATTGGTCACAGTTTTTTTTTGTTAATATCAATTCATGTTTTAAAATGAAAATGCTGTCAAATTAATGTCTGTGTGTATGTGTCTTGTGTAAAATACTGTAATGAAAAAGTCAGGATTATTTTTTGTTTTGCTTTCTTACTTTGAGACAGTGAGTAAATGAAATGTAGGCACTTCAGTTTGATTAACATATTGGTATCAGAGATGTTTTCAGCATTTCATGGGGGATAAGTATTTAAACAAAGTAAGGGTTTCACAAGCCAGATCAGTGAATTACGGTACGTCATACTTTATCCAAACAATACCCAGCAAGGACAATTCTGCTTTTTAAAGATCCTAATGTTTGTGCTGTTTATATTTCTTCTTCAGCCTCCACATGCTGTGAAACTACTGTCAGTTCTAAAGTATATGCCTCAGAAAAATGGTCTGGATTCCTTCTTCAGCTTTCCAGGAAAAAGTGCAGCAGTAAGTATGTGTTTGTGGAAAACATGTTTTTTCCCCAGTGTTTTGATCTCTTAAGGTTGTGAACAGTGAACAAAAGGCATCCTTTTAGGCTACAAGATTATTGTTTACTGCCTACTACTTCATCTAAATACTTTTTCTAGATCCCAATGAATGGCTCCAACAGTACTTGGTAGAATATGGTATATCGATCATTCTCATTCTCTATTAATACAAAATAATTGCTTCTATTATAAATGTCTCTAAGACATTTCTTGTGAGGCCTTCCTTCCAAAAAAACGTTTTAATCTTAACTAAGGTTACAAAAAAAAAAGTTCAGTTAAATAGGTCTTGTTTATGTCCCCTTTTTAAGCAATGTTTATCTCCTAATAACAATACCACTGTATTGGATGAGAAGTGTTTCTGTTTATTCTACTTAAAAGGGGAATCGTGTTTTACCCCTTTCACTTTTTTTTATATGGAACTTGTTTCCAGTGTTAATTACAGGCACTATTAATACTTTAGCTTGAAAGGTAGCTTCTTAGAAATTTAATTGTACCTTCTCAATACATATAATTGATTGGCTATTGACAGAATTCATTTAGCATTTGTGGTGGACAAGGTTACAGTAATTCTTAGGAAATCAAAATTAGTCCAGTTGCTTCTCCTAACCATTGTTTTTAACATTTAAACCTGGAGCTCTTCCACTGCTGTAAAGAAGATAATTGGGAAAAGGGAGGGACCTTTTTGTCATACTCTTGCCTTTGCATTACTAGCACTTTTATTAGCACGTTTATTTTGATTTCCCTTAGCTCTTAACTTTGACTTAACATATTGTCTACGAAGTAAGACCTTATGTATTGTTTACTGTATATCTCGTATACACTAAATCAATTCTAAATTTGTAAAATGTATTATACCTTGAACTGCACTGTATTACAGTGTATTATTGCACTTTGTATTGCTCTTATATTTTGTAAGTCACCCTGGACAAGGGCATCTGGTAGGAAATAAAAAACATTAACATTCTTAACATTACTTCCCTTGTTTTAAATTCTACGCTTTTGATAATATAACCTAGCATTTTGTTTCTATTGTTTGGATGGTGAAAAACTCCTAGGTCTTACTCATGCGTTACTTCTAGTTCTATTCCTCCCGTGGTGTAATAATAGTGGACATTTTTATTACCTGCATGTAATACCTTGCACCTGCCAGGTGTCAGCCCACCACTGAATATTATCTAAGTCTCTTTGAATATGCTAAATCACATATGTGGGACAAGTCTCCTGGCTCAAATATGCTACCTATTTTGTTGTCTTTTACAATCTTAGAACTTTTGCTAAATAGGGCCTATATTATATAAAGTGTAACATTAGTATTAGTTTGTTCTGTACAACACAATAGTTATTTTTTTCTGTACAAGGAATGAAAGGGAAAAAAATGAAACTACAAATAGTCTATCCTTTGTTTTTGTTTTTTTCGTGGCTGCTTTACAGCCACAGGAGCTGTACCAGCTGTTTTGTTTCCAGAGCCACTGTGCCATAGTGTCACCTCTTTCTAAGTGAACCTGGGTTTGAGTTGGGAATACTCATTACCATGTTGAAACAGATTTCTGGTTCAGGAGGCTGCACAGTAGATATCCTGTGGTCTTTCAGGCAGTTCCAAAAATACCCTTATTCACATTGTGGATTTGCACAGCAGGATTGCTTTTATTTGTCAGACACTCTTACAAGCTTAGAAGCAATCATGCTGCTCGTGTGGCAAAGCTAGTAAATCTGTACCAGTCAGAAGATTTGATAATATTTGATCATATATTTAGCATATTGAATGACTATTATTATTAATGATTTACATTTTCTTGACCATAAATATAGTAAGAAAAATAGACATGCGTTTTGGACACTGGAAAAAAAAAAATCAATGGGGCTTGTTTGAATAGTGTAATTTCTTGTGGGGGGCTTCAATATTTTAGTAGCTCTGAATAGTATTTCTTCATTTATAGTTCAACAATTTAAGTTATTAACTATACAGGAATACCAGGATGTGCAAAAAGGAAGGAGGTGCATTTAGCATTTCAACTTTGCCAGTTTGAATAGGTCTTGTTTAACCACGTATATATACAATATAGTTGTAGGGATTACCTTGTTATCATTGTTCTTGCCAGAATTATTTTCTGAATTGTGTTATGTCCATTATACCAGTGATGACAGGGTAACATTTCTTTTTTCCAGAAGACTAAATATTGTAACTAATTTGCCTTTGCATTGATAATATGGATGGGAGTAGTTTGTGCACCTCAGATTGTTTCTGACACTTGTTTCTTACAGGCTATCGCTCTGCCTCCCATTGCAAAGTGGCCCTACCAGAATGGCTTTACCTTCCACACCTGGCTGCGGATGGATCCAATCAACAACATCAATGTTGATAAGGATAAACCTTACTTGTACTGGTAAGTCACATGGGATAACTTACAGGAAAGCAAGACATTATTTCCTTTAGGAAACACTGGGAAGAATTTGCATACAATGACTGCAGAAAATGTGTTAGCATTTTGAAATTGTACCATGTAGAACTATTGTTATTTAGGCTAGATTAATAAGGATTTCCCTTTGGCGTTTCCTTGCTCTCCTCTAAATTTAACCAAACCCAGCGTACAGTATGTCATAGAGTGATATTCATGGCTCTGACAGCTCAGTCTATAACAATTTGCATACCCAGATATCATTAATTATATTGTACTCTGTTAAAACTTTTATGTATGTCACCTTAAATAAATTCATTATTTTAACAACAAATGCATCTCTTGAGCCCTCTCAGATATGTTAATAAAATACT
Source organism: Amia ocellicauda (assembly GCF_036373705.1). Lineage (NCBI taxonomy): Eukaryota > Metazoa > Chordata > Actinopteri > Amiiformes > Amiidae > Amia > Amia ocellicauda. The sequence continues at coordinate 16,086,652 of NC_089861.1, read as the reverse complement.
TAAAAATACCCATTCACACAGCACATAATTCTATGATCTATGATGGTATAATATCAAAAACCCGTCACAAAACCAAAAGGATCATGTGAGTACAACTTGGAAACCTGTTTGTCAACAGATTGTTCTCACTATTGGTAACCAAACTAAATCTACATTTTGCTGAATTTGTTTAGTTTCTACTTTCAATTTAATAGTTTGCATAATTCTAAAAATGACAAATGTGTGCAGTGTTTTTAACTCATCAAGTGATAATGCATGTTTGGCCCAAGAACTACAGAGAATCGTGAATCAGCCAATGAAAAAACATGGGTCAATCCCAAATACTCGAGTAAATGAACAAATTATGAAAACATGGGAAAAACACTACCATTTCCACATATAAATCCGCATTTCAGCTGCAAATGCTACTGAGATAATCATATATATACTTAAATTGGCCGCATTATAAAAGTGCAAGATAACTGGTCAGTTTGTGGGTTTCAAGGTAAAGTAAGTTGATGATGGACGTTTCATGGTTAGCAATGTTGTATTTCAGGTCAATGGCAATGCGTAATGGTGTTTTAATTTTTTTCCCCCTATTATCATTATGCTCTCTGTATATTTGTGGGTCTGTTGTACACTGTTCAGTACTGTACATCGTGTTGTAATCCTAACTTTATGAAATACTTAAATTCACGGCTTGCAAAAACAGCACCGGAGCTATATGTAGAGCTAATTTACATATTAATTTACACCTTTGCCCTTAATTTGCATGACGTGGGGTTAAGCAGCAGCTCGTCCCATGTACAATAAACTAATACCATGTAAATAAGAGAGGGAGAGGGTCATTTCATCTTTGACTCAAGCATATTGTCTCGAATAAGGTTAAACACACATGTAGATGATATACTACCGGTCAAAAGTTTTAGAACACCTCCAGATTTTATTTAAATTTTCGCAGTTTAATGTCTCGGTGTACTCTGAAATTAAAGTATAGAACAAATAAACAATTGTAGATGAAAAAGAAATGGGATCATGATGTTTAACAAGATTGAACCCCTTAAGCTGACAACCCCCTCTGGTACCCTTAAAAGGGCACCAAATCTGTGTGCTTCTCTTTAATCCCATGTGTGCTCTTCACTGCTGTTATTTGCCAAGTGTTTGGTATCCCATGAAAGCTGAGACTCTCAGCTTTCTAGTGATGTGAAGCATTTTCTGATGTGAAAATGGAGGGGTGAGGGGATACTTGGTCTGAGTAGGAATACAAAATCTCAGAAAATATTGACAATTATGATATATTCTGTAACCAGACAGTCTACTGATCAAAACAAGACAATACATGTTTTGGTAAAAGCAACACACACCTGTAGAGAGCTCAAAATGTCAAGATGGAATACTCTGTACTAATACACAACGATTTTACATAATTGGATCTGAGCTTCTATGTATTTGATACAACATCAAATAATATATACCGAATTAATTGTTAGGTTGTTCTGAACAAAACAAGCCTATTTGCAAAATCTGATCTGTGACTATCTGAATGAGACACCCCCCCGAGCAGACTGCACGTTAACCCCCCGTGCTCTGAATGTCGGCGGGCGACACGCAAACTGTAAATCGGATGTGTTTGAGAATAAAACGCGCTGGTAGCCAAGAGAATAAGCTTTTAAACAATGTGTGTATTGTAGGAATACAGTGTTACTCCTATGCACAGGAGATGCTCGTAACACTGCCAGATAATGCTTAAGAGGGTGTAGTAACACAGTATATAACTCTGAAATGTACATTATGTTTAACCCTCTGGCAGTTTACCACTTCCCTTTGTACCAATTCAGGTTATTCACTAGACTTGAACTGCTTACATTTCTATAAAAACTGGAAAAATGGGGGTGTTCGAAAACTTTTGACCAGTAGTGTATGTGGATGTGGATCATATTTTAGAGCAATATCCCCACTATATTAATGTTATCATAACTCTTTATTAGTGATGCATTAATCCTTATTACATCTTTCTTCATTTAAAGCTAGCTAAATGTCTCGATTTATTTCATTTATTAATATTGTTAATTGTATATTTGTTCATATCATATCAGTTTGTTGCTTTAGCTTTCAATACCTTATATATTCATTACAAAATAGGCAACACAGTAGGATCAAAGATAACTGTACTTGAGAAAATAACTTTGAAAACTGTAGAGGTATTGTAGATTAAGAGATCAATATGTTTTGTCGTGTTAACAGGATACTCTCCCTTACATTTGCTATGCAGTAATATGGCATACTGAATTTCAATCCATGCTGACTGTAAAATGTTATACATTGTTAACTCTGTTGCTGTATCGGCAATTCAAAGTGCTGCTTCAGTGCCTATTTGGAGGTGCAGAAATGTCCCTAGGTGCTTATGAGGCATGCACCACAGTATACAGATTAAAGCACACTGATTGTGGATCATATTATTTTCTTCTCTTGTATTCTGTTCTCTGTCTGTTTTCAGATTATAATGAATTCATATCAATATCCAGTTTATGCATGGTGGGAAGTGTATAGTTGTATGAAAATTCTAACCATTCATCTTCATTGTGAAATAGAAATTCTCTCCCATAGTCTGGTTCTGTGCGTTACACTGTTTATTATATTTTTGTAGAGATGGCAGGATTTCCCCATTTTTAAAGTAGATGCATACTAATTCTCAGATTTGCTTTTCAGGATATTTTGATACCTTGAGCTGAAACTGCTTTTTGTTTTGTTCTGTTTTTTTGTAGTTTTCGCACAAATAAAGGGTTGGGATACTCTGCACATTTTGTTGGAGGTTGCTTGATCATAACCTCATTAAAATCAAAAGCAAAGGGATTCCAGCACTGTGTGAAGTACGATTTCAAACCACAGAAGGTATGTGGTGTGTGTATGTATATATGTGTGTGTGTGTGTGTGTGTGTGTGTGTGTATGTGAATCAATTTGAGAAGTGTTAAATATTAAGGAGTCAATGTTTGTCCCTGTATCAACTAACGGTTCCTAGTTCTACTTGTGCATTAACAGTTTTCCTTAAGTTGTAATAAGTAATGGCCCTATAGAGACATACTTTAATCACAAGAAAAGACTGATCTTGGACCTACTGTTGAGAGTGATATGTGAATGTGCTGTTTGAAATAATGGATTCATTTTGTATTTCAGTGGTACATGGTGACAATAGTGCATATCTACAATCGCTGGAAAAACAGTGAGATCAGTTGCTATGTCAATGGGGAACTTGCATCATATGGAGAAATCACTTGGCTGGTCAATACTAGTGATGTAAGTGATATTTTGCTGTAATATACAGGAAAAAAAAGATTGAGCTATTGATAACCATGCATGCATTCAAATGTGTGTCCTAGGTAATACATACTTTGTCACATACTATCATTGCAACATGTTTGTTAGGAATTAAGGGAGACTTTTTTTTCTGTTCTTTTTTCACTATTTCTCAGTCTTCCAGCACCAAGATGCAGATATAGCCTCTGCATCAAGCTACCTGTACAGCATTTATGCATTTAAGCTAATTGTACAGCAATTAACAATCACCACATTGCATTTAGCTTCATCTAAATTTCTCAGTCTATATGCATATATTATACTGTCAGAAAATCATTGCTGTACAATATGTAACCCTGACATTATATGCATGTTATATAAAGCGAAATACATGTCACATTTGTATGAAAGAAAATATCTATTACATTTTACTTTTAAATTTTATTCTACTCAGTCAATTTCTCCTGTGGAAAAAATGACCATATGAAGAAACACTTTATTCAGTACAAAAATGGTAAAAAGTTAAAAAATATCTTTCTTTTGTGACAATTGAGAAATAATTAATCAACAAAATGCTTAGTTTTCCAAATATAAACTATATACTCATCCAGAACCCTTGTGAGAGTATTGGCTCACATCAGGGTTCTGGATGAGTGTATAGTTTGTGTAGAGGACTGCAAAACGTTGTGTGCAACTAGTAATATACTCTGCTTCACAAGTTGGCAGATTTAGCTTTTTTGTTTATTTACTGTGACAGGATCAAGACTATTGTAGCATTTGTATGGCTAATAAACCACTTTGTTGATCTGCTTTGGTGAATATCAGTTCACATATGAATAATACAGTTTTGTTTAGGGTTGATTCATTTTGTAAATTGTCATGTTTATACATTTGAATGATTAATCTTTTAAATAACTTGAATGCTTTGTGGCAAATGTCACACAGTATGCTACAGTTTGATAATTGATGATACATTTATAAAATCATGTAGCCAGTGTAAAACCATATTTTATGAAAACGTGGAAACTAAATGAAGCTGAAGCTAAAAACAGGAATTCTTACACAGCCCTTACTCAATATCTCTATAGAAACCACATTTTGTTAAGTTGGTGAAAGGCAGTTTCATTGACAGGAAAGATACATATGCTGCATTTGAGAGGGAAACTACATGTAAGGCAGCAATCATGATGTTCCCAGCTGATTGCTCAATTCATTATCACTAAGAACCATCTCAATTACATAAATTTGCTCCTTCCTTAATCACCTTTGCAGTCATCTGGGTGTAATGGTAGAAGATAATATAATGAATTACTGGTAGCTTACACCCAAAGGGAAACAGTTTTGTGCATTATTGGTTTGTCTTTGCTGCAACTTGAGTCATTATTATTAAGTCACCTGAGTGTTACTGTATTTGTACTCCATATTCCTACTCCTTAATAGTGTTGTTGTGTCCACGGCTGCAGGAAAAACAGAAAACACAGCAACACCTTAATTTTAGAAACCATGGCAGTTTCCCTTTAAGATACAAAGGTTTCATTCCCCCCAGGTGTATATTTTCAATGTTGTTTTTTTAAGTGGAAAATTGCATTGGCTCTGACTATATATATTATTATTATAAGTCAGAAAATATGAATTTATTTTATGTTTTATACATTTCTTTCTTAAAAGTCAGTGTGCTAATAGAGGGAAAAGTCTTACTCATTTGAATGACAGTTAGTTACAAGAAAGCTGTATTACTTTTTACTGAGGGAAGAAGTTAACTTTTAAGTAAACAGACTCTAATAATGGTGTCGGAACATGTGGGTTAGACAGTGCCCTGAAGCAGCACTGATGTTCATGACTGGTATTATTGTTCACCATGCCTTGATGTTAAAGACAAATCTGGAAATGAAGATGCCACTAGTTTGGCTTTGATGACAAGTAACAAAGACCCACATGACTAACTTGAATTTGTATAACAAAGCCGATCTTTGGCTTTCTGATTTCTCAGATCCCCTAAACTATATTTGCCTTTTGCAATATAAACTTCTGTATTTACGTGATATTCCCATTATACATCTCTTTTGTTCACAGACATTTGATAAGTGTTTCCTGGGGTCCTCTGAGACTGCAGATGCTAACCGGGTGTTCTGTGGTCAGATGGGGGCAGTGTACCTCTTCAGTGAAGCTCTCAGTGCAGCCCAGATACTTGCAATCTATCAGCTGGGTCCTGGATACAAGGTACTGCTGGAGTGGAATGTAGTGTTTGATGGATTATAATATTAAGACACTTGAATCCCCACCTGGAGAGGGTTCTGATTATCTGTATAAAATACCTTCTCTAGGGTGTAAATAAGCAGATTGGATATTTATAATGTATTAAAATTATTGACTGTGTGTTAATTCAAAAGTACCTTTTAAAAAAACTGGGAGAAATTAATTATTAAGACAAGCTACAGGAAAACAGTCAAACAAAATGTTTACTTTAAAGCCTGAATATATAATATAACAACAAAATATTAGAATCTACCTAGAAACCTTTTTTCCATTATACAGGATACAGGATGTGGCTTTAGAATTTGCTATATACAGCTATGCTGTACTTATCTATATTTTTGTTACTTGGCCTTGGTTTTGGTTTTGGTCACTTTGCATTTATTCTGTCATTTCTTTCATTATACTCTTCAATATCCTGACTTTTCTTTACAAATCAGAAACATAAATGGGTCACAATGACATTTAAATAATGCGACTGGGTGTCTAGATAATGCAGGGCTACAGTTGGACTGTATAACACTCATTTTCATTGCAGGAAAATGTGGAAACTACTACACAAATATAATCAATGTTGTTTGCATTTTTACAGTCATTCATCAGGCAGAGGTTATTTACAAAACTGTGTCCGTGGCACGTTGCCTCTTTCAAGCCTGTTAAATCTATGATTTTAAAAGTATTGCTAGTGGGTGATTATTGTGTATTAGAAGTCTGTAGCACACATGGATAACATTCTTTTGTCTGTCGTTTGACCCTGATCAGCACCTGTCTGTATGGATTTTATTTTAATGGATGATAAAGCTTGCTTTTACATAATTGAGCTGTAGAACTTCCTTGGAGATTAAGTAAATGACAGATTTGATTTGCTTGCATGATCACTTACTTTCTCTTTGAACATGTCAGTGGTGTTTTAAGATATCCATGTGCATTTTTGAAAGCTGCTGCTGGTCAGTGTCATAAGAGGACAGTGTAAAAACCTATTAATACTTGTCAACTTTTTGAGTGCATTATGTTTTTTGGGGTTGTGCTGCAGCTTGGTTTGACCACATGTACTATACTGCTGAGTTTTGTCTTAATTCTTGCCAAACAAAGTAGTACTAAACCTCTTGATTTTCAGATACATTTTTATCATTTTTATCTTTTGGTATTTTGTGTGGCTAATCATATTTTATTACGAAATAAACATATTGTACAAAGACTAATTGCTGCTTTTGAAGGCCATTTAAGGCTGCTTTACATTTTCCGATGTTACTCGATTGTTCATAATATGGCTTCCTTAAATTACAACACATCCTTTATGAACCACTGTTTTGCACTCTGCAGGATTACAGGGTGATCGATTCTCTTTTCTGTACATAACCATGAAAACAGAATAAAAGCATTTAATTAATGATTTGCACCTATTGAAAAATACGTTTGTTTACATGCTACCTCTGTCAAAAATGATTTCATATTGCCACATTGCCATACTCTCTGCCTAACCTTACATTAATAACTCAGAGTTAAATAACATTTACCTTTTCTCATTTTAGGGGACATTTAAGTACAAGGCAGAGAGTGACCTTCTCTTTGCTGAACACCACAAGATGTTGCTGTATGATGGGAAGCTGTCCAGCTCCATTGCATTCATGTACAACCCCAGAGCTACAGATGCGCAGCTCTGCCTGGAGTCTTCCCCCAAGGACAACCCTTCCATTTTTGTTCACTCACCTCATGCCCTTATGCTGCAGGTACAGTTTGTCTTATGTGTTCCTTATTTTACTTTATTTTACTTTACTTTATCCTCTTATTGTGTTGAAATACTTTAGGTTTATTAGTCTGAATAGACAGGCTGTTATTGCTTGAAGCAGTGGCTTAAATACATTGCTGCAGTAAATGACTAACCAATCATCTTCCCTTCATAATCAATAGCAATTTACTAAGTCAATTGATGATGAAAAATGTTTTGGATTATGACTTTATTAATCTTAAGGGAAACACATAGGCTGAGTTGGAGTCTAATTCCTTTGGAGTCTAAATTTATTTTAATGTGTTTACTATTGAAAGTCAGGGGAAATTTGCAAAAATGACTGTGGAAATCCCGCAGCTGCTTTGAAAGTGTAAACTTCCATTAGTAGTCTCCTACAGTCTGCAACATCTTATGGTATATTTATAGTAAAGGCAGAAGTGTACGGTGTCAATGTTTTTCTTGTTAGGTTCTATGAATTTTATGGTACATATTATTAATTGTGTGCAAATTAAATGCAAGATGATTGATTCTGCAGTTTCACTAACTCCTGAATACTACAGAGACCAAAACAATTTAGTTATCCCACCTGTCAGGTGAACATTTGGAGCCCTAATTTAAAAACAAATTGTTTCTCGCACATTGTGGTTACTACCCTCAAGAGCCTCTTCCAGCTCCCACAACTTTGATTTATCTGTTCAAACTTATTAAATGTGTGAATTCAACACAAGTAAATGCTTGATGAAGGTCATAGCACCAAAATATTACTGCTATTCTGGTCTGTAAATTAAGCCTCAGCTACTTAAATTAGAAAGTTATTTTATTTAGAAAATGCAACTAAATGAAGGGACTCTATCTGAAGGAGTGTAAAGGACCAAATAATAACTTTGAACTCAAGAAACAATGTACAGCAAATGTATTCTTCCTTTGGGTACAAATACCACATTTTGTAAATATAATTGTTAATCTAAAGAATTGCACCCTTCTTGTTTTCAGTAGGCTAACTGAGAAAAATATAAATGCTGAGTTTTTAGAGTTAGCCACGATTTATGGTGTATTATCTTGAACTATTTAACTAATGGAGTTCTTTATGCTTAGTAAACATTTCTTCTTATTTATACTTTTTCCATGATTTAATTAATTCTAAATTAATTTCATTACTTATTTGCTAAGTTCATATCATTTTATGCTCCTTTGTTATGCTTTATTATAAACTCTAAAATCTAATGTTCATGTAATTAAGAGCAAGTGTCGGAAATATACAATCTCTGCCCAGTCCTGACTGACAGGTCTTTTGGGGAATAGTGTTACACAATACAAATGACAACACATTTCTTCACCGATCAGCCATAACATTATGACCACTGACAGGTGACGTGAATAACACTGATAATCTCGTTATCATAGCACCTGTCAGTGAGTGGGATATATTAGGCAGCAAGTGAACATTTTGTCCTCAAAGTTGATATGTTAGAAGCAGGTAAAATGGGCAAGCGTAAGGATCTGAGCGACTTTGACAGGGGCCAAATTGTGATGGCTAGACGACTGGGTCAGAGCATCTCCAAAACTGCAGCTCTTGTGGGGTGTTCCCGGTCTGCAGTGGTCAGTACCTATCAAAAGTGGTCCAAGGAAGGAAAAGAGGTGAACCAGTGACAGGGTCATGGGTGGCCAAGGCTCATTGATGCACGTGGGGAGCGAAGGCTGGCCTGTGTGGTCAGATCCAACAGACGAGCTACTGTAGTTCAAATTGCTGAAAAAGTTCATGCTGGTTCTGATAGAAAGGTGTCAGAACACACAGTGCAGCGCAGTTTGTTGCGTATGGGGCTGCGTAGCTGCAGACCAGTCAGGGTGCCCATGCTGACCCCTGTCCACTGCCGAAAGCACCTACAATGGGCACGTGAGCATCAGAACTGGACAACGGAGCAATGGAAGAAGGTGGCCTGGTCTGATGAATCAAGGTGTTAACTTGGCCTCCAAATTCCCCAGATCTCAATCCAATCAAGCATCTGTGGGATGTGCTGGACAAACAAGTCCGATCCCCACCTCGCAACTTACAGGACTTAAAGGATCTGCTGCTAACGTCTTGGTGCCAGATACCACAGCACACCTTCAGAGGTCTAGTGGAGTTCATGCCTCGATGGGTCAGGGCTGTTTTGGCGGCAAAAGGGGGACCTAATACAACAAACAATAATTGGCAGGTCGTCATAATGTTATGGCTGATCGGTGTATATATGTTAAAGATATCTGAATATTCAAATTTAAACTGAAGAACATGTAAGGTTATGTACAGGTATTTACACAATGTGAGATTGAAAATTAATTCGTTGTATACGAAACATATTTGTAAACCTTTAATGACTTTTTACAGAAGACTTCCAGTAGCCACACAAAGTAGTGTGCAGCTGAAACATGAGATTCGGACATTTCAATTTTTTTTAGTTGTTTTAAGGATGAATAATTTATTCTTGGAATGCATGTTTGAAGACAAAACTAATTAATACAGAAGTTAAATAATACATATTTCGTTTTTGTGTTTGAAAATCTCTCTAACCATTTGGTCTTCGTATTGATTAAATCTACTATGTTAAAGTGGCTTTAGTACTACGGATCTACAGAAAACGAGATTCATCCCGTAAATCACATTTACATATAACGCACATAGCATGACATTTTCCACATCAGGTTAGAGTTGAACTAATTTAATATAATAACAATCATACAAAACATATTTGTACATTTTGTTGTATACAAACTTTTGTAATTTTTATTTTGCACTTATTCTGTACTGGTACATTATTAGCGACTATCATTTAATAAATCATTAAGGACGGGTCTGATCTCGACTGTCTTTCAACAGGATGTCAAGGCAGTGGTCACACATTCTGTTCAGAGTGCTATCCATTCAATTGGAGGAGTGCAGGTTCTCTTTCCTTTGTTTGCACAACTCGACTATCTCCAGCATGCTACTGATGAAGTGGACACCACTGTATGGTAGGAACTTGTTTTACTAGTCACACAATACAGTGAGGCAGCTTGTCCTCCTATCTTCACTAACCAGTGTTTTTAAAACATATTGTCAGACAGCTTGGTTCAGAGTAGGGTCATTAGCTAGAGGTGAATGTTCGATTTATTTGTTATTCTTTTCCATCCATTATCAATATGCAATGCAAGTCTCTCTTTTAACTTTTAATGAGCATATATAAACCCTGTGAGGTTCTATAACACTTGATATTACATTTTCAAGATCCTCACTATTTAACTTGTTTTTTTTTTTTAATTAAAAAATTCTGTTCTAACATCAGAAATGGACCCTTGTTAAGTGTTCATGCTTTTCACTACCACTGAACACCTCTTCCTGCTGAAACACATTTGAAAAGGTCCTGGGGGAACTCTTTATTAATGATAGGACATAAAATTCACAGTTCACATTGAATACATTCCCCTTAATGGCACAAATTGGACACTAGAAAGATATTTTTAATTTACTGCTTAAATAAAATTGTCATGCACAAGATTGTATTTATATGGTGCCATACATAATTTTTGAGTGTTCAGTAATGCACATAACACCTGGTTATTATATTGTCTTTAATTGCAATGTAGTAACATGCTGGGTCAGTTCTCTGGCAAACCAGGCACCAAATTGCTTTTGACTCATCACCCTTCTTTTTTAATACATAAAATCAGTAGGCTTCCTAAGTGTAAGGTAATATTTTATATAATCTCACTGGGTTCATATCAGTCTTTTAAAACAGCATTAATGAGGAAAACAGTTTCTCATAACACTGTTTAAAATGTTGCACTCTATTTTACATGCAGTATCTACATGTTTTTTAAAGGAAGTTGGGAAGTTCAGGGGAAACTGAAAAACTATTTATATTGCCCATTTTAAACTTAAATTGTAATGTAAATAAATAAGACTGAACAGTTCCACAATTTGTATGTAAGCACAGATGTTTCTGACTGAATTATATTAAAACGTTTGATTCTTTGAAGAACGACACTCTTTAAAAGACATACTGTGGAATAAAATGCAGGCCTCTCTATAGAGTTCTGCGAGATGGACTGCACAGCCAGTTACAATCTCTTCTAAAGCTCCAGCACATAACAGTATATGCTATTGTTGTGTATCACTTAAAAAGCAGCTGATTGTTTATTCTTTAAACACTTCAGAGATCCAGTTGCACTGATAACGTTCTTCTTCCTGTTGTCCCCCAGCTGCACTCTGCTGTCCTTTGTGATGGAGCTGCTGAAGAACTCGGTGGCTATGCAAGAGCAAGTCCTTTCCTGCAAGGGCTTTCTAGTGATTGGGTATAGTCTGGAGAAGGTAAGCAACGTCAGGACACCCTAGTCTTTTACAGTACTAAGATGCTTAACTTCTGCTTATTCATCTAGGTGCGTAAAACTGTAAGAAACATTCCCAAACTCTCCAATTACACAAATAACAAATAACTTTAAATAAGATTTAACTTCCCCTTTTACGCCTTACTGCCATTACTTTGGGCTATTCTCCTCAGAACAATGAGCTTCTTCATATAACTCCTTCTCTACACCCAGGCAAGCCTTTTTTCCTTCCTAAATCTTTTTATGAATAAGACTTTACAGTGTATAGTGATTTCCAAAAGTCGTTTAGAATAGATCTGCCATTGACTTAGTTTAAAAAAAAAAAAGATAAGTAGTGTGCTGTTGCTTTCCTCAAAAACTCACTCTGTTCAAGATATTACCTTTTTACCTCCCTCCCCCTTTTGTGTAACAGCCTGGAGTGAGTAGTGGTAATGTGGACAGATATAGCTGCAGCAACAGTGCTGTAAGTAGGACAGCCTTGGGAGTAGCCTGTCCCAGACATCACCAAGAATTCTCAACAGGCCTCATCATAATACACAGCAATTACAGTAAAGCAAATCGCTTCAGACAGGTCCTATTGCAGTATGCAATCCTAGCCCTGTACTGCTATTTAATAGGCATATATACCTTTTTTATTTTCTTACATTTTCATGTTTGGTCATCAGTTGGATACAGATTAGCTATTAATCTCATGTTTGAATTGTTAGGAATACATTTGTTTCATGCAGGTTTATCACCAAGTTTGCAGTATAGCCTTTTCATCCGTTTCCAATTATTTTCTATATGTAACCCGTTTAGTTTTAATAAAGTAGTCTGGTAAGTTGTGTAATTGGTTGGATGTGGCTCTTTACTAAAATGTATAAAGGGATATTATTTGCCCTATTTGACTTATTTATTTTCATGGTAGACTGAATGTGATGTTTCTTATTAATGAGTTATTAAATCTCTGTGTATTTGCTGATGAATATATATTACTGAAATACAGTAAGTGTGTGATAGGGGCAAGATAGTATCTTGTATATTGAAAATATTTTTAAATCACTATACAATCACTCACAGAGAGGGTTTTACTAAACATCCAAGCAAAAAATAATCTGCGGTGTAATAATCACTATATATTAAATAATCCACTTTATGAAATAAAATTATACATATATCTCTTGGTCAATAATATCATGTAGATAGTAGTGGATTTTGACAATGCAGGAGCATACACGATTCACTACAGGCAGAATGGCGGCCAGACACAGTACCTAGTGGTTTATGGAAATATATTGGATAAATTAATTACTTGAATGTTCAGTATAAGATATGTAGTATCAAAATTGCATATCACAGAAACACTAGTTTGATATTTAATCATATGAAAATAAAGCACAAAGAAGAAACAACTGAGGATGACCATAGGCAATCTCGCGCCACATCCTTCATTAGCAGTAGTGCCCGATCCTGTGGCCTTGACAGACCAAAGCAGATACACAGTAGGGCTGGGATGATGGATCAGTGCATCAAATCATTTCAAAAGCATCGATGGCAAAATAAAATCCTGGCAGAGCGAAAGGCAAAAATCTGGGAATTAGTAATTTAGTCTACTAAACATTACAGTGCCCTATGCAATTATAGTACTGTCTTAAAATACAAGATTGAAAGGCACACCCCAAAGCATTACACACATGTATGTTTTAGAATGTAATTTTCCTTCATCAGTAACTGAATAGACAGTATGTGAGACAGCAACTTAAAAATAAGACGTTTAAAATGCAGTGAGATATCAGGATTTTTTATTACCAACAACCAAACTCAAAAGTGAAGGGGAAAGGGAAGGGAAATTACTGACCTGGTCATGGATTTAATGACATCAGTCCAGTGAATATCATTGAGTGGTCTGGATTTTAAAAATCTGATCGCCATCCTTGCTATGAAACACCCCATCGAAAGACATTCTATAAATTAATTACGCTGAATCACTACCAGGCAAAAGAGAATCTCTGACAGACTTTAACTTGGTGTAACTCTCTGTCCATTTCAACTGCCGTGTGGAGGAGCATGGCACAGGATGCATTTCTTACAGTAACCTGCTCAAGTAACATACCTCAACACTGGGAACTCGAGTCAAAAGTGCTTGTGACAAGGACATTTAAACTAGACGAAAACTGCTGCAAATTTAGCGGAAGCTATCAGTAAGATAAATGCAGAATTTAGTGTGGCATCAAAGTAGTTTCTTGTGAGCATGACAATGCTGCAAATATGAGCAGGGCAGTGCCAGTACTTCTTACTGTAAATACTGCGTCACTTTTGAATGTTGTGCCTAGTATTCACATTAATTGTCCAGGGCGCAACATTAACCTCTGCATCCAGAATAGCTTGGAGAGTGGCAGCAGCAAAATCCCAATGTCAAGACGCTCAGAAGGTAAGACGTGAAATAGATATGATACTATTAAAATTCAACTCCTTAATATCCAAAATATAAAAATAATGCTACTGGGGCAGCCCTATTACAACAGCTCTTGATTAAAATGATTCCTCAAGATATCATCCCTCTAAGCTTTTTAGAGGGAGAGGGCTTCCACAAACTGATGGACTTTGTTGAGGCAGGGTAAAGTGTGACCTACAGAGTGCTGACAAGGTAGCTATTACTACAGACTTTTGGACCACTCTCACAACTGAGTCATACATGACTGTCACTTGCCACTTCGTCAAGGATTGGGAAATGAAGAGTGCTGTGCTGCAGACACAAGCTCTGATGACAGGCACACAGCAGAGAACACAACTGCCCATCTCAGGACAGCCAAGGAAGGGAGGGACGTATTGGAGAACGCAAGCAAAAACTTTTGCTTAATTTAAGTAATTTTTTCACTCAGATTTCAGTTGAAATTACTTACATTAACTTTTGACAGTTTCATAAAAAATGTTTTATTGTGCAATAGGCTGAATGTAGCCTGGTTACTTACGAACATCTCATTCCAAAATCATGGGCATTAATGTGCCCCCCCCTTTGCTGCTATAACAGCCTCCACTCTTCTGGGACGACTCTTCACTAGATGTTGGAACATTGCTGTGGGGATTTGCTTCCGTTCAGCCATAAGAGCATTAGTGAGGTCGGGCACTGATGTTGGACGATCAGGCCTGGCTCACAGTCGGCGTTCCAGTTCATCCCAAAGGTGTTCGATGGGTTTCAGGTCAGAGCTCTGTGCAAGCCAGTCGAGTTCTTCCACACCGATCTCGACAAACCATTTCTGTATGGACCTCGCTTTGTGCACGGGGGCATTGTCATGCTGAAACAGGAAAGGACCTTCACCAAACAGTTTCCACAATGTTGGAAGCAGAGAATCGTCTAGAATGTCATCGTATGCTTTAGCGTTAATATGTCCCTTCAGTGGAACTAAAGGGCCGAACCCAAACCATGAAAACCAGCCCCAGACCATTACTCCTCCTCCACCAAACTTTACAGTTGGCACTGCATTCAGGCAGGTAGTGTTCTCCTGGCATCCGCCAAACCTAGATTGGTCAGTTGGATTTCCAGGTGTTGAAGCCTCTATGCGTTTCCAATGGTGGTGAGCGTTACACCACTGCAGCCGACGCTTGGCATTGCGCATGGTAATCTTAGGCTTGTGTGCGGCTGTTTGGCTTTGGAAACCCATTTCATGATGCTCTTGTGTTGATGTTGCTTCCTGTGGTAGTTTAGAACTCTGTAGTGATTGTTACAACCAAGGAAACACTGGGAAAAGGTTTTGAATGTAAAATTAATACGTTTTATATTTTATTATATTCTTCACTTATTTGTTTGTAGAAACTTTATACATTAAATGTCTGCAATATTAATAATAATACGCAGAGAAAAGTGAAGCGCTTGAAACAAACTCAGTCTCGCTGACGGGGCAACATTGAAACCTGTCTGCTCAGAAACCTGCCTAGCCTTCTTCATCACAGGTGCAGAGAGTGGCTTGCCTTCACTGCATTTTCTTTGAACCACTCAATTGTCTAACTCTTTAGTAAGCAATGATGAATATGTGGAATCCAAAGATTTTTTTTTTTTAAGCCATGGGATGTACATTTGTTGATTATTGAAAGGGAAGTGCATATTCAAGAGATTTCAGGTAATTTCACATGGTTGAGGGCAACAGCCTGTGCCACGGCATGCACTACGCACTATTTACTATCCAGTCACTATGTAAATTTAGGATTTTTTCCAAAATGTTAATATATGATACCCTATACTTACAAAATATATAAATAAATTGTTCTGTACAGTTGTAGTTGAAAGTAATCAAATCAAGATTACTTTAGTTTAATAAACTATTTGTTTGTCAAGGATATATTTTCAATTAAAAAAATAAACAGTATTCAACCTAGAGAAAACTAATGAAACGGTACATAACATTGTTTCAAGTAAAGGGTATGAGTACGTAAATACACAACATTTTATGGCATTCTGCACATTGATTTAACATGTCTATCTTTGATGAAATTCTGAATTTGAAATATATTGCACTATTCTAAATGTTTCTTAGTCTAGGGTTTTTTGATATTTGTTAAGATGTCAATTCTCTGTCTTTGCAGTCCTCCAAAACCCATGTCACCCGACCAGTGCTGGATTTATTCCTGGCCTTTGCCAGGTACCTGAGTAACTTGCAGAATGGTGTGCTTTTGCTCAAGCAGCTCTGTGATCACATACTATTCAACCCTGCAATCTGGATTTATGCTCCGGCCAAGGTACAGTTACTTTATTTTGTCCATCTGATTTTATTTATTAGCTTTCAAATTGTCCTGAGATTTACATTGTCTGTAGTGATTTTTTCTAAACATTGGTCTCTGCCTAATGTTTCTATTGTCTTTCACTATAACTTTGTCTAGTTTAGTTATTTGTTGCTCATTTGTCTTCTTTTCATTAAATACAAATGATATTTGTAGGGAACAGTTGTGGAGTACATAATGTAAGTTGTTTAATCCCAAACCCTGTGCCTAATGTTGGTTTGGGCTGAATATATATGGCCTTATATTTAATATGCTTATGCCTGATGTACATACACCTGTAGAGGTTGCTTCCTGCTGCTGTACCACACAGAATATATTCTGTTATAATGTTGTTCTGTCTCTGTATGTGACAGATCCACTTCTCATAAATATTCAGTCTTCAGCAGTTATGAATGTATGTTCAAAAGCACAGCATCTGCGAACACTTTTCTTCCCCCTCTCACCTTGGTGGTTTATACAGGTGCAGCTAACACTGTATACTTACCTGTCCACCGAGTTCATCAGTACTGTTACCATCTACAATGCAATCCGGAGAGTTGGGACTGTTCTGCAGATCATGCACACCCTGAAGTACTACTACTGGGTTGTGAATCCACAGGACCGCAGCGGAGTGACACCCAAGGCATTAGGTGAGGGGTGCCTTAATGCACAACATATTGTTCTCCACTCTCACCATTACAGACCATTGAACTGGAAGATATATGTTTCCTATAGCAAATAAAAGCAGTCCTCACACTGCATCATCTTTTCTAATTTAGATTTTCATAATTTTCCAGGTGAAAAACACAACCCTGTTTTTTTCTATATTAACAGCCAAGTTACTGGGCACCTTCAGTCTTCTATGTTATTACACAAATAATCGTGTAAAGTTTCAAACATTTTATCATCCTCATAATACAAAACTTTAAGAAGTAATCTCTGAAGGATATATTTTAGCCATTAGACCAATTCTGTTTCATGCAATTGAAAACTGATTGAACATTTACAGTCAGCTGATTTATTGATTTATTCTTTTGTTTTACATTAAAAGTGGTTCACCATGGCAGTCTCAATGACTCATCTCATTCTTTTCAGATGGGCCAAGACCTAACCAGAAGGAGATCCTTTCTTTGCGAGCATTTCTGTTGCTGTTTGTCAAACAGTTAATAATGAAGGTACGTTTAAAACATTTCCACAACGAAATAAGCTTGGCACTCATCTTCTTTACCTGCTTAAACTTTAGACTATCTATTGCTGGTAATAATGAGCATTTTCTTGTAAGATTATATCTGTACCAATAGCAAAACTATTTTAAACAGCAATTGGCTTTTTTTCTTGTATTTCCACATGATTTGCTTAAGCTTATTGCGTATCATTTATTTCTGTATTGTTTTTAATCATTTTTTGGCCCAGAGGGCAATGGTTTTATTTATTAATTATTAAATAATCTGTAAAGGGTCAATGGTAACACTTTTCCAGGACTATTCCATTAGAAAAAAAGTCATATTTGTGTCCCCTACCTTTTTTAATGTTTTAAAATAATAAAGGTCATAATAATGAATAGATAAACCTAACCCCAGGCATCCTTATAATTTAGTCATACAAATTTAATTAAAGTCAAATGTTTTGTAATTTAGTTTAGGCCCTCCCAAAACGAAGGTGTTTATACTTAAGCTTCCTGTATTTCTACATCTCAGGTATCCAGTTGGGCACCAAAGAGAAAAGCTTCTGAAGCATTAGATATTATTTAAATCTGAATTTAAACTAACTAAAACATAAAGCTGCTACCCAAAAAAAATATAAAATAAAAAATGGCCTTGGCTTCTTCTGGTGCCAGAAGACTGGACTTTCTTCCAGATCATTGCAGAATATTTAATTTCCTTCAAGTGCACCAATAACTGATGTAAAGTGATTTATGAAATTCATGTATCCTTCCCTCTGCCTTTTGTTGTTATAAAACGTACATTTACATTTCAGACTCTGACTAAACATTTGTATTTATGCTGGTCCAAAGGCTGCAGGAGCAAATAACAATGCATTCATTTTTCTCACGCAGAGGCTCCAGTGATCTTCAGAACATGCTAGGGGTGCCAGACATTCTCTCAGAGTAACGTTAGCTGCTCTGACAGCTGACAAATGAAAACATTGAAAACCACAAAACAGAATTTTTACTTGGATAGCAGTGCCATTCAGTCATTTTCTACCCCCCCCCCAACTTTGTGCCCTGGGCGGGTGTCCCACTTACCCCTCCCTAGTTAGGGCCTTGCATGCAGCTTGATGTAACGTATTGGAAATGGAATTGAACCTCTTACTTCCAAAAAAACAAAATAAATCAGCGATGTTAAATATAGAAAAAAGCCAGATATATTACTTACACAGTTGTAATGACAGGTAGAGAAGTATTAGCACTCTATTTTCATAACCCTGTTATAATTTTTCCTCTGAGCTAGCTGGGCCCCCATTACTCATTGAGTAACAGTTTGCTTGTAGTTGGACCGAATGGAATTCATTTTGTTTTCTAGGGTTCAATATGATATAACAAATATATTTGCCTGTGAATTTGCTCAATTTGTATGTTTTTAGTTTTATGTTGTTTACATCTAACATCAATTATTATATAATGTTCTGTAACAATAACTTTAATCTCTATCATCTCAGTACTATTCCAGTTTCTGAATTTTGTCCTTTGCTGTTCACATCTTTCCTGGTGGACTGTGGTCAGTCACCAGGGTCACACTGTAAAGAGCAGTACTGTGGTCTTTTTTGTCTTGACATTCTCTAGACTCCTCAGACTGTTTGTTATCAACACCATACAGAGCTCAGTCAGAAAGCCATTGATTCCTTTTCATGTACAGGATTTAAAAACAGACCTGTTCATATCTCACATTAGAGATGTATTTATAACTATTAGTGCATTGTGACAATGAATGCCATTCCTTCCAGTTTTAAAGAATAAATTGGATTGATTTTCATTTTTTTTTTTTTACATTAGGATTATGGGGTGAAGGAAGATGAACTCCAGAGTATTCTCAACTACCTTCTTACAATGCACGAGGTAAACATAATAAGCATTTTGGCATCATTATAGTCCTAGAATATATGGATTAAAACAAATGATCAAAAACGTATTGCATTTTCCGAATGAACAGTTTTCCTTATCCTTTAGGTCCCACTGTGAAGAAGAGTGTCTTTTGAAAAAGGAGACTATTATCCCTTTTAATTCACTATGAAAGCTTTTTTCAATGAAGATATTAGATGTACTGTGGAATCCTATGTTCTCTACTTTTATACCACTAGGTGGCACCCTTGCCAAGCACCTGCAGTTTTATGGTGTTATAGTTCGGACACCTATAGTATTATGGTTCGCACATTCTACTGAAACTGCAGCATAAACTGGACACACCATGCAATATACCACAGAGCAAATGTGTTATTGGAAACTTCATTTAAATATTCCAAACTTAATAAGGTGCTTTAATTTGCCACTAGAACGGTTTTGGAGATATTTCCAAACACAAATCATCACTATATTAAAGCATATGTTTCTGTTTCTGTTTTACCCTCTTGATTTAGGTTATCAGTGTAAAGTATATTCTTAAATAACAAATTAATACATTTGTATCTTAACTACATTTTTTAAGTTGAAATTGCTCTTATAGAGAATTTTATATGTAAAAAAAATATTTACGTGATGAAATGTATGAAGTTATTTGAATTCAAGGCAATGTATTACAATTTAAAATCAGACCAAGTTGCATACAATTCCACTTTCTAAATTGCTGTTTATTCTTTTTACAAAGCAGCTTCAGTTTAAACAACTGTTATATGAATTTTGTGTGTATGGTAATAAAATATAAACTGTAATAAATGTGTAGATCAACAAGGTAAGTTTATAGTAATCAACGTTGAACATGAGTGTGGATGGTAGTCTCAACAATCAATCATGTTTAATAATTAATGCAGTGTACTTCTAGTGTGTCATTTACTTCTCATTTATGCTTATGATGCATGAACATTAAATGAGTTTATCCTAAACTGGGTTTGTTCCTGTATTTTGTGTTATGAAGAAATTGTCAAGTGAAGGCTAATTATACTCATATTAGCAGTGTGTTTATCATATCAGTAATAATGGTAATGGGTTACTGTTGGGTTTATTTTTATAGGATGACAATTTAATGGATGTGCTGCAGCTGCTTGTCGCATTGATGTCGGAGCATCCCGGCTCCATGGTCCCTGCCTTTGATCAGCGCAATGGAGTACGGTAAGGTTTCCTGAGGAAAACTACAGCTTCATGTAAATATAAATGTACCTGCCTTGATGTTAAAATACATTGATATCAGTCATGTAAAACTAAAGGCAACTGTTCCAAAAGCCAATAAACTGGTTTATTTGGTTAATTTAATATTCCTTTTTGCCGTTTGGGAGTTAAAGGTCTGGTTTTAGCTGTTTAGGTTTCTGCGATAATTTCTTCTGTGATTTATTTACCCCCCCTTTCAAATCTAATATTCCAAGATCCATAATCGTATTTGTTTTTCTGACCAGGGGATTTGAACTATATATTGTTACAGTGATCTAACAATGTTTGTGGGAATCATCCAATCTGTTATTGACATAATACTGATTGGACCATAAAGTCTAATCTACTCCCACTGTCTTCAGGTTAGGAAGGACTGCAGTTTTCTAAGAATTACAGTAATCAAATATATTTTTGTTTTGTTTTTACATTTCTCTGCCTTCAGTTTTAGTTTTTTGTTCTTGGTACAACATATTAATTTTCTTTCTTTTTTGTATGTTACCATATGTGAAACTTAAATATACATAATCTTCATTTATCATTACTCTTTAAGGCATGTTTAAAACTTGTTTTTAGTTTTGAAGAGTACAGTGCTCTTAATATATGAAACTCTAGAAACATGTTTAATTTCTCCAATTGATAAACTTAACTGGCATTTTTAAATTTAATTATATAAAATTACACTGTTTTTATTGAACCATATATAATATCATGGTAATTGTTAAAAACATATGTGGTGATCAATGGTTAATATCCTTGTATGCATTACTTGACTGCAAACATTTATATACACCTAGTGTATTCTACTATTACAATTAGTAATAAATGTAATCTACCTTTAAATAGATGTCAAAAAATCTTGCATCAGCATAGATGTGTATATATATATCTTTTTTTTTTTTTTTCCAAAATATGTCTTAATGGGTTCTTTGCTTCTTTCATGACAGAGTTGTTTATAAGCTCCTTGCATCTAAGAGTGAAGGGATCCGAGTACAGGCATTGAAAGTCATGGGTTACTTTCTGAAACATTTGCCTCCAAAGTGAGTACTGTTGTTTTTGTAGCTATTATTTATTCAGTGATTCAACTGATAGTCACAGTCAGTCAGTTATTTAGAAGTCTCAGATTAGTGCCGTTCGTATATGTAGTAACACTAATAATTCATGAATTGATTGAATATGTGGTTAAATGCACAGAAGGTACACTGCAGTATTTCTCAGGTACTACTTAAAAATTAATATATATTAATTTATATATATATATATATATATATATATAAGACTGACAGATGTATGGTAGTATGATGCACTATAAAAAAAAAAAAAAAACTATGGAAATCTTTTCCATGTTAATGAAAATTAATCTACACAAAGCTCTTTATTGGTTTGCAAAGCAATGAAAGACATGGTTGGAAGAAAACATTTGATTGAAAACAAGTAATGTTTTGTCCTTTTTATTCCTATTTGATCTTCTAGCTTTGATCAATATTTTTCAGGCAATAAAAGGTTGAGCAAGCTTTGAAAAAATACTGAAACACCTGTAACAGCTAAAGGGCATGCGGTGGAGAGGGGTTACAGCAGCTTCTTGGTTGGCTGAAATACTCTCTCCAATGTTGTAACTCACCTTAAGGAACTTTTATCACTTAAAAAATTAGAGTAAAATATTCACTTTTTTTATTCATGCAAATTTACAATGCAAAAACGCAAGGGGGAAAAAGATAATTTGGGTTTAGTATGGAGAGAGAGAATAAATATAAAACATTTAATTGTAGAGATGCCGGACCTCTAATGTAGGAGACTTAGGGATAGGTGGGTTCATCATCTCTCTCCCTCTCCCCCTCTTTCTTTTTTTTTATATCAGGTTACTTATGCTGAGTAGATGCTTTTTTTGGATTGAAATGTCTAACTTGTTGTTTTGTCGTTGCAGGAGAAAGGCAGAAGTCATGCTGGGACATGGCCTATTTTCCCTGCTCTCTGAGCGCCTGATGCTCCAAACAAACTTATTCTCCATGACTACATATAATGTCCTCTTTGAGGTAAAACAGGGCTGTTTCTTTTCTAGCTTTGTCACTTTCTTAGATTAGCTTAATATTTTGCAGACTAGGCAACATACTTTCCAACTTAACCCCCCGGCCTTCCCCCCAAAATGTAACACCTGACTTTGCTGGTAAGATACTATATGACTATGGATGCATCTGTCTTGCATTTTATAGTGTTTGGAATTGTTATTAATGAATTCTAATTTAATATTATTTTATTATGATTAGTAGTATTTTGCATTTAGTCTTGTTTTGAAATTTTGCATTAAATTGATCTGTGTTAACACATTAGTAGCGTCTTATTTTCTGATCACTTTTCAGATCAGGTGTTCTATAATAATATGTTAACAAAACAGTGTTTCTATTACATAAAACAGATTTACAATTTGATACATTTTTGTTTATTTATTAAATTATTTAATACTTCTCCAGATCCTCACAGAGCAGATCTGTACACAAGTAATTCACAAACAACACCCGGATCCTGACTCAACTGTGAAGATACAGAACCCACGTGAGTGCTCTTGAAATTCAACAGACACATTCACAGTGGCTGATACATTCATACTAAAAAGGCCACAATTTCATAGGTACTATTATTGAGCATGGAAAACTATACATATACCACTGGCTTTGTGCTAAAGTTTGTCCATTGTAAAATAAATGTGGATGCATTTTCCAAGCATTTACCTCTTTTACACACAGTAATGATTATCCCTAGAACAGAGTCTAAATTGCTCTTTAAGCCAGAATGCTGCAAACAGCTTTAAGAATCTGAACTTAGACAAGAAACCCATGTGAAATTTTAGGGCAAGCCACCTGGTTAGCTGGACAATCCGCCTGTTCATTCTTTAAATCTGGCAGCGTGAAAGAGAATGGATTCGGAGTGTACCGTTAGTTATGATTGCTTCAAGGAGGGAAGAAAAAATATAAGGCTTGTTCATTATTATTCTTTGCAAAGCGGGTTATTATGATGGAAATTTAATCCTTGTCTGTGTACCATGATGGAGTACACGTCTAAATCTACATGTACTCTATCTATAGGTTCCTTTTATTGAATGTTCAAATCTAATCAATTCTCAAAATAGTACTGTACTTAAATTTCACATTTCAACATATCAAAGAAAATGGTAAGGATGAGAAACGTTTTCTATGTAATGCCCTTGAATACACATTCTACTATAGATATATTTTAGAGTTGTAAATATGTGTATTGTTACAGATATTCTATGCCAATTCTTTGGACTGTTTATCTTGACAATTATTATGAATTATATTACAGAATATTAAAAAATATATAATTTCCATCCTGATGTGACTTATTTTATTTTACAAGTTGTGGAAATAAATGGAAAGTTCGCATATTTTGCTTCTAAAACAAGCAGTGATTTTAAATGTTGAAACCAGCTTTTCCAAAGACTGTTTACCATAGGCTCACATAATTTTGGGCATATTTCATAACAGGCAAAAAATACTTTGTGCCTATTTAATTTGATATTGTAGGACCATCTCATGTAGCGGTTATTTTCTTTATTCAGATTTTCAGTACACACTGAATTGTGCATTGTTTCCCTCAATTAATTTTTATGATCTATACATTCTGGTGTAAAATGTATATTTTTGTATGTGGTATGAACAGATATTTATGCTTACAACCTAGAATAGATATGAATTTAGATATTAAAAAAGAACAATAAACTATCCTACAAATATCTTTTACATCTGTATTTTAAGAGTATTCTCTTCATGGGGATAACATGTTTGGAAAAAGTTGCCAAACTATGGAAAATGTGAGCAGTTTTTTATTCAAAAATTAGGGTATACTATTGAAGTGTCTCGTTTATTTCTTCTTTGCTTCAAGACTCTTGATTTAATCTGTACTGAAGCCTCACAGTGTCTCTGATTGCAGTCTTAAGTAATGTCAGACTAAATTAAAATGCCAAAAAAACAAAACAAGGAAATACTGTTTCCCTTGAATTATCTTTGAAAAACACATACCAAATGTGGAATGGAAAAAGTCTAAATGCATAAAAAGGTAATTTCCTACTAGTAAGGTTCGGTGACTCATAATTAGAATGACTAAGGCTTAGAAAAAACAAGAATTAAAGAAAGCTGAAAGAAGCAAAATACAAGCCTTCTTTTCAGACAAATGGACACTGACATTGTCTAAATAATGGATCTAAACATGCAGTCTCTTTGGTTTAAAGTAACTGAATATTCCAGGAAGTAAAGAGTGGTTATTGAAATGGAAACAATAGCACATTTATGATAAATATATATATTTTTCTCCCCCAATTGCAATCCCAGGTGTGTTTACGTTATTTTAATATACATTCTGAAACATTCATTCTCAGATGCTTTTCTCTGTATGATTTTGAAATGTAGACTTTTTATTTTTTAGCATTTTTGACATCATTTTTAATTTTAGAGAGATTATTCCAGGATCATGAACAAGCCAGTATTAAAATATAGGGTTAATCTTTATGAATTTTAGGGATGATCAGTGGAACAGTTTGAATAAAATACCTTCATACTCTTAACTGTATATGCCTATTAAATGTCTATGAAACCAGAATAGATTTACATTATACTGCAAAGCAACTGCTATATTAGTATGTTAAATAAGTGCAAGGTTGTACAGATTAGCAATAGAAAAGGAAAACAACCTAAAGATACAAACATGTTCATAAAATGAAAAGGTATTAATTCCAGTAAAGTAGTAGTTTGTTGCGCTGCAGCCTTTTGTCATTAGACTTCTGCAGGGAGAGAGACTGGAAAGTGTTTAATTGGTATGGCGGGATCTTTCATCAGTACATCAAGTTACACAATCCTTGTGGTGACGTTTGGTGACTGCTATGGTGGTGCTGGTAACTCATAAGAGTCAGTTTTCTCAGTACAAGCATTGTGGAATTGACTACACAATCATGGGCTGCAACCCAGAAAGCTGACTGATTTTCTTATGTTTAAGCCAGAGCATCAGGTATGTTGAGAGTGGCTTTCAGTAGACCACATTAGAGGAGCGTTGTTCTCTTTGCTGTTGATATTGCCTTCAGTGGAGGAAGGGTGACTGTTTAAGTGATCACATCCTTCTATGTATTTTTGTCCAACATGTGTTTTAATGAACAGTAACATTCACACTTGCAGACCAGACTAGACTAATCACTACCTAATGTAGAAGAAATAGAATAACCAGGACAGAGAGGACTGCATGGTCACCTGATTTCACCAGCATTGAAAGTTATTGGGAATCTCCTGAAATATCTTATCATAGCTGATCACTGCCTTGTGTGATGAGTGGTGGAGAATTCTGTAATTCCATATGCACTCCTTTTTCATCACAATCATATCTGTCATGCTTTGCTGAAGATTCATGCAACAGTATAACTAACCTACATGCTTTCTGAGATTCTCTGTATTTGTGCTGGCTGGAAATTGTCAAAGCTGTGTTTGCTGTAGTAAGGAGTGGAAGGTTAATTATTTTGTATTTTTATATTATAATTGTTTGTATACTTAATTTATTCTTGCTAATAATTTTACATTTAAAAATATTGCGTATGTATGTACAAATAAATACTCTCTCCATGTGTAGTTTCATATATGCACATATATGTATGCAAAGAGAAGTAAATATTATTTATTAAAATTGTAATAGAATTATATACTTTTATCAACACAAAAACTCTTGATTTAGTATTGGTTGGATGCAATGAGATCTCAAATAATTAAATACATAATTTTCCTTTTATTACAGAAATCCTGAAAGTGATAGCTTCTCTTCTGAAGCATTCCCCTCAGTGTGCAGATAGCATGGAGGTGCGCCGAGTCTTCCTGTCAGACATGATCAAACTTTTCAACAACAGCCGAGATAACAGGAGGTAAGGACAAATGCAGGTACAATTTACACCAAACTGTAGTTTTCTATCAGTCTTCTTAAAATATATAAGTATTAGGTTTAGAAAATATGTATTTATATTGTATTAAATATATATGTTTTTTAACTTTTCATGCAAGGTCCTTATGCTGCAAGCTCAGTGTTTGTGCTGTAAATAATAATAATTAAAAAAAATATATATATATATATATATATATATATATATATATATATATATATCTCAAATTTATAAAATAAAGCTCGGGTGGTGATTGTGTCCTGGTGGGTCTCTTCTCGCTGTGTTTTGTAGGAGCTTGCTTCAGTGCTCAGTGTGGCAGGAATGGATGCTCTCGCTATGCTACATCAATCCAAAGACCTCTGAGGAGCAGAAGATTACAGAAATGGTCTACGCCATCTTTAGGATTCTCCTCTACCATGCCATCAAGTATGAGTGGGGAGGTTGGCGTGTCTGGGTGGATACACTTTCTATAACTCATTCCAAGGTATTTTTTAAACATTTTACTCTAGAATATAATATCAGTTTGAATTGTCTCTGTTTGAAAAAAAAATCTATATTAAATCCAAGGATTAGGTTAAAATTGTAAAAATAACAAATAAATGGAATAGAGGAAAGTATAATACGTATCCTACTTCTTGTAATATTAGTAATAATACATAATTTTTTGGTCTATCTTTTGTTATATAGGATTGTTTTATCTACTGAACTTAGTTTAAAATAGGCTGCATTGCATAATTCTGCATCGTTTTCATCAATAAATAAACAAATGTGTGTCTTTATATACAATTTTTATGAAAAAAAAATATCTACTAGTGTATTGAAATATTGCGGGTGTTTTGTTAAGGATTTTTACTTTACTCAAGTATGAATGAAAGTGCAGTTTCAGTGAGGTGATAATAGCTTGGGGCCACAAGAGGGCATAGCTGATCTTTGTGGCAGTGTGTTCAGAGGTCACTCTGCTTCCCACTTCCCTCACAGTCACACTCTTTATTATTTGAGTCCAATATAACAGATTACAATTTTCACCCATAAATTGAGCTTGCTCCTTATTTTGTAAAGTATTGGAATGACTATAAAAAAAGAATCACAATGTTCAAATCTGTACCCTGTCATGGTTTAATGTATTGTTTGAAGCCACTTTATACTGTTTTTAAACAGTTCTCTTTGGGTTTCTTCAGGTGATTGTTTCTGCAGTTGTATCGGGTATTTAGAGCCTGGTGATGCAACTTTTAAGTTTATTTAATCATTTATATTTGTTTCTTAGATCATGGAAAGAAATAAATACTATATTATAGTTTTTATCTTTTATACTATTATATATTTTACAGTTTTTTTCAGTGTCATTTAATTACAAAATGGAATCTTTTTTTTGTTAATAGCATGAATAAAAATTACAAAAACAAAGTCCAAAAAATATATAAAATTTTCTCAAAACACACTTAGAGAGAGCAGCCTTTTGTCTTAATTTTTCGGCTGCTTTTGTAGAACATGACAGAAAATAGTTCAACCAAGTACAGGAATGCAATCAACAGTCTAGTAAGTGTAAAGAAATTGATCACACTTTTCAGCCCCAGACAGGCTGTAATTGCTTTTTTCCTATAATTGTACAAGATTAATGCTGTTTCTGCTTTGCACTGTTTACAATACCCCAGTACTAATCTAAAAACACTGTTCTTCAACAAGGAACGAGACTTGCAGCATTCGATAGGTGCACCAGTGCTACACATCAAGATACATGCATCTGCTATAAAAAAGCTGAGGAAACTCAATTGCAATTTTATTGTCCAGTTTGATAGATTTCCTGCCACCTTTGTGGTAGCCAAGCTGTTTGTCACTGTAATCCACTCCTCCCAAAGCTGTAGGTCTATGAGACGTTTTTTTGTGTAGATCGGTGAGAACTCTACATTTCCTTTCTTGTTTTTAGCTGAAGCCATTTATAAGGTGCATTTAATATAAATTTAAATGTAGCTTTTATAGTCTGGAAACTATAGTGATAACATAGAACTATATCAAAGAAATAAATGAAAAGGGCAAAGTAAAGTACATAATTATGTTTAGGTAGGCATTTGGAATATATTTTAAGAATATGTAATGACTAGATCTTAGGTATGTTGGGAAACAAATCTATAGTTTACCCCTAGAAAGCAAATTAATGAATTATGTCTTTTAGCAGTTATAAAGTTTTTTTTTTTAAGAAGAGTCCTCTCCATAAAAAATTTCTCCTCAGGTTTTTAATGTACAATGTCAATGTGACGACTTCTCACATAACAATACTTGCAGTCACTGTACTTAAATATCAAACAAGCTCATGTTTTGTTTAATTTTTTAGGAAAAATGTTCTCAATAAACCTTTTTCAACCAACAAAACTAAAGACGAACAAAATATAATTTACTTAAAATGTATATATATAGCTCTGGAAAAAATTTAGACCACTTAACATTGATTTCTGAACTTGGAGTGGTCTCTTAATTTTTTCCAGAGCTATATATATATATATATATAAATAAAATAATATCTAAAATGATTTTGTAGCCGCACTCGCAATTGTAAGGTATTTAATAGGAAAATGTCATTATTTATTTTTGCCTTATTTGGGCTAGAACCTCAGTGAAGACACTGCAGTACACGGATGCTTTTAAGTAATATACACACATGCAATTTCACTTTAGTAAAAATGTATTTTAAAATCAAAAGCTAATGGTGTAATTAAAAAAAATAAAAATAAACGGTTCTCTAGGCTATTTAGTTCAGTGAGTAGTTCTGTCAGGAACATCTCCTGCTATTCCTTGTTCTGTCTGACTGTGCTGTAGCCTCATAAACTGCACATTTTTGTCATACTGTAAATTTAAGGCACCCTGGTTTCAGCGTTGTTTTTTTCAAGTTCTTAAACTTGCTTGAGTTCTTAGCATGCTGGCCCATGCTGTGTGCTGTGTGCAGACAGATGTTTCTGCTTGTGGGCATGCTGACACGACAGCCTCTCCCCTCTGCCAGTCCAGCATGCTGTATTCCCAAGGTGTCCTTGTTCACCTAGATTTGCTGTTCAAGCAAATACAGGGACAATAGCTTTTGGTAGAATTTAGTTATCATGGAGATCATACTGTGGGATTTTGATGTTGGTACACATTCCAAGAGGCTTGCCTGTATGTTATACATCACTCTGTGTTTAGACCTTAGGCTGTATCCTGTTTTTTTTTCTTCTTCTTATACAAAGACTTTTAATAAATAATGAATCAGCAGTTACGATGTTGTATTCCTACTATTAATGTGTAGGAAATATGTTGGTAAATGTCAGTGTGTGTGGACTAAAAATAGATTGCCTTGTATTCTTAGATGTTAGTAGCTCCCATTTATGCCATATTCTAAAGCCCTAGCCTTAAAAACAAGCATTAACAGTGGGGACTAGCAAATTATCCTGGTAAATGTATATATCTCCAGCTTAAAAGTTGTTTGGCTGGTGTTAATACTTTTCAAATGATCTATTACATAGTTGATTTCATCAGATCTCGATTTGTTCTGTATTGCTGCTCAGATAATTTTTTGGAGCAAACCAAACCTTTATTGTGCTTCGTGGCACACTGTGTAGTTTTTTAGTTTCATTTTCAGCTAGAGCACTTCTGCACAAATGTCCACATGGACTTCTTAACATCTTAACTAGCTTTCAAGATAATGATGTCTTACACAAAGTCCTCATCCATTACAAGCGGGGATGGATATGTTATGAAAGAAGATCCACCGACTTCTGCAAGGTTTATATTCTTGACAATAGGCTAAAGTTACCTAACTCTTGTAGAGATTTAAAATTTAAAAAGTATTCCATTAATGTAACTGTGACCCATCTGTTTCTGGCTATAACTAATTGTCACTTTTCTTAGAAAAGGTTTGAGCAATTTTTGTAGATAGTTTTGTAGAGTCCATAAATTAATTTGATTGAATGTTCAAGTTCCCCTTTCCCATTTCTTCCCTTTAAGCACCCTTCCTAAAGATGGGAATTGTGTAGATTTTCTCAGTTTTTTTCTGGACTAGGTCCTTAACTTTTTCAACTGCCATACTATGTCAGGTTCCAGGGGAAGGGAAAAAAAGTAGAATAAAAAAAAAAAAAAAAAAATGCTGGGCGGACTGCATCGATTTTTAGAGAAATTGTGTTAACTAATCCAATTATACTTCTTATTCCCTTTTTGTTTTGTGGTTTCACTGTATCTATTGATCTGAAATAGGGCTTGTGCTTTCCAACCTTGCTGAATGTCTGGAATCAGCGGCAAACCACCCTTGTTGCAAAGAATGTGGCTTTGGTAACTGATCTATGTTATGGGAAAGATAGCCTTCACTGATTAGAGTAAGACATGGAGGAATAAGCGCAAATATTTTATGACAGATCCTACATCTGTTTCTCTTTGTTTGCCTGTATTTGGAACAGAAGTGTCTCTGATTTGGACCAACAGTGTTAACAGTGTAGATGCTTGGGCAACTGTTATTGGCATACTGAAATATTTTGTTCACAAGGAAATAAACCAATTAAGTATTTATTTCAGCTTTCATATTTCATGATGCATCATTTTTATGTGAAGATTATTTTTTAATCAAATGCATTTTTTCTCTCGTTAATGTCACTTTTATCAGATTTGACCTAAGTTCCTAAGCCACCTAGTACTGATAATTTGATTTGATTTTTAAGCTGCCATCATTTTTTTCTGCACAAATAAATGTACATCTGTGCAGCAGCTACATTTGTAGGAAATTTGTATAGTCTATGATAAATAGATCAACACTGTGATATTTTTTAAGAATTCATCCCACTGTTTTGTAAATGTTGAATGTCAAATTAAGTTTAAATTAATGACACTTCAATTGCTGTGGTTGTTAACTTGAAGAAAAAAAAAGTATTTAACTAGTGGTGCATTTACAAGCTTTATGTACAGAGCAAACAGCTATGGATTAGCAATCAACTGATTTGGAAGATTAATGATGTTCCTTGTAACAAGCTAATTTAGAACAATATCTGCTAATTAATTGCAAATTATCAGGTTTTCTGTTACAATTGCAAATGCCTTTAGGAAAATGGTAAACTGCACATAAGTACATTTTCTTACCTTGGTTTGACTTCCTGTCTTCAGACCCCATTTGATTAATGTACCACTTACAAATGAAAAGAACAAATGCAGTATAACCAGATGGGCTTTCATGTTGGTACTTTGCAAATGCAAGAAAAATCATCTCGTGTTCTACTCTCATCTGAGATCTAAATTATATTATTTCCAAATTATATCCCTATCATTAGTCCTGCCATGCTTGTAGACCAGTTGGTTGTAAGCCATACCTCTTTCATGTAGAGTTCTGTAAAATCAGTGTGTTGATTAGTATCATTGTTCAGTTTCATGGTAAATGACTTGTCCCATTTGCGCCTACATTAAATGCACATATATACTTACATTTGCATATATATTTATTTTAATTCTATAGAAAGTATAAACACTCCACATGCTGTAATATACATTTTTGAACATCTATAAACAAGTTATTCCAAACTTCAGACAGCAATATACAGTAACATGTATTTATAGCACTGACTTAAAATGGCTTACTATAATATATTGTTAAACCATATCTTTTACTGACTGAAATGGCACAGCATGAAAATTCTGTTGAAGCTACTAAAAGATGATCTAATTATATTCAACTCACTGTTCAATTAAAAAAATAATCCACAAATTAGTAGATTCATTTGAACATCTACAGATGTGCCAAACCTATTACCATATTGTATTTATGTAAAAGTTCAGAAAGGTATAGTAAGGAATTTCCATCTCATGTTTGCTGATCGTTTGTGTTAATGACACACACTCTTGGGTTGATCATTTATAAAGCTGTCTGTAATAATTTGCATTGAATCACATTTGAGGTATTATGTACATTTGTTTAGGCTACTAATTTTATCTAAATCTCTATTTATTGTTTTAAGGTTACATTTGAACAACACAAAGAGAACCTGGCACGGATGTTCAGGGAGTACCAAAGATTGGGGGAGGAAAGTGGAGGACAGGACATCATTAGAACTGTTTCTAAAGCCAGCAGTGATGCAGAAGGCCTGACCACGGTCAATGGCGAAGAGCTGAAAAGCACTCTGAATTCACCTGAAGTCACCGGACTCCAGGATGTTGAAGAAGTAACTCCTACTGCGACTGATCTCAGCATTGTAAACACAGAGGAGGGTGCTATTACTGCTGATGCAAGTACACCTGAAGAAAAAGTGAAAGACAATACTGAGGATCAGGTTATAGTGACTGATCTATTTACCAAATCACATCTTAAAGAGTATCCCCATACAGCCAGTCAGGTACCTGTTGATGTTCCTGTAGCAGAAAGTTCAGAGATCTCCACAGTAAAATTCAAAAGCTCAGCAGAAGCCACATCTGAAGACATGCCAGCAGATGAAGCTAAAGCTGAAGATAGTAATGAAACTACTGCTGAAGACAATTCAAGGGCAGAATCTGCACCTGAGGCAAAAGAAGAGGTAGCTCAAAACAAGGATGATCCTTTGATTGAACCTGCTGCTAGCAATGAATCTTCTGCTGAAGAGGGAAATGAAGCTACAACAAAAGACATTCATATTGATGAAGCCAGCACAGCAGAAACTTTGGAATTCCAGGCTTCCACTGAGACTTCTGTGGATCTGGAAGTTTCTAAAGATGCAGAAGCAGGCACCTCGCAGCACAATGAAAAAGCTACTGATGTTTCACCTGTAAAAGATCAAGTCATGGCTGTAGATGAAAGCCCAGCAACTACAACAACAGCAGAGCAGGAGAATGAAGACGAGAAACAGGAGCTCAAGGTACATAAAGATGGTGAGGAGTCTCAATCCAAAGAGGAACCAATATCTGAAACAACCGAGCCTGCAGTGCCGGAGGGCCAGGATAGCTCACCGCTAGAAGTGGATAAGGCTGCTGAAAAGCTGGGGACATCCAGCACTGAAGTGGTGACGGCAAGCAGCAATGCTGATAAAGACCCAGCCGAGAGTGCTAGCAAGACTACAGTCAAGACCAAAGAGATTAAGATTGCGAGGTTGGATGTGTCTAGCGTGGCTTCAGACACAGAAAGACTGGAATTGAAAGAGCAACCGTCTTTGGTAAGATGCATGATCCTGGTTTAATTTAATTTTTGATTTGTGAATGAGGGAAACATATATATATATATTTGTTTGACCTGATCTATCTAGTCTTGACAGCATCTATTGGCACCTTAACAAATAATAAACTACCCCCGGTGATAGCTAATGCTCAGACATCAGAGTTAAGAATATTCTTTTAATGATGAACATACAGTAGTATGTATAGGCTATAATATTTGCACTTCTGAGATTTTTTGTTTTGATTTTTGTACGTTCTCAGCACAGCCATATTCCATGATTTTTCAAATCTGACTATTTAAAATGTCTTTGTTTATACATTTGTGAACATGTTGAATAAGGAAATATGGGTTTATATATATAGGATACCATATGTTGTTTTTTTTGTTTATTATTCTTTTTCAAAGGATTTCAGTCAAGGACAGTCCGCCGCCTCTGGTTCTGCGGGCCCAGGGCGAGAGGGTTCCTCGGGAAGATCCACCATGTTCCGCATCCCTGAATTCCAGTGGTCTCATATGCACCAGCGCCTGCTCACCGATCTGCTCTTCTCAATTGAGACTGATGTGCAGATGTGGAGGAGGTGAGCAATTATCAAATGAGAAGCATTGTAGTTACAATTTCAATCAGTACAAGATGATCACATTTCTGTTGGGCCAACAATTTTGTTAGATTTTAACACTATTTGATTATGATCCGTTTGTGATTTTAGGACTAAAGCATAATGGTAAATAAGCAACTGCATTTGTTTTTGTTTTGGGGACTAATATTGTTTCCCTATTTGTTGTTAAATTGTGATTAAATGAAATGAAAAGGAAAGGCAAGCTTCAACCAGTGAAGAGCTCAAATAAAAGCTGATTGCTTAATTTCCATTGATGCATCTTTTAAATTAGTAGTTATTTGATTAGTTATTTGATGAGTAGTTATTTATTGTTTAGTTTTTATTTCTGTTTCCATTTCTTTGTCCCCTTGATCCCTATACTCTATACCCTATACTCCCTTAGTCTTGTGTGGTGTTATTCTTTAAAATAAACTGTGAATTGTCCCGTAGTACAACAATCACTTACTACATAATTGAATGAGAAGTAAACAAAAGACATGATGTGAATGTATTCAAAGCTGTGTCTTAATGCAACCTGCAAGATGGGAAAGCTTAATGTATCCCTCCCCTTTTATGTAATTGGTCTTGGGGTCTGTGATGGCTCTAATGTTCCTACTGCCATGCCTTATTTTCAGCCATTCCACAAAGACAGTGATGGACTTCGTAAACAGCAGTGAGAACGTCATCTTTGTGCACAACACTGTCCACCTGGTCTCCCAAGTTGTCGACAACATCATCATGGCCTGCGGTGGCATCCTGCCCCTGCTTTCTGCGGCCACCTCCTCCACTGTAAGTGCTTGATGAATCTTGTAGACTTCGCTTGGGTTTCTATTTTTGTTGGATTCATGCTCCAAGCCATCATGAATGTAACCTCCTTGAAACCTGGGTGATCAGTGTGTGCGTCTTTTACAGTTATTCTCCAAGGATTCAATTCTTCATTATGTTGCTTTCAGCTTCATTTATACGATTACCACTACCATCTGTTAGGTGTGTTCCTCCCAGTCTTGCTCAGCTGTTATAGAGGGTGGACCAAAATATGATATATTTTTTTTGTATCCTTCCAAGAAAATGATTAATAATCTCTTGTATCATCGGGGGCTCCTTTGTTTCCTTTGCAGCATGAACTGGAGAATATCGAGCCGTCGCAGGGTCTCTCCATCGAGGCTTCAGTAACCTTCCTCCAGAGACTGATTAGCCTTGTAGATGTGCTGATTTTCGCCAGCTCTCTCAGCTTCACCGAGATTGAGGCGGAAAAGAACATGTCTTCAGGGGGGATTCTGAGACAGTGTCTTAGACTGGGTAAACCACTTAAAACACCACTCTATACAGGGGCTCCATTACAAATTTCTCTCCCTCAGATTGATCCATTGATTAAAAAACAAACAAACATAAAGAAACAGTCCTAGAGCCTTGTTTTCATTTTTTTCTTTCTATCTTGTTATTATAACCCTTATCACAAAACTGATATAAAATAGTTGGTATGGTTAGCCATTTCACATTAATGGTCTTGGATTTAGCCTTGGGCTTGTTAGGTTATATCCCATTACATTAAAGCTGCAATGACAGCAGTGAGGGTTGCTGAACTGAATAAGAGTTTCAAACAGCTGCATTATTCATTTTATTCAGGCTTTCTTCATTCCCTAACGTCAGCTAGACCATGAATTACAATGTGATAAATAAACAAGCAAACCTGATTGCTTCCATTTATGTAATGGTGAATGTAGTGTTTATTCCTTTATTTGTTTCTATTATTTTTTTCCCTTAAATACTCGTTAGGAAAAAGAGGTAAACAGAATGGTTTCAAGTGTGCTTACATGTTAAATGGAAGCCATGTTACCTTTAAATTTGTATTAGGCCATTATAGTAGTGAGATGGAGTGAAACGGATGTCTGACCTGACTCTGCTTTTAGAAAGCTGGTTTTATGAAATTAATATTTTATGAGGTATGCTCTCCCTTGTGCTGCTGTGTAATCTGATTGCTGGCTTGTAACAAGGTTTCTCTTGCTTCTCTTTATAAATGGATATATGAATGCTCTAATGGAAAAAGCTAGTCCATTCCAGCCAGAATAATTCTCATAATCTAAATGTTGCAGGGTTTACATTTGTCAGTTGTTAGATGCAGGGATAAAAAAAAAACAAAAAAACGTGTGCTTAAATATGGCATGTGATATATCAGATTAAGAACTCTTTGCTGTTGCCATGGCAGGAAACAACAAGAAGTTATTAAACACAAAAAGGATACAAGATATACAGAGTACTTTATTATGTCAGGCTGCACTCACCTTTTTATTGTGTTCAATTATTGAAATCCCAACCTATTGATACTAATGTGCTGCTCCTGCTATGCCTTGTAAGGCTTTGGAAATCATATTAAAGCCACTTATGCTATTGTTTGTGTAGCTTTGTGGTGGTGCAGTTATCGTAGTATAGAGTGGAATATGTGATCTCTCTCTCCTTGTTTCTGGCAGTGTGTGCGATGGCTGTCCGCAACTGCTTGGAATGTCAGCAGCACTCCCTCTTTCAACCTGGCTTGGAGAACACCAGGGGACAGAAAGCTATGCAAGGACTATTGGGAACTGGGAAATTTGCCCCTGCACAGGCAAGTCTGATACCAAGTCATTATGTGTCATCCATGTTTCTTAATACATTCGAATGCCTCCCATATTAAAATGGGCAACCTTGACAGAGAGGTAATATATATGTGACACAAATCCCAGCAGAAAATGGATAAGACACAAACTGTGCAGAATTTTACATCTTTACCTATTGTGCCATGCCAGCTGCAGATGCTAATGTTGCAGGCTCATATATTTGTACTACAGATAAAAACAACAGCAACAGCTGTCAGTCAGTATTGTAGGGGCACTTGTGAATCTTACAGAAATCGTGGGGCATATGAATATCTTGAAAACCCAGCTGATTCTTTAACATAGAAGTGTCAGAGTAAGTGAATTACTATCGTTTCCAGAAGGAAGATACCATTTAATTGTATATTTAGACTCACAAGCAATGGTAAGTGTGCAGTAATGATATACAGACAATAAAAGTTGTGATGCAAGCAAAAATCATCAGGAAACGGAGGGAAACCAGTGAAAGAGAAAACACTCACATTTTGTTTAATATTGAAAGAAACATTTGGGGACATA
The DNA here is from genome assembly GCF_036373705.1 of Amia ocellicauda. Lineage (NCBI taxonomy): Eukaryota > Metazoa > Chordata > Actinopteri > Amiiformes > Amiidae > Amia > Amia ocellicauda. The sequence continues at coordinate 16,049,236 of NC_089861.1, read as the reverse complement.
TTGTGTCAAAGTGAGGATTGCAGCTCAAAGACCTTTATTCAGACCACAAAATGTATAGTCACATATCATGACATTATGTGTCATGCAATACCATTATAAAGGCTAAATCTGTAAATTCAAGAAAACAAATATTTTTAAATTGTTGATACAGCATAAGCAGTCCTGGTAGAATCCCAGAGTAACTGTGATTGCTAGCATATTGGGATATTTGTTATGATAAAAGTTTGCATTAAAATATCCCATGTTGCATTTATGTTAGCATATTTTATATAAATCTGTAGTTTATGATTTTTATTTTTATCCGTGTTGCCATTCAAAAAAATATTCTAGACATTCCAATACTTTGTTCTGCCAGTTTGCATGTACATATACTGTATAAACATTGTATTTTATTTCATCTATTTCTTAAACCCTTACACACATTAATTGATCCCATTTTTCTTACAAGCACATTCATATTTGTTTCATAACCAGGCCATGTATTTAGATGAAACAGCCTTTGGGACTGTTGGAGAGTTAACATGCATCATTTAAGCCACCTTCTTTGGCCTGTTACGGTAAACCCAGAATAGGGCTTTGGGGGCCGTTCTTCTCTGAAAAGCTCATTTTCCACAGCAGAAGTGAACAGAAGAGGAATACGATCATTGATTAGGTTTTGTAGTTTGCTTTAATGGGATTGCTGCACTTAGTGAATTGTAAGTATTATCCGTTCAGAGAACATGCATCTTAGGACCATTTTCACAAAGGGCAAAGAATGTCTATGCAAGAAAAAAAAATCCTTTGTTGCTTTCTTATATTGCAAAGCATTATTGCATTAGCCTAGATCCTATTGCATTACTGAGTTTCTGTTGTTCTTAATCTGAGAGCAATTATTTATAACCACTACATTTTATTTGATATGGTGATTTCCAGTAAAAAACATATTTATTTAATAACATAGTTTAAACAGTTTGTTTTTTATCAAAGACATCAATTAAATTTGATTTAAAAATAGAAAATATTGTATCAATGTAGGCTACATCAACACTATTTATACACTTTTAAAAGCTTGATGCTTATTATAACAACTATCTGTACACTGCACATTTATCTAAGGAGTGTCTGCCATAAGTTAATATGTTTATTCTGCATAAATAAGCCACCAGTTTATTTCAGTAGGTGATATGCTTTACCATGCAACCAAAACAAATAAATATTAAATATTAATTAAACGTATTAAATATGAATGTGATTTATTCACAGTGGTCTCCATGTATATTCATACCAATGAACAATTGAAACAGTATTTAACAGAAGAAATGCAAGTGTGCAATCTGTTTTTGCTCAACTAAAATATATACATACATACTATAGACTAACAACACTGTGCAGAGCAGCATCATATAAAAGGAGGTTACACACAGGCACAATGCATAAGTAGCATTCATCATCATGGTCACAGAGCTGTCTGTCATTGACCTCCAGAAGTTGGGTGATTTTTTTTTTAATGTATTACATAAAGCTTAACATACCGGTTTCCATGATCAAGAAGTTAAAGGCTACTGGAAAAGTCACTACCTTGCCAGGACGAGGTTGCAAGAAAATATTACCAAAACATGCTGTGAGAGATAAAAATCATCAGGCAAACCCAAAGCCAAGGGCAGTGGTTGGAGATCTCCAAGAGAGTGTCTGGCATCATTAGGATACAATACTTCAAAAAACGAATCAATGTTGGCTCCATAAATCTGGTCTTAATGGCAGAGTTACAAGGAAAACGCCTCTTCTGACAGTGTAACACAAACAGAAGCGGTAAGAACTTGTCAAATTGCATCTCAGTGACACTTTGGACTGTGCTTTATGGTCAAATGAAACCGAAATGGAGCTTTATGTAGACTGGCATTATATTTAGCACTGAAAAGGTGAAGCTCATGTTGAGAACATCATACCCTCTGTGAAATGTGGAGGTAGATTAGGGTTGTTTTACATCTTCTGGTCCTTATTCGCTCTTTGCAATTGTTGGAAAAATCGATTCAAGCATGAACCAGCAGATTTGGACAAAAACCTGGTTCCCTCTGATAAGAAGCTGCAGTTCGGAGGAAAATGGACATTCCAGCATGATGATGATGATGATGATTCAAAGGATGCATCCAAGTCTATAAAGAAATGCTTAAGTGAACGCAAGATCAATGTTCTTGAATGACTGTGGCAATCTTAAAACCGAAATCCAATAGAACATCTGTATTTTAAACCCAACATTACAGTTCATAAGCAAATACTAAGAAATCAGAGGAAGCTGAATACAATTTGCCAGTAGGAGTGGTCAAAACTCTGTAAAAGATTACAGTATTCTTGGTGTCATCAAAGTCATTGTATTTTTTGAAAACATATGATGTTGCTCTGTGCAGTGTTATACATTTCCTTTTTCATACATATTTTCATGTATTTGAGGAAAAAAATATTTCTTCTGTTAAAGTCTCTTTTTGTTACAATTTATCAAAGGTATGACTATATTTGCCACTGTATTTTAAATCATTTTCCTTTGAATATCTTTGAATTGATAAAATATGTAAAATAAACTAACCAATTGAAGACAGTATGTAATGGGTTTAATGCTCTTTTCACGGTTCTGTTTTGATTGGTTAATTCTTGGCATTATTAAAGAAGAAATGTATTTATTTACATAGTGTTAGGTCTTTAAAGGCAACTTGGACATGTCATGGAAATGTAAAGGACATTTGAAGAATCTGAAACATTTTATTTGTGTTATATTGTGAGCATGAAATTTCTCCCTATTTTACATTGACACTGTTGGAATATAAGTTGTTAAAAGTTTGCTTTTAAATGTTCTTCACCTTGGTTTTTTTCCAGAGTCCAGTTGATGTTGTAACTGGAGGGATTTCTTCAATAAGGGACCTTGATCGGCTGCTTCAGGACATGGACATAAACCGACTTCGAGCTGTGGTTTTCAGAGACATTGTGAGTTAACCAAGGCAAAGCAAGAAATAATGAATTCAGCATTAGTGTTTTAACATTTAATTTTATAATGCACATAGGTCCCTGCAATAAGTCTTTCAAAAACTTAATGCAAATCTCTCTTTTTCAATAGAAAAAACGTTTTCATTAAAATGATTAACTGAAACTAAAAACACATTTACTTCCTGGACAATATGAGCCAAACAATGACATGACATTTCCACAAAGCCTTTTACATCCTGAATTTTAAACTGGTTATAATTCATAATTATTTGTATCTTTCCTTAATCCTTTTAGTTTAAATAGAAGACAGCTATGAAAATGCAATAAAGTGATCACGCTTTTTCCAGAACACATGTGCAAAAACATTGCGCTCTATGGAAATAATTTCCAACATATTTAAATATAAAGTTTGTATTTAGAATAATGGACTGTTACATTATTTTTCGAGCCTTTTTTTGATCAAACTCATACTTTTTTTCCTTTGATAGCTCACATAGCTCAGTAATTGTTCAAAACTGGAATCTCATAAGCATTAAAAAGATTATTTTATTAATCTTTTGCTAAAGTCCTTTCACACTGGGTGTGTCATATCATACCATGAAACTTTTTTAATATGCAGTCCAAAGCATATTTTAGTTTTATTATCTGGATGCCTTGTTGTGAAATTCAGAAGTAATGAAGAAAATAACTGAAGATTGTATACATTTTTTCTTTAAAAGAATAACCAAAAAGCAAAGAGTGGGTAGACACTAAGGCAAGGCATTCTCTGGAAATAAAGATTTGCAAATTCAGTTTCTGTAGCAACATGGGGTAATAAAGAGAAAGAGAAATGTCAGTAGTCGGGTAATTTATGTTTCTTAGTAACGTTATTTTAGTTATTATTTGTACATAATTTTCTTATTTTTTAAACTATTACTGTTATAGGTGATTGTAGACCCTGTAGTACCGTACAGCAGCTCTGAAAATGCTCGGCTCTGCTCATACTTCACATGGAGAGAACAAGTGGAGATAGGACAATCATTATTTAAAATGCATTTTTGACAATAGAGGAATTGATGTTGGCACTGATTTCGCTCAAAATATTTTCTCATTTTAATAAAACCTGGTAGATTTTATTTTTTTTGTATCGTTCGCTATACATTGATTGGTCAGATAAATGTAGATTTTTACATGACTCAGCTAATGTGAAAGCTTCCGTTGGAAATATTGTATTATAAAAAGACTAAACATATTTAAATATACAGTGAGGGAAAAAAGTATTTGATCCCCTGCTGATTTTGTACGTTTGCCCACTGACAAAGAAATGATCAGTCTATAATTTTAATGGTAGGTGTATTTTAACAGTGAGAGACAGAATAACAACAAAAAAATCCAGAAAAACGCATTTCAAAAAAGTTATACATTGATTTGCATGTTAATGAGGGAAATAAGTATTTGATCCCCTATCAATCAGCAAGATTTCTGGCTCCCAGGTGTCTTTTATACAGGTAACGAGCTGAGATTAGGAGCACTCTCTTAAAGGGAGTGCTCCTAATCTCAGCTCGTTACCTGTATAAAAGACACCTGTCCACAGAAGCAATCAATCAATCAGATTCCAAACTCTCCACCATGGCCAAGACCAAAGAGCTGTCCAAGGATGTCAGGGACAAGATTGTAGACCTACACAAGGCTGGAATGGGCTACAAGACCATCGCCAAGCAGCTTGGTGAGAAGGTGACAACAGTTGGTGCGATTATTCGCAAATGGAAGAAACACAAAATAACTGTCAGTCTCCCTCGGTCTGGGGCTCCATGCAAGATCTCACCTTGTGGATTTTCAATGATCATGAGAACGGTGAGGAATCAGCCCAGAACTACACGGGAGGATCTTGTTAATGATCTCAAGGCAGCTGGGACCATAGTCACCAAGAAAACAATTGGTAACACACTAAGCCGTGAAGGACTGAAATCCTGCAGCGCCCGCAAGGTCCCCCTGCTCAAGAAAGCACATGTACAGGCCCGTCTGAAGTTTGCCAATGAACATCTGAATGATTCAGAGGAGAACTGGGTGAAAGTGTTGTGGTCTGATGAGACCAAAATCGTGCTCTTTGGCATCATCTCAACTCGCCGTGTTTGGAGGAGGAGGAATGACCCCAAGAACACCATCCCCACCGTCAAACATGGAGGTGGAAACATTATGCTTTGGGGGTGTTTTTCTGCTAAGGGGACAGGACAACTGCACCGCATCAAAGTGACGATGGAGGGGGCCATGTACCGTCAAATCTTGGGTGAGAACCTCCTTCCCTCAGCCAGGGCATTGAAAATGGGTCGTGGATGGGTATTCCAGCATGACAATGACCCAAAACACACAGCCAAGGCAACAAAGGAGTGGTTCAAGAAGAAGCACATTAAGGTCCTGGAGTGGCCTAGCCAGTCTCCAGACCTTAATCCCAGAGAAAATCTGTGGAGGGAACTGAAGGTTCGAGTTGCCAAACGTCAGCCTCGAAACCTTAATGACTTGGAGAGGATCTGCAAAGAGGAGTGGGACAAAATCCCTCCTGAGATGTGTGCAAACCTGGTGGCCAACTACAAGAAACGTCTGACCTCTGTGATTGCCAACAAGGGTTTTGCCACCAAGTACTAAGTCGAAGGGGTCAAATACTTATTTCCCTCATTAACATGCAAATCAATTTATAACTTTTTTGAAATGCGTTTTTCTGGATGTTTTTGTTGTTATTCTGTCTCTCACTGTTACAATACACCTACCATTAAAATTATAGACTGATCATTTCTTTGTCAGTGGGCAAACGTACAAAATCAGCAGGGGATCAAATACTTTTTTTCCTCACTGTATGTAGCTCCAGTGTAAAAGGAACTTTAGTATGTGGTGAATGAAATGTAATTTAATGACTCATTTTCTCATTCTAAGGAAGGACTTACCCTGAATTAGAATATTTCTTTGACAAAAAGTTGCAAATAAAAGCCAAATACAGTCCATACAGTTGTTTGAAATATTAATGATACAGCAAATTTTTTAATTCACATTTTATTTAAATGTGATATTGTATACTGTGGCTTCATTGTTTCACTTCCATGTTTATTCTAGGAGGACAGCAAGCAAGCACAGTTTCTTGCTCTGGCAGTAGTGTACTTTATTTCAGTCCTGATGGTGTCCAAGTACAGGGACATTTTGGAACCACAGAATGAAAGAAAGCAATCTCAGCACAATAAGTCAGTCAAGAATGGAAGTGATGCAGCAACATCTACAGGTACCTGTTTTCTCCTGTCTAATGAATTAGCAGAGCAGATTAATGATTGTTTTATGGCAAGTAAAACTATTCTAAACTTGTAGACTACAGCAATTATATAATACTGTATTAAAGAGCCACGGCCTGTTTTCAGTTTCATAGGAGATTGCAACATTTCCAAATAATGAATCTTTATACTTATGAAAGCATTTACCATATAGGGTGTTGTTTAACCTTAATATGTGACTATGAACAGAAGAGTTTATTCTACAATTTTATTGAATTACTATGGTACATTTTGAATTGTGGGATTTCAAGTGCTTTAGAATGTTTGCTGAAAATCTGTACAAATGTGATTTCCATTCACTTCAGAACTCAACAAGGATGGTTGTGTGGACAGTGCCCAGGCTGTGAGTGACCTTGAAAATGGTGCCTCTTCTCGAAGGAGAGACTCTGGCATTGGAGAGGAACAGGCATCCATTGCTGCCTCTGAGGTGGAGTCTGGGGCCTCAGCCAGGGCAGAGGGTGGTGTTTCGGGGCCAGATGCTATCAGTGAGGTGCTTTCAACACTCTCCTCCGAAGTAAAGAGGAACCAGGAGACGACCGATCAGGACAGCAAGATATCAGCCACACAGGGGAAAAATGTGAATGTGAAGGACATCCTGCGCAGCCTGGTCACGCCAACAGATGATATCATAGTGGACCCCAGCCTTATCCCTCCAGCGTTCTTGGGAGCAGTAGGAGATGGTGTCAAGGACCAGTCTGTGCAGTTCCAGTCCTTTGACAGGTGAGCCTTTCATCGCCTTTTTGTGCAGTCACTGAAGGGCCACTTGTGCAACAAATCATATCATTGTCAATACAGTGTATGGTACTTTATTGTTCCAATAGCTTTGAACCGTTCATTGAATTATGCTATATGATGAATATGAAAAGTTTTAATTCATTTTCATATTCTTCCTAGAATGACTAAAGCGCAGAACTGTGCTGTAGGTTCAAGTTGATGCTGACCTTCATAACCAAACGCACACAGTACTTAATAAACAAATAAACAACCAAAAAATTTCAATAAAAGTGGCTTGGTTTTGCATTTCCGCTGGGGATGAAATGTACCAAGTAGGGGTTGCTGCAGGAAGCAATTTCTTCTCAGCTTGTCACTATTATTTACGGGCATACTTTTTCATCTCATCCTCTGTGGATTGAGAGTTTTTTTTTTCCTCTGAAAGACTCTCCTCAAGTTCGAAGTATAAATTCCGTTCCCTTGGGAAATACCACAGCAGTTAGAGTTTAGTGGGAAACTGTGTATCAGCAGACATGACTATGTGCTATAGGATGGGCAGGGTCTGGTTTACATTTAAAGTATTGTTCTATGGCAGACACAAAGCACTGTGAGCTAACATGCTTTCAGAAAAAGGCACCTTGTTAAAAGTTCTCATGTTGTGGAAGGGGAACTCACTCTAATATCTCTGGGAATTTCAAGGCATCCCTCTGATCCTGTATTTATCTCAGGAATGCTTTGTCAGAAATCAAAACGCTCCTCATATCTAAGGATTATCAATCCTGGCTTGCCAGTCTCTGCTGGAAAGTATATAGTAACAGCTATGAAAAGGAAGCCTGCTGGGTCTGCCAGCACTGCAGCCCTATCCAAAGATGAAGGTGTGTGACTTCATTCCCATGCCAAAGTCTGCCTCTTATCTGTAGAAGGATCCACACGCCCAAGTTAAAAGGTGCCAAGTTATCTTGATGGCTCTGGTTTCTTGTCTAGTGTAAAGGCAAAGGACTCGCTTTGCTTTCCCTGTACAGCCTCTGAGGGTCAGAAATGCAGGCTGTACTTTGAAAAACAGCAGTATTAAAAGGCTCCTGAAGAGTGTAAAGCCACTCTTCTCTCTCCTAATCACTGACAATACGTGTCCTTGCACTTAAAATGTACAGATAAAATGTACTTTTATAATAATATCCAGGTATATAACTTACCCTAATCAATGGGCTGCAGTGCGGCTGAATTCATATTGATGCTGAAAGGTCTAATTGCTCACAATTTCTGAAATAAGTCCTTTTCATTATAGCCTATATCTGATTTATTTCAGCCAGCTAACATGCATACTGTCTACATGAAGCTTATTTACCATTTGATTCTGATTCCTTTCCAATTATGATGCTACAGTTGGTTTCATTGGACTTGTACGATGTTATTGTTTGCATATTTTTTGATGCCATATAATAAATAAATAATATGCGTTTGGGTTTGAGCATCAAATTTGCTACCCTAACAGGATATCTGCGTTGCCACGGATACCCCTGATTGACACGAATTGCATAATTTCTGTATCCGGAATAATATCACCAATTTATCAAAGATACATGGTACACGGTTTCTAGGGATCATATAGAGATAGAGGTTTTCCTCATATTTCATAATATTAATATTTCTATTTTAACAAGGGTTTGACAAACTTAAGCATGAAATTGACATTTATGTTCAAACATAACTGTAATGTAACTTATTTAATAAATAAATATAGATATCAACCTGGGATAAATATGGTTTGGGAAAATAACTTATTGAAAGGACATTACATTCACATCACAGAAAGGAACTATTACTTGAAAATACATTTTATTTGATTTAATCTTATATTTAAAGACCAATGATTTCAAATATTTGAGAATTAAACTTAATTTATACTTTATATTTGGGGATGCAAAGACATCAAATACTATATCAGGATAAGTTGCAATTACCCTTGTATATAATGCATTTTAATATTAAGGACAAGTTTATTTATAATTCTTCTTATCAGAAATTCTCCTCAACCAACAGGCAGTATTTCCACATAACTTCGTTATAGTTAATGTTTTCATTTTGCAACAACAACTATATTAGTCTCAGGTCCGATATTAACAATGTTCATATAAAAAGGATATCTTTAAATTCAACTGAATGAACATTATGTATTTGATTATTTAATTACTTATAAAGGATAGAGAGGTTTCCCATGCACTAGTCTTTTTCATTTGGTGGAACCCTGGAGCTAAAGATTATTATATTATGTTTTTGAGGAAGTGCTCATGACTGAAAATAGCAATAGCATTTCCACAATACCAATGTCTGCCTTACTAGTTAGACACATATCAAGGTACATACAGATACATAATTGCAAACTTGATGGAGACATTTTATTTTTGAAGTTTGGATTTATTTAAAACAATGTGTTTCTGTCAGTGTAAATGATGGCAGTGTTTGGTAAATGATATCTTAAACAAAAATGATTCTCTGAATTAGTTTGGCACTTGTCTTAGCTGGTAGCATCATTGCTGCTAGCTGGCTTCAGAAAGCTTTTTGTGCTTGCCCTCTTTGATTTAGCAGTGCAATAATTGGTAAAAGGAAGTAAAAAGCTATCTCATAATGAATCAAAGTAAAGTGGAATCAAAACAAAGGAGAGGGAGTCTAGAAAGAGAATCATTCTAAATGTCTGCAGACCAGGCCTTACAAAGACAGATCACATTGCTCAGGATTTGACAGAAAAGTCCCACCTTTAGACTTTTTAACAGGTTAGTGTCTGGACATGAAATGTGGTGTTAATAAATCATTCATGTAATCAGGGCCAAGTCCATGTAAGACCTTGTACTACAGGAGGAGGATCTTACAATCAATAGATGGCAAAAGTAGAAGTCAGTCCAAGAACTAAATCAGTGGGGGAGGTGTTGGTTAGGATAGGCGACTAGCAGTGCATAAACAGCCATACCTGCAACTTCAGCATTACAAAAATGTAGAAAGGATCAAATCTGATGTGTACCATGCATTGTCCCAAAAAATAGTTAAATATTGTATTCAGAGACGTATTAATTTCCTACAATGTCCCTAATCTATTAAGGCCTCCAAAAAAAATAATACATAATTGTCATTAATCTCCCTCTGTTCACCTCCCCACTGAGTGGCTGATGTGTGGTGAGCATACTGGTGCACTGTGGCTGTCGTCACATCATCCAGGTGGGTGCTAGACATTGGTGGGGGTGGAGGTGGGACCCCATAACAATGTAAAGCGCTTTGGGTAACTAGATAAAGTGCTATAGAAGTGTAATTATTATTATTACTTGTTCAGGGCATTGCCACAAACCTCCTTGTACTGGAAGTTTATTTATGTATTGATTCGTGAGAGCCTCTTGCTCCCAGAAATCCTTGACCTGGCTGAGTTCCTCCCATCAGGTTGTTAACAGGGTTGGACATTTTCCACAGTAACAATTTTGTGAAGGGCTTTTCATAGTTATAGAACTGTATAATTTTTACATTTGCTTCTACATTTTTATAAATCTTTCCTAATGAGCAGACAAAAAAGATTTATGAATTGTTGGATGGGTTCCTGTCCTTAGTAGTTAAAATTTGACACTTATGCATAACATAATATTTTGAGAGAGTTCTTCCTTCTGATCAGTGTTGGGAAAGAACTGAATTCAGTTCCTTCCACTGTCAGACTGTTGATATATTTGGAACAGCATTGGTTAAGCTTCTAAATAATTCAGTGACCAATGACCAGAAGCCAAATCTATTGATGCATTGGTAGTTCATTTAACAGATTACTTGATGGCTGATTAATTGATACTAGCATTTTGCCCACTGTTATATCTAGCTAAGTGTAGCTAATGATGTATTGAATAATTTAGAGAAATAAGGAGAGAACAGATGGACTAGCCCCCTGCCCTCACCCCCACTCCTATATCTTGTACAATAAGTATGACACATGGTCACTTGAAAGATAACCAATCCACTGAATATCTCTCCGATTACCTTGGTATTTGAAATCTACTGCAGTGTGTATCTCACACATTTCTTGCTTTCTTCAACACTTAGGTATAATAAATGTATAGTTTTCTTGGTAACATGATACTGTTTGCATATTTCTACATTGTGTTTTTGTCAATTTAAATTTAAAAGAAAAACTATACATTCTTGCAGTTTAAAATGCTTTTAATTAAGCAAATATCCTTAAGTAGGTTAAGTAACCTTGCGCTTGATAAAAAAAAAAAAAGAAACAACAACAAAAAAAGGAGTCGTGTAGTAATAAATAAAATAAAAAACACAAGCTATTGTATTAAGTTCCATTGTACAATTAATATATTTCTGTATACGTAAAGAATGTGCATTAGAGCAATAACTTAATGATGATGTCTTAAGCTTCTCTTTTATGGGCTAACGCTTATTGTAATATACCTTACCAAGAGCATTGTAAAAGTGCGATTCCATTGTTAAGTGGGGTTAAAAGCATTTTAAAAGTCTAAAGCAGACATTCAGCAGGGCTTTTTTAAAATGTAAGTATTTAAAACCATTGTGGGAATTATGTCTTGATTTCTTTGTAGCAAACCCTGCAGATCATGTAATTAAGTAAATATCCAGATGAATGAACCACATTTTCAGCTTATGGGTAATGCTGGGTAATTAAAATTAAGCACTGTTCAGGGAGTGCACAGTGCTTTGGCGGTAAGCTTTACCTAATTAGTAGGATTCTTGCATCTTTTATGGGTAAAAAAAAAAAGCTCATTAAAACAGTCTCTAATATCATCTTAATGAGATAGGTTAAACATTTGTTGTTTAGCACTTCAACTGCAAAACAGAAGGTCATAAATGAAAATGGGTAATTTGAATGTGTGCTGTTTTTATGTACTATATAACTGTAAAGATCAATCTGTTGTTGTTAGCATTCCTTTAAGCTCTATTTCCCCTGTCTGATTTCAACTTGAATGTGTCAAATCTTCTGTTAAGTCATTGTGGTCTTAACAGTATTACTTCAGCTCCTGCTGTTTTCTGTGTATAATAATTTTAGATTTTTTTAAGATTAAGATCATTATGCAATGTTATCACCATTTCAGGAGATGTGAATCAATTGTGCTATTTTCTTTTAAAATTTGGCACTTAGATACATTTAGGGTGTTCTACATTTTACCTTCTCAATGCCTCAAGGCATAAACTTTTATTTTGTTTAACATTGTTACAAAACAGCAATGTGTTTTCTAACAGTTTTCTAAATCACTTCAAGTGATGAATACTCTGCATATTTGGCATCACAAGATAATAACCTCAGACATTATCTTAAATAATGTATTAAAATAAAGTCTGTACATTGCTTTATCTACTCTATATTGATATCAGTACCAGTCCTTACAGTACCAGTCCAGCCATAAAAAATAATGTATTAAAACATCAAACTAAATCAACCTTTTCCCCCTCAAAATTGAACACCAAGATTGAGAGATTCTCCTTTACACTTTAATTTTGGAAAATATACCTAATAGTATTTTCAAGAATTCCCGACCCAAAACTCACCCGTTGGTTAAGTAAAGCTTAAAGGAATTGAAAAGAAAAACGTGAGTCAGACTTCAGTGAAAAGTTTTGAGTAATGATTGAAACTAGTGTTGCAGAATGCTCATTGATTTGAAAGAAGATTGATGCAACAATTAAGGAAAATTGTATGCTAGGAAAATGTTGCAATTATTGCTTCCACTGCCTTAAATAGGGTTTCAGTTTTATTTTGCAAGCTTGCTGTATCATGTCTGAAATTAAATTGAATGTTCAACAGTCAAATGGAGTTTTAGAATCTCAATGTGCTTAACTATGTTCTGATTGCAGAAAGGTGAGTTTGAGTATACATTGGTATCCATAAAGGCCCTGTCTCAGCATCTTTTCAAAATAATAAATGTATGTATTTATTTATTTATAACATTATTTTTTAAAGAGATGCACATTACAAGGAAATAAAAAGATCTCTCAAGAAACAAGACAACTTATGAAGAAAATAAGATGAAATACAGACAAGACCCAAAATCAAACGTTAATTACTTTGATCTGTCCATAAGGAAACGTATTACTGAAGATTAAAGAAACCATCAGAAATAGTGGAAACATCAAAAATGTAAAAACAATTAAGAAGGAATCAAATCATTGCATTGAAAAATTATGATGGTAAAACCATCAAAGAACAGAGATCCGATTTTCACGTGTGGAAGAATTCTAAATAAAACTATTTAATAGTGATGCCAACAGTACAGAAATCGTCGTTGTCTTAATGAACACAAGTGAAATACCAGATATAATTCCACATGAAACAGGCTATGCCATATAGAAGTTGAAAAATGGAAAAGCATCTGGAGATGATGGTATCACAGTGAAAATTCCAAAAGAAGCTGAAGAAGAAATGCAGAAGATTCTCGCAAGACTTTTCACAAAGTATCACAGAAATAAAAATACAAAATCCAGATAAATAGAATAATACAACTGTACTTTTCCTTCATAAAAAAGGAGACAGAAGAGCTGAAGACTCTGCTAACACACAACATTGCCACAACGTTTTAGTAACGTAATATAACGTTATATTACCTATAGTTCTAACTATAGGCCCATTAGCCTTCTTCAGAAAGATATTTACACATCACCTTCTAGACACACTGGACTTCAGCCAACCAAGAGAACAAGCTGATGCTGAAGTGGATTTAACACGATGGATCATGTACAAGTTATATGAGATGTATTGGAAAGATGCAAAGAATATGAGCTTCCTCTGAGCCTAGGCTTTGTTGGCTACAAGAAAGCATTTGATTCAGTATATACAAACTCAGTCATCAGAGCTTTAAGAAATCAACACATAACATAAGAAAGTTTACAAATGAGAGGAGGCCATTCGCTCCCCAAGCTGTGGAGTTTGTTCCAGGTTGTGACAACTCTCTGTGTGATGTCTCCTGTTTTCTGTCTTGAATACCTTTAAGCCCAATTTCCATTTGTGTCCCCGGGTGCGTGTGTCCCTGCTGATCTGGAAAAGCTCCTCTGGTTTGATGTGGTCGATGCCTTTCATGATTTTGAAGACTTGAATCAAGTCCCCACATAGTCTCCTCTGTTCCAGGGTGAAAAGGTTCAGGTCCCTCAGTCTCTCAGTAGGACATTCCCTTCAGTCCTGGAATAAGTCTGGTTGGTCTCCTCTGAACTGCCTCTAGAGCAGCGATATCTTTCTTCAAGTGTGGAGCTCAGAACTGTACACAGTATCCAGATGAGCTCTAACTAGTGCATTGTACAGTCTGTACATTACTTCCCTTGTTTTAAATTCTACACTTTTGACAAATATACCCTAGCATTCTGTTTGCCTTTTTTTTTGCTTCCCCACATTGTTTAGATGGAGAAAGTGAAGAGTCCACATAGACTCCTAGGTCTTTCTCATGCGTTACTTCATCTCGTTCTATTCCTTGCATAGTGTAATCATAGTGGACATTTGTATTGCCTGCATTGTATTACTTTGCACATGTTCAATTTCATCTGCCAGGTGTCGGTCCACAACTGAATATTATCCAAGTCCCTCTGAATAGCCTGTGCTGCCGAGATTGTATCTGCTGAGCCACCTATTTTAGTATCATCTGTAAATTTGACAAGTTTGCTAACTATCCCAGAGTCCAGATCATGAATATAGATTAGAAAAAGCACAGGCCCTAGTACTGATCCCTGTGGAACTCCACTAACAACCTCACTCCAGTTAGAAGCGACTCCTCTAATCAACACCCTCTGTTTCCTATACATCAACCAGTTCATAATCCATCTACTTACATTACCATGAATGCCTACAGCTTCCAATTTGAGGATCAGTCTTTGGTGTGGAACCTTATCAAAAGCTTTCTTAAAATCTAAGTAAAATATTGTATGCTTTCATGTGATCTACAGCAGCAATTACATTGAGGAAAACTTTATGTAGTGCCTTGCAAAAGTATTCAGACCCCTGATCAATTACTGATTCATATTACTGAATTACAAATGGTACACTGAAATTTTGTTCAGTTTGAAAATGTATTTTAAAACATTGTGTATTTACATATACCATTAATCATTTTTACACCTAAAGTAAATGTTAGCAAATGCTTAATTACACTCTTCTTATGAGTAACTAACATGTAGTTAATGAGTACCTACTAGGTTAATAAACTGTAATTAAGGAGACCTATTGTAAACTGTTACCCATTGGTTTTATGTTGTGAAATATTTGTAAGAAACTGAAATGCGTTGCTTGTACAAGTATTCAACCCCTGTGCTGTGGAAGCTCCCAGTTTACACAGGTGAAAGAAATTGCCCTAACAAGGACACAGTTGCCTTATTGGCCTCCACCTGTGTGGTGCATGTTTGAGTTTTTGTATTACTATTTCCTTTCATAAGAAAGATTATAATCAATCTGTACTTCTTCAATTTCAGATGTACTCGCTGCATAATTCCACAGATGTGACAGAATGTAACGATAGTTTGCGAATGCAACCCCAATTATCTGAAAAAAGAAGCACTGCCCAAGGGGGAGGGGTTTCGGCGCACTTCCTTAGGAAACCCCTTAAAAACGGCACTCTATCAAAGCTGCCCTTGGCCCCTGCGCTCGTCACTCAGAACAGGTCCTTCCCCCCTTCCTGTTCTATAAAACTTGATATCAGCGCAGGTTCGTCCTCTTTTGCCGGGAGCAGGACTTCCGCACCACCTTGCAATCCTTGGGCAGTGCTTCTGACTTGAAAGATAACCACCCTTTTCCATATTACATACTTAATATCAAGGTTATTAAGGACTCCACTTCTGTAGTCTTTGTTTTCATACCTCCATTCTTTACATATGGTATAGACCAGTGGTTCTCAATCCTTGTCCTGGAGGAACACCTACCCTGCTGGTTTTTGTTCCAACTGAGCTCTCAAAAAAGAATGAGCTGTTATGTACCTAAATACAGAAAGCAAGTCATGGAGACCACAATGTTCAGTATTGTTTAAGTGTAGCTCAAAACATGTTTTTTCTCTCAAAGAATAATGTGAGTGCACACTGACTAGTTAATTTCTCAGGTACATTGGTTGTTTTTTCCTGATTGCAGTTTTAAATATGTCCTTTAAATTTAAATTACATATTCATAAATGCTTAAAATTCAATCAGATTTAATTTTATAAAACACATGGATTTACAATGCTAATTACTGCTTTATAGGTGGATGGACACTGCAGAAATAATGGTATGCACACTGGTATTCCAAATGGGACACATTGCTTAATGTTTTTCTTCTCTGTTTCCTGTCATGTCATACCGTTACTTTAAAAACTGATCCTTAATAGTTAGCCACAATTCAGCTAAATATCGATACATTCAGTTTACTGTATACTTTTTATATGGGTGCATCACTAGTTTGTGCTGCATGCTGAAAAATAAAAAGTTAATCTGTTTCCATGCTTAGAAGAAATTCCTTTTGCCCTTAGCTGAATCTACCACCAGAAAATGTAATTGAATACTACTAACTTATTTAGTCGGTTAATGGATCTGAAAAAGTGTATTTTCCTAATATTGCAAAATAGTTCTAGCTAAAATGTATGACAGATTATTTAAAGTTCTAGCAATGTTTAGACTGTAGGTCTATGTGTTCATCTCCGCTTACTACCATGCTCTCAATTCCTTGCCATTAATGAATTAATTAATCTTTCACATTACTATCACATTAAGGTAACAATAAAACAAATTGTTTGCAATTCATGTAAAACCCATACTTTTTATACTAAGCTCATTCACTTTAAAAGGAAAATTATTTTTGTAGGATAATTTTGAATTAGCTTTTCTCATGTGTTATACAGTGCATTATAGTTATACAGTTACAATGGTGACATTTAAGACATTTCTCTCATCATGTTGGTTTTTGCTTGATTCATGTATTTATTTATTTATTTAAAATAAGGACATTTTACTGTTACTGCTTTGTTCATAACCTTTATAAACTTTTACCATCCAGACCATCAAAACGAGTCAAAGCAATGAGGGAAGAGTTCAGGCAACTTCAATTAAACTTGGATTGTATTTATCTATTTAATAATCATTAAATGTTGAAATCTCAGAATGACATGAAGCAAACAGTACATAATGATCAATATTGAATTATTATTGTAAGTTCCTTATTATATATCTTGATTAATTTCTGCGAGTGCATGCATAGTGAAGAATTAACTTGCACTGTAATAAGCTGTTATTCTAATGGTACACCAGTGTAAGTGGAATGAACTCCAATGAATTGTAGCCAGATTGTTTACTACTTTGATATTCTACTGCTAAACTACATAGTATGCTTTATCAAGTTGGAATTCAGTGCACGGTGTGCTTAATGAATCTGTACAATACATTATAGAGACAAACAAGGAGGCATAGGGAATGGTAAAACATCACAGAGAATCTTATACATGCCAGCTGAAATAGAGATTGATTGGGGATGCATTTTGCTCTACGTTTCTATTGTGGAAAAATAAAGTATTCGCCCCAACTTTGAATCTCATGGCATGATCCATCAGTAACGTAGGGAATGCTTAGCTAGCAGGCGCTGCTCGACTAAACAGACTCCACATACACAAGTAGCCCACCGGTTTAATGGTGTTAACTAGGGTTGTTCACATTTCCTGAGGATCTGTAGTGTTCAGAAGAAGAGAAGTTAGAACCAGAAGGTTAATGGCAACTTTAATATACGTGACGGCATAAAAATAATAAAAAATCATGGAATGTTTTATTTTTGCCGTCTCAAATATGTTAGTTACTTACTTATGTGTATTAAAAAATGCGCTTTTAGTTTATCTTTTGATCCCATCAGATCAGATACTTTAGAAGACTTGGGTCGTACACTGTTGTAACTGAAGCCTCCGCCATCTTTCAATGAGTTTTTATTTTTTATTTTTGAATAGCTGTACCCCACGTAGATCTAACTAATCAACATTGACATTTATTGCTAAAAAATTATATTTGACGACATTACCGATTAGTTGTGGATTTCATCACTGTATTTGTCAACAGTGTATTTCCTGCAGTGATATAATTTAATGAGGAGTGTCCATGCATCTACCAATATGTTAACACACCATGTCACAAAGCTGTGAATTGTCTTAAATATGCTGACATTATTCTAGTAGCCATTAAGGCCAAAGCTTGACTCTAAATGCTGTGAAATATACAGCAACGAGATTTTGTGTTTCGTTTGTTGCTTAAATATATTTAATAACCTATTATATATATATATATATATATATATGTATTGGTTTGTTTTCCCAGGAGTGTTGTGGTTGCACCAAAAAAGGCAGGTACAGCGTCTCCTGCCACCACTGCCTCTGCTGCCTCCCCAGCCACTGCCAGTGGGACACCTGTCAACAACGTCAGTGTGGTCTCCACAGATGATGCTTCCCACAGTGCAGCAACAGAGTCTGCTGCTGGTGAGTAAAGTATACAATGGCCGAGCGTTTGACCCAATATGAAACCATTTTGTACTTTGTAGGTACTTAATGTTGAATCTTGAGTCTAGCGTTGAAGATTTCACTAGAAGCTTTACATCTAATAGAAGTATAAAATAAGTAGAACTGGCTTCAAAGTCTGACTACTGGAAAGTTTTTAGTTGATGGTGTACCAACAAAACCTGCTTCCCAAAGTTCATACTCTATTATTTGGGAACTTTTGGTTGTTGTTGATCATCAACAATGCTATTTGTGATGACCATCTTGACTTCCATTTAAATAATCAAACCATCATGGATCTTCTTGAGTGCCTCCTTGCTAGATCAGACTAAAGATCTAAGGTTGAAATAGTCTTAAGGAGAAATTGTACAGTATTACCTACATTTACATACATATTCTATCAGTTATGTTATGCGAAGCTTGTACTCTAAACTAGGGGTATCCAACTTTTTGCCTTGAGGGCCAGGTAAGGCAATCAGGCAGTAAATGATGCACCGCACCATAGTATATTACACCATGTAGAACCCCAATTCCGAAAAAGTTTGGAGAGTATGGAAAAATGCAAAAAACAAACAAAAAAAAAGTAATTTGAAAATTCAATTCACCCTGTACTATATTGAAAACACATTATTTGATGTTTTACTTTGTGAATTTAATTTATTTTTGAAAATATACACTCATTTAAAATCTGATGACTGCAACACACTCCAAAAGTTGGGACAGTCGACTGTTTACCACTGTGTAACATCACCTTTTCTTTTAATAACACTTATTAAGTGTTTGGGCACTGAAGACACCAGTTGGTTAAGTTTAGCAAGCGGAATTTTCCCCCATTCATCCATTATGCATTTCTTCAGCTGCGCAACTGTATGGGGCCTTCGTTGCCTTATTTTGCGCTTCATAATGCACCAGACATTCTCAATCGGAGACGGATCAGGACTGCAGGCAGGCCATGCTAGCACTCTGCTTACGGTACCATGCGCTTGTAATCCAGGCAGAATGTGGTTTGGCGTTGTCCTGCTGGAAAATGCAGGGACGTCCCTGGAAAAGACGACATCTGAATGGCAGCATAATGTGTACATATCTTTCTGCATTAATGGTGCCCTCATGCAAGTTACCCATGCCATGGGCACTGACACACCCCCATACCATGACAGACGCTGGCTTTTGGACCTGACGCCGATAACGGCTTGGATGGTCCTTTTCCTCTTTGGCCCGGAGAACACGACAACTGTTTTGTCCAAAACCTATTTGAAATGTGACGTCTGAGGGATCGGAGATCACGCACATTCAGAAGTGGTTTTCGGCCTTGCCCTTTACGCACCGAGATTTGACCGGATTCCTTGAATCTTTTAATTATATTGTGCACTGTAGAAGGTGAAATGCCCAAAATCCTACCGATTTGTCTTTGTGGAATGTTGTTCTCAAAGTGTTGGATTATTCGCTGATGCATCTGTTGGCAGATTGACGAGCCTCGACCCATCCTTGCTCTTGAAGGACTAGGCCTTTTTTGGAGGCTCCTTATATACTGTGATAACACGATTGCCTCACCTGTTTCACATCACCTTCTTATTTCAACTTGACACATCGCTATTAGTCCTAAATTGCCCCTGTCTCAACTTTTTTGGAATGTGTTGCATGCATCAATTTCAAAATAAACGTTTACCTTCAAAGAACTATGCAGTTGATTAGGTAAAACATCAAATACCTTGTCTTCATACGTTTTTTGTTTAAATACAAGTCAAAGTACATTTTTTTATTTTATTCACATTTTCCATACTGTCCCAACTTTTTCGGAATTGGCGGTTGTACACACTGCCAAAATAAATAAATCCCTGCATAATATAGCCTGACCCGACATACATATTGTTAACAAATTTACATTTTACTCACCATCAAGTGTCTGGATGCGATAAGAAGCTGAGTGGTGTCCCTACTCTCGTCATTGAATATAATAAAATAAAAAACTGCATCGCCTTTGAGACAACTGCTCCTATATGTTACTCGCAAAATCCTCTGTCCTCCGGGCTTCTGTATTGCATGCTAGGCTGATATTCTGAATCTTCTGCTTCTTTTCTGGACATACAATGTTAATAAAATCCCCTTCGGTGAAAGGTTTTGTGGCACTTCATAGCTCGCATATGTTAATTTCTCCAGAGTTTCATTAACTCCAACTGCAGCTCCAACTCTTTTGGCTTTTGCATGCTTTCTGTTCCACTGTATTTCTTATACAACGCTTTGTGTTTCGTTTTGTAGTGTTTTTTGAGATTGAATTCTTTCATCCTGCCAGTGCTTCTTGGCAAATTAAGCAAACACATTTAGCTTTGTTCTGTTCAAAAATATTCACAGAGCCATTGGTCGTCTTTTTTACGGCCGCCATTAACAAACTAACTTGATTAAATGAAAAAAAAAAAAAAAAGCGCAATTTTGGATTATGCATGGTGCATGGGGAGGGGGGAGTGCAGAGGAAGTAGGAAGTAGGAAGTTGCTGAAAGAGTTTGAAAGGGAAACAGATTTTTTTATATTTTGTATTATTAATTTTCATTGTCCTTGTCACCTTGTCACTTGCATCCACTCAGTGATTGATTTTAGGATTTGCCATTTTTAATTATAACAAGTAATTGCTCTGTAATTGGTCCTGATGAAGACTGCTTGCGGGCCGTGTTTTACCCATATGCCGTAGTTTGGACAAGCCTGCTCTAAACATTGTCTCCTGGTAATTTAATTCCTTTGTCATGACACTTTGAGTAGTGTTTATGTGATTTCTAGATGCAATTTGATCCACTTTGTAGGTGGAGAAAGGGGAGAAAGTTAAAGGATTTCTGCTACTTCGTACAGAGCCTGACTATATGACCAAGCAGCAGAAATCTTTACCCAGTTTCTGATTTAATCAATATGACCCAGAAAGTCATATTAAGTTCTTGACAAAAATTAAACGGTAGAACTTACTGCCACAAAGTTAAGGATATATATTATATAATTATTATTTTTTTATTATTATTTTTTTTAAATGTTTTTCAGGGTAAGTGGAGTAGAGTCCCATTTGATCATCCATTTTTTAACTCAGGCTTCCTGTATCTTTTCAGACTTCACTGCAAACCCAACCTTTACAATAAACCCTAATGGTAAATTAAATTTTGAGTGGAAAACTTGTAACCATGTATCTCAAGCTATAAGTAAACACATTAAAACAAAAAAAAAAAAACACATAGTTACTCTGCTGACTTGAAGGGGAGCTCAGGTTATGTCTGTATGGGTTAAGACAAAATGTTTAAAGAGATTCAGTGTGTATGATTAATGTACTCAGCCCTTTAAGGCTCAGTCACTCTTTCATAAAAAAAACACAACTATATACCAAGGATATATACCAATCCTACACCAGCCTTTCACACTATTTAAGTCTGGGAGGTTACCATGTAGGAGTTGAGTTTGTGGTACAGTAAATGTTTAAGCAATTTTGCTTTGTTTAAATTCAATTCGGAAGGAAACGGTGCACTCCAGTTTAAACTTTCAAGTTACTGTATTTTGATATTACATTATAGCTAAGTGATGTAAAGATGACCAAAAATAGAGACTTAAAAATGTGGACGGTTATTGATTTGTTGAAGAAAGATTTCTGAGCTGTTTTAAGCACTGAAAATGTATGTATTTCCTAAAACCACAGCAGAAGTTTTGACCTTTATTATCCTGAGCCACTCAGATATTGGACCCTCGTGTATCTCTGTAAACAATGGCTGACAGTGGGTAAATACTGGACAGATAATCTATTTGCATTTCCTTTCAAGTCCTTGTAAATGTCTGTAAAACCGTCACTCTGAAGGAGACAGTTTATCAGGGGAGAGATGAACAGAGATAAGTTAATTTACTTCTACATGTTTGAAGTGGCTACTTCATTTACACCCAGGATAGGTTCCAAAAGCCACACACATTTGTGCTTCAGTATGGTATGAAAGTGAAAGGCACTATATACATGCTAGATTATTTTGTTATTTATTTATTTTTACCCCTCAGATACTGAAATGTATTTTCACAATGTTTCTAAGTTTATAAAGGTATGTTTTATGTTTTCTAATACAAAATACATTTTTGGTAGAAGGAAAAATGTTTTTCAATAGCTCAGTAGGAATCAGATCATATAAACCTGCATTCTCCTCAAATATTATATTATGAATGTACATATTTTATAATATGTTTGACGGGTATATTTTAAATATTTTTTAACACGTGCATTCACAAACATTAATACAAAAAATAGATATAAGCAGATTTTTGATGGCGATTCTAACTCTTTCAGGGATGAAAAGTGTCTTGTTGCAAATCAGGAAATTGAATGTATTCAGAAAAATATGAAAATAAGATGAATAAACTGCTTCAGTTCTTCATTCTTCGTGAGTCTGCTGTTGAAATCTTATATAGGCTTTACTCCCCTCTTTGCAGTCTTCCTTAAAGGATGCAAAGAAAGTTATAGACAATCAATCATTTTGACATTGTGAAACTTAGTATGTATTAACAAAATGTCCTCGTCATCCATGGTGTCCAGTTATCTTTGATCATTGACACATCATGCATAGAAGAAAATACTGTAGTCAGATATAGCTCATATGAATATGTACATTTGAACTTGAAATCTGATTGAGTTCTGTGTTTTCAATGGTTTTCAACTACATGGATAGTTTCTTAATGTGCAGTGATTTTACAATATACTATTAATTTATGTAATAAACTGCATATCATATTAATATTGCTGTACTGTATGTCCTAGGTCAGTATACATATTTTGAATTGTAGATTATTAACTGAAGAAAATGTCTTCTTTAATTTCATATAGGAAGTGGATCTGCAAGTGCAAACTTACCATCTGTCCCCACAGTGTCCCCCATCATTCAGGATTCAGCTTCAAATATGAGGTAATCTTGGATGACCGTTTTGTCGATATCACCATCTTTCTGTTTGGGTTATAATTTCTAGAGCACCTGGATTTACTCTCTAAGGGCTCAATTAATATTTTTAGTAATTTAATTACATTTGCTTTGGTCAAATTAATATCACATGGCCAATGTATTTCAATATTTATATGTTAAAATTACAATACATTTGAGATAACACATGTCACTTAGGCATTGTGTGTAGTATATGTATTATCTATATTAGATTTAATTGGGGGCACTGCATATCTTTATTGGTCTGTATTTTGGAGACAGTTTGAGAGAAGCCCATGTATTTATTTTCATGTACAAAGACTGAATTTTGCAGTGAGCTCTTACAAAAGCTCCTATCCTTGTTTTTCATTTATGCCATTTCTAGTGACCTAAATGTTTCAGGCTTGAATTTGTTTTAAAATTGCTCAGTGGTTTTTAAAAAAGGAAACAAACATTAAAAAAAAAAAAAAATGTTTTCTTTGTTGTTTTTTTGTTCCAGCATTTCTGAAAGGCTTGAACATGCCCTGGAAAAGGCTGCCCCTCTGTTGAGAGAGATCTTTGTTGACTTCGCTCCTTTCCTGTCTCGTACCCTTCTGGGCAGCCATGGACAAGAGCTGCTCATAGAGGGTACAAGTAAGTCATCCATTTTGTTTCATACACTCACCGAGTTGACAGGAATATTATTATCCTAAATTGATTTAAAACTAATTAGTTTGTTGTATATCCAGGTGAAGTTATTTGGATACTCTAACGATTTCCTCTACTACCACAAGTTACATGAAGATAAATAAAGGCATAGCACTGCAGTATGACCAATCTGAGCTCATCTCTGGAAATATGCTTAGGTTAAGCATATAATCACTGAACTTCACTGAGTTGTTTTAGAGTCATGTCTCAAAGACTGTCCTTAATGAATGAAGGAGTTATTTGAGCATAGCCTCTTAATATTTTGAAGCACTGTGGTAATCACATTTAAGCTGTAAACCATCTAAAGTATCTTTTAACTAACTGATTACAGTTCTGCAAAGGTTTTATAGAGAAAGGGGTTAGGGGTCATGCTACTAATAAGAGTGTTTTGGATGTCTGCTGCCACCAAACAAAATGGAAACTTGATTGATAGCTGGGGGCCTGAAGAGAGAGAGTAACTGAGAAAGCAAAGGTCATGGAGCCATTTCCCCTCTCTGCATATATAATAACCCCTTGCTCTGAAATGGCAACATGCAGATATTATGGATCAATAAGACATATGCTCTGCACATTTATAGCTGTAATACAAGGCACAAATATGTATTAGTTTACAGTACAACTTTGTTGGTTCATTAAAGTCATCAATACTTCTGTGTCCACAGATGCTGCAGAATTAATCTGGTATTTCATCTTGTTTGTGTGTGTATGAATTTCATGTGAAATGCTGATAAGAATGCAATTGGATATTGACACAGAACATTACAGATAAAGTGAAATAAAAACCATGAAGCTGATTGTTGTTGTTGTTGCTAATACCGCTTTAATTTACATTAGTGTATGTTTTAAGTTAAATGTTAAGTCTTGCACTTGCAACACATCAATTTAGAATTTTACTCTTGAGAAATATGGTTTAGATACAAAATGGTTTTCCCTTTTGTGTCACATTTATTTATATGCTTTTTCAACACTGTTTGAAAAAGCCACTCAATTTACATTAACATTAGGAATATGTTATTAAGGTTACTTAGCTAAATAGAAGTTTATAGACCAACATATAAAATGTAATATTATTATATACTTATACTTTGTGTTTAAAGGTAATAATTAGCATACTTCATCAAATTGGACCTAAATGAAATGTCAAGTACAATATAACTATCATTAACAACTGTGAAGATGATTTAAAAAAAGATAAAATATAAATTAAATAAGTCTCAAGTGCTATGACTATTTGGAACTTACTCAGCAATGGGAGATTTCAAATTGAAACCCTACCCTTTGTTATACAATAAGCAAATGCAGATTCCTGCAGTGGCTCAATTCAATCTGAATATTTTTTTATATTAATAAGTTTATTAATCTTGTATGGTGATATTCAATCAGTTGGGATTGAATAATTAACGGGGTGGCCTTTTGTTTCAGGTTTGGTTTGCATGAAATCGAGCAGTTCGGTGGTGGAGCTCGTGATGCTTCTGTGTTCTCAGGCAAGTCTCATTTTTACAGCCTTTTATAAACCGTATAGGAGTATCTTCATTGTGTTCACTGATTAATACCATTACTTACACACCAGCAGTAAGGTATGTGACTTATTGCTCTCACGTTATTTCCAATAAATAGAGAAGAATTACCCTGCTTATCTTTTGTGGACACTTTCAGCCCAGACCTTGGCTGTCAATACAACCCCACTTATTAGTTAAAAAAATGTAAAATAAGGCATTTTTAATGAGAGGGATATTGGTGCAGAGGTCAAGGGTTTCTGACCCATTTAAAAACCTTTGACCTTCATTTGCGGCCCTTATGGTTTACTTGCCTGACGAATAAGGATAATGCAAAATTAATGTTTTTTTGCATCGATTTGTTCGTTTTTTGTGGCGATGTTGCCAAATTTATTTAGGTAATGCTGATGGACAGTTCATGAATACAAATGAAAGAATCATAGCAGGTGTGAAAAATCAATGCTACATGTTGTCAATAACCTGCTATAAGAACTATGGCTTTAGGAGATCACATCTAATGGGTGTTACATTGGAGTACTGAAATGAATTAGGGTTGCAGTGGTGCACAATATGCTTCCATGCATGTGCGAAAAATAAAAACCTTTTTGTAGATGTTGTTGTGCTTACATAGACAATATATGAGGAACTAAAATACAAATAAGGAAGATGCTAAAATTTTAAAAAGATACAGAATTGATTAATTACACTTCACCTCCTTTTGCCAGAGTATTTTATCAGTTTTATTTTTAATGAAAACCATGCTTTCTCCTGTTTTTTCTCCCCCATTTATTTCACATTATTCACTACACTTATTCTCCAAAGGTAATATAGAGAGATTACACATCAGTTTCAGTGTCATTTGCTGCATATATTTGGGGAGCTGGGGCACAGGAAAGAACTGAACCTTAGCATCCAGAAGGGAGAATAAATGACATGGTCTAATGCACCTATTTGTCATATCTGTCAGGGTGTTGTTTAATGCTAATCTAATCAAACAGAGAATCTGGCAATTGCTGCTCAGTCCCAGGCACAAACTACTCCAAAAAAACAGACTGAAGTTCCTGAGAAAAAAGGGAAAAAAGGACGGGAAATATAGTGTTGATTGCTTTAATAAATCATCAAACAAAATTCTCTTACAGCCAATGCAAATGTAATTTTATTGTGGGGGAAGTGCTCCACCTTAAATTAAAAATGGATAGGGCCTAAATGAGTCTGTATTTATCGAGGGATAAATTATATACAGACAGTTGTGCTGTGATAATTACATTTTATGATTTGCCTGTGCATTCTTTGAGTGAGTCAGAAGAGAAAGGCACTGTTATGATTTATGTAATTATGAAGTGAAGTTACTTCTGGTAGGAAGAAAGTGTAAGCGATACAGAATAAGACATCAAATGGACATGTTGCAGATATAGGGAGGAGACATGGATGAATATGATTGATTTTTTTCAAGTAAGATAGGGTGGGACGTGATCCTATCTCCAAAATTTTAATTAATTTCCTTCCTGAGATGGAGTGCATCTGGTGTCAAAGATCAAAGGATCAGGTCAAAAAACGTTTTTAATCATTGCAAATATGAAAGATGTAAGCACGGACACTTCAGGCTGTTATTGAGAATTGAATTCTAAACCACAGTTTGATAGTCTTGCCTTCTAAAAGAACATGTGGCCTCTTACAATTAAAGATCAATTTTGATCATGAACATTAACTGCAGGATAGCTTATTTCAGCCCACTTGCTCACTATTGTATTGATTCCTGTATCTAAACTTCTACATTATGATATAAGAATCTCTTCTCAGTAGCACTGGACTCAAGGTTAAAGACTTTTGAGTTTGGATCTCCTTGTCATGGATTGTTGCATCAAGTGGAGTAATAAAAGTGATAGGCTTGCTTAAAGTGTAGATTATAATAAGCTTATATAACATGGAAGAAGAATGTTTGACAGAATTCATTGATATTGTCTCTGTCATTCAAATGCAGCTTTCATAAGAATTCTTTAGGATTTGCTGGAGATCATGTATTGAGATTAATGGAAGTTGCTTATTCCTGTCAGGTGTCTTTCAACATTTGTAAAACCTGTTTTTTGTTCAATACAGTTGTAATAGGAATTTTGTCTTCTCATACTGTCTCAGTGTCTTAGAAAATGTTAACATGTGGAAAAACATGTATTACTCTCCCAAGATAAGTTTACAGAGAACAAGGGTCTTTTTATAATGTAGAATAGATGTCTTGTATCATTAAGAGGAAAAAAAAAAAAAGATATCAAATCCATGCTGAATTTAAAAATACATGACATGTTCACATCATTTCTCACTCCCATATTTATGAAACTACCTTTGTAATTGTGTCCAATTGATTTCATATACCCCAATTAACACTAGTCTTGGAATTCCCCATCTAAATCGACATTTTATAGTCCAGGATTTTAATCTGGGTCTACAAAACTTGCCATGTAAGTATACATTTTTGTTATTCAATTAAAAAAACTAGGCAAAACGTGGCTGCCTTGAAAGGTGAGACAATGCCAGATGTTTTTTTCAAAAACAGGTCTATGCTGTCAAAAGCAGCTCACAACAAACCATGTCTCAAATTGAGCACTGTGCTATCATATATTTTCTATGTGAAACATTATGAATGATAATGTAATATATACATTTACACATTTAACACTTAAGAAATTGCTATTTAATTTATTATGTAGCAAATGTTATCATATTTAAAACAATAAGGAGATTGTCTCTGTCTCTGTTAGTTCAAGGCATGCTTTGAAAATGCTTTTAATTAAAATGTTTAACTGTGTAACTCTGCTTTTATGTTTGAATATAAATTTTCGCCTTAAAAACTAACATTGTTTAATTTAATATTTATTTATTAATTATAGGTATTCCCCCAAATTTAGATATTGAACATTTCACAATGAGAATGTCTTTCCAAAAATAGGGAGCTTTAAGTTTTATATCTAAGCATCATACTTTACAGGTAGTTCTAAATGACGTTGCCTTCAAAGTGAACTCCGTTATTAGACATGAATATCATTTGTGAAAGCCATCATCTTACCATTCAAGGCCACTTTATGAAAGCTGCTTTCTTGGCCTGCCCTGATTCAGTCTGACATCTTTTCCAATAACACCACCTCAATTCTAGGTTTAAAGCTAAATTTATAGCCTTGCATTCTGAAGTACATCATTTAAAAAAGGTTTCAACCCAAAACATCTAATAAATAAATAATGTGTATGACTACTCAGTAGTAGAATTTCCAGACTAGAAATCATTTCATCGGATACTCCACAGTCCACTATCTGAAAGTGCTGTCAGATAAATCTTATAGTAGCTGCATTTGTGTCCTGTAAATCACATGTTATTGTCTGAGCCTTCTGCCAGGTAATCTATTCTTTTCCCATTTATCAGAAATGCATCTAGTGAATAGAAAAAGGGTTGAATGTAGTAACATAAAGACTACCTTAATTAAAAAGACATCTGCTTTAACACTGCCAATAAGAAGGAGAGAAAAGTCAGATTTCAAACCACCACTTAGGATCTTATATTTGTTTAAGCGTTTAGGAAGGTGCTTAAAATAACTGGATACTCACGCCCCCCCCAACATTCGGACACAATTCTGCAGTTATATCAAAATGGTGGTTTGTTTTTAGGTTGTTCATAAAATTGACATTAGTAAGAGCTGTGCCAGTGGGAAATAGGTTGAATTTTAATTTGTAATATCAAAAGAAACAACAGGTGTTGGCTTATTTTGTTTATAATGATGATTATGAAAAAAGTACTTTAGGAAAAAAAAAACTGTTAGGCTTAATTTTATCAGGCTGTGCATTATCATAGAAGCTGTTTGAATTTTGATATGATATTGTCCTGCCTATAGTCCCTAACAGGTGTAGACTATTAATGCTTTCATTATTGTTTTCCCTAAGATACAGTAACCTCCAAATGGACTTGTACCAATGATGAAGTGTGTTTAAGTGAGAAAATACAAATGAGTACACTTGCATTACTATCACCATTTTATGTGTCAGTAGTTTGTCAAATATTGTGATTTTATTAATCTTCATCTTTTGTCTTTGATAAGATGGAGGAGGCTCTTCCTGTAGTCTTTTAATAGGTTCATCAACTTCTCAGGAGGGGTATTTGATCTCTCCAGCTCCTCTGTATCGTGTGGTTAATGCTTGTGGACTGCTTTTTAAATTTTATTTCTCACGTGGTCTACTGAATTGACGTCTGGACATTCTGTTGTCAATCACGAACATATCTTTTTTTTAACCATTTGGTCGTAGACTTCAATGTGTGGTTTGGATGTGGTAGTGGTAACAAATTGAAATTCCAGCATGATGATAATCTATAGCACACATCCGGGTTTAAGACTACATTCGTGTAGGAAAGTCATATTTTCTTTGTTGTCTGTACTTAAAATGCATATGGTGTTACTGTAAATATTTGTTAATGGTTTTAAAGTTGAAACCGCGTTATGTTTTGGCAAATAGGAGCATGGTCCACTTTGTTACTTAGTCAACACTATTATACGTAGATTAAGTAATATGAACTGTTAACTATTAAATATATTGAAAATGTTTTGGAGAAGGGAGTTTTTACTTCTAGAAAAGGTTAAAATGAAGCTAAAAACGAATCAATGGATTTAAACTGTGAATGTTATAACTTCAAGACTTGCAGACAAGAATGTTTTTATGCAATGCAGATTGCAGTGAAAGTAAAAAAAAAATGCAGTAAATGCACTCAGCTTTGTTTTTCGACATTCAGAACTATTTTTGCTTTAACGGGTTATATTCACATTATATTGGATTGTGTTATATTGGGGTAGACGTGTGTTAGATACTTAAAGAAATAACAGACCTCTCTTAGTTTTCTATTATTTTGATAATAATAATGTCAACCAGGTATGTGTAATCTGCTATTGAAAACATTTACTGTGGTTTGAGCATGCCAAGAGCTGCATGCAAAACTCGTGAAAGAAGCTCAGTAACCTTTTGGAGTGAGGAATGTGGTGAAACTCGGGTCGAATAGTTTAATCTCCTTTACACAGCAAGAATGACATCCTGCAGTTTAAAAAAACACATGTACAAGGTTCAAGATCAGTGCTATGTAAGTGTTTTGGGGCTTTTTTGGAAGTAAAGGGGCACAAGCAGAGCTACCCTGCGTCTCAGTTGTCTAGTCTAAAGGATAACATCATGCTGATTTCACAGCAATTTCTTTGAACAATATTCTCCAGTGTGGCAAATCAAAAACAAAGTAATATCAACTGGCACTTAATTCTGCAAGCTCCCTACCGATGGGAGCTATGCAGTGAAATGAAACTCTTCCTGACAGGAAGTGGGCCAAGGAGTACAGGGACCTCCTAAAATAAAGTGTGTTTTAATTTGGTACCCAACTGTTTTACAGTTTGGCCGCTTAGCTGAAGACATAAAGGAAGAGTGAAAATTGCTATTATTCATAAACAGTTTTAATAGTTTTGAAAACCCAAAAAGTTTAGA
Source organism: Amia ocellicauda (assembly GCF_036373705.1). Taxonomy (NCBI): domain Eukaryota; kingdom Metazoa; phylum Chordata; class Actinopteri; order Amiiformes; family Amiidae; genus Amia; species Amia ocellicauda. Next base: position 16,018,220 of record NC_089861.1, on the reverse strand, counting down.
ATCTGCCAGACACAATTAATAACAAATACAGTTTTTAAAACTGCTTCAGCTAATTGGCCTAGTAATGCATTTTTGTTTCTATTTTGTAGTAGTTTACCAGTTTACCAGTGTCCATAACTAATCCTATAAACAAGAATTATAAATAGGAATTACATACCAATACAGAACAAATACCAATTTGTTGAAATATAATGTTTCATGAAAAGATATAGAATTTTATAGAAAATACAGATAATAAAAAACAGATTTGTATATCAGTCAACATGTTTTTGGTTAGACTCGAATATAAACATTTATTTTCAAAATGGGCTTGTCTTTTGATAGTGCTCAACATGAAGTTTTTTCAAAATAGTATAAATAAATATGAAGAGCATACTAAACATATATAATGATACTGAAGTGCCACAGGCAATGGTTAATTAAATCAAATCAATTTATATATTTACCTTATTTATAAATGTTTGTTTCCCTTTAAAAATGTATTTATGTGTAGTAATTATCATTTCAATACACAGGAGAACATTTCTTTGAAATGCTTGTTTTTTTTTTACTAGATAACATCTCAGCTTGTGCAAGTAGTGCCCAGTTAAAAGGTATGCCAATCACATCAGCAATTATAATTCTGCTATCATGTCATTGTGGTATGGCAAGCAAATTAAGTAATTTGGCATAATTTCTTACAAATGTCTTTTCCACAAACAAGAGTAAATATTTTACACTAAATTAATCTCCACTAGATGTTTCACTCATTATTTTTTTAAATCGTTCATTTCATGTATTTCTATTTTGAGATTTAAAAATGTTCAATATAGTATGCACTGAAAAATTAAGATGTGCAGTGGCCTCCACAACACTGCACAGAGAAACATTAGATATTTACAAATAATAACAATACTTTGATCACATTTGATCACATTTATTAGCATCCCTGCGATCAGTATTTTGTGTATCCTTTGACTTTGAGCTTCTTAGCAGTGGAAACAGGTTTTTGGCCCAGAAGACCGAATTGCTTGAATGCATTTTCCCTCCATTCTAAAAAGGGCACCAGCAGCAGAACATGTAAAACAACCCTAAAGCAAAACAGATCTGCTACTATATTTCACGGAGAGGATGATGTTCTTCTCAACATGAACTTCACCTTTTAGGTGCCAAACATAACATTGTCTGTAAAGTTGCATTTTTATTTCATCTGACCATAAAATTCTGTCCCAAGTTTCACTTTAAAATACAAAAAAAGAAGAGATGTTTAAAAATAACTATTTAAGAGATATCAACAGTTTTGAATGGAATACACCTATTTAGAAGCTCAGCAAAACTACATGGCAATACAACAAAACAACAACAAAAACGTTCTCTAAATTCCTCAATATATTTACCAATACAACCTTAATACATTTGCTGCATTGTTCTTATACCATATTGATTGTAAACACGTGTTCATTCTTGTTTGCTGAGAAATTGGATGGTCGGGTTTGCTGTGTTGAATACATCTAGGACTACTACTTTTGTGTATTCCTTAATCTTTAATGTGGGTTGAAAAGGGGATTCTGACATGTATGTTGACCAGCTGAAATAAACATCTACATCCTACTCTTTATCTTCTGCATTCCAGATCGCTGTCATCACGGTCTACAACACTAAACAATTTGCTTAATTACGTTATTTCGGTCTTAGAAGTTTGAAAAATCTTAAAAATGTCCGCGTTTGAATCCCTTAAAACCGCACTCATTTACTGCACACATTCAAGCACACCCATCTCTAGGAGACTTTTTTTTTTAACAACACAACATTTTTTGTATTGGTTAATATTAACAATAAACCTATCTGCTATTGGTTAAGACAAATTGTTGCTATGTAAAATAGTCCAATAAGAACTTTTTTAGGGCTAAAGTGTTGGCCAAAGTGTTGATTTATAATTATTGATAGTTTTTTTTTTTTTCCATTAATGCTGGGTGGGCTTGCGTCTTTTTAAATCTGTATTTCAGCTGCTCTCTTGGTGCTGTAAGCATCTCTGAGTCTTTTTAAGAACTAATGGAAGTCAGAACAGGAATTTGCACACAATGGGAATTGGTGAAAAATATCATAACAAAGCTGCCAATAGACCTCTGTGTGCTGTCACTCAGACAAGTCCTCCTTCTTGTCTGCTTTATCTGTATATTACACAGACACTTTTCATCTTTTGCTGTAGCCCAATGGCTCACATGCGACCTCGTAACTTCGGAAGCGATGCTACCTTTCATTTCTTTGAATTTAAAAATAACTTCCAAAAGGGACTATGGGATACAGAGTACTCAAGCTGTCGTGAGGGAAGACTACAGACAGAGCCCAGTGAAGCCACTTCTGAGGTTCATAGCCTATACACATACAAGGGCATTGCAGGGACAGAAAGCATTCAAGAGCAGAGAGCCTCCAAGGGGCCCTGCGACTCAACAGAATGCACATAATACCGGGACCAAAGACCTTTATATGCTGACCTCTACCTGAGAGGAGCCTGTGACTTTACTGAAAAACATTATTGTAAAAGTAAGACCAGGAGCAAGGCCCATCACAGGGACCATGTTCAGCTGGTAACTTCAGGAGCATGGAACTTGAAGGGGTCCTGAGACTTGACTGAAACAAAAGTATTTGACCAGGAACAAGGGCCCTTCAACGCTCAAGCTCAACTGGAGACAAATATCATTAGGAGCATGGAACCCAAAGGGGACCCTGAGACTCAACTGAATAAAACACATAACAAAGATCAGGGGCTACCACAGGATTGGTGATTGGTGACCTCAACTGGTGACTGAAATGGAAGTATACAACCAGGAGCAGGGCTCATCTGGAGATCAATAAATCAGGAGCAGGGAACCTGAAGGGGCCTTATGACTCAACTGAAATAAAACCTATGACTGGGAGTAGGAGGCCTTGGCCCAAGCACAACTAGATATCAATGATATCAGAAGCTGGAAAAGGGCCTGGAATTCAACTGAATTATGACGCATGACCAGGAGCAGGGGCCGAGCTCAAATTAAACCACATAGGTTTAAATTGGTGGGCTGCACCAGGGATCCATCTGGGATCCGCAACTTCAGGAGTAGAATAACGCCCATAAGAGACTAAACTGGAACACTGAAGACACGCTCAAGAGCACGGACCATCATAGGGCTAGAGCTCAAATTGAAATTAACAAATTCAGGCACAGGAACCCATTAGAGAGCCCTATGACAAAGTCTGCTGCAGCACTAAGGTCCTTTCTGGCTTGAGACATGTCATGGTTATCGAGCAGACCCTCAGCCAGGTGTATAGAGTACAGTGCCACCAGGTTGCTGGTGTTAATAAAGTTAACCTGTCAGCCTGGACCCCGGTCAATTAGGCCTTTTGTAGGAGCCCCTCTGTAGCTTTGCACTGCCTATTGGTGCATGCCATTTCCTGTGGCGCAGCTGGCACCAGTGGAAGGGACACTGTAGCAGTGATGGATGAATCAACCAATGGAAAGCCTGCCAGGCTGGCTGCCTCTGCAACTTGCACACGGGAGAACAGCTCATCAGCATGTACTGGCTTGTCCCATGTAGTCTTGAGCTCTTTAAGAAATTTGGGAAACATGGGGCAAGGTACATTGGTGTCGGTGGGGCTGCTACCATGGCTCCCCCATGGCTCTGGGCAGGACAGGCCTATGGTCAGCTTTATTATGAGCTTTTCCCCTCACCAGTTCCCATTGCATACACAATGTCCCAGAGTTCTGTTTGGGAACGATTTTTGACTTGAAAGATAACTGTGGTTTGATCCTTGTGTTTTAAAAAAACATGCCATTATTTGCAAAACATGTTGTTACTCTGTGCATTGTTTTTAGTATTAAAATTGTACATATTTGAATTTAGTTCTTTTAAATCATCTTTTGTTATTTTATAAATGCATGTGTAGGCCACTGTCAATTATTCTGTGGTGGAATCTGTTAAAATAACTCCTGCCAAAACTCTATAGTTAAGTCAAAACTATTAATTCAGTTCTAACATGCATATCAGCTAACACATTTTTAGTTTTTGTTTTTGCTTAATTTTTTTGGTATTAGGCATATAGTGTTTGGAACATTAGAGGCAGGTTATGTTCCATTATGTTTTAACATTGAAATGTAAAGAATAGGTAAAGAATACAAATACAAAGTTTAGTATCACGATATTCGATATTACCACAATACCACACTCTTAGAACTAATGTTAAATTTAACACATTCTGTGTTTGTTCATCATAACTTGTTCAAATTTACCAAATTACAACACAATAATATGTATTTTTAACACAATACTGTGTTTTTCACACACAGACTTGTGCTTTGGTAACACAAACACAGAATGTTAAATTTAAGTACACCTGAAAATAAACCTTAAACAGTAATCAAACAAATTGAGTTCCTGGTAATTTAGAAATGATATTTCTCACCATATTCCTTTAAAACAACAAATCTTAACATGTTTTATTGTTTTGTTTAATTTTAATTTTCAAGAAATAGTGTGTAAGTCTATCTTCTTGTAGATTGCACAATAAATAACTTTCTTATGCTGATAACACATCAGTTGAGAAAGCAAATTGCACAATTTGCAATTAAGTGAGCTAACTCATAATTTCAGATGCAAAATAATAGTCAGTAAATTCACAAATTAAATGGGGGGGTCTAGTCTTCATACTTTTCACTTTATTTGAAAGCTACTGTATTTACAAACAATTAAAACCGCTGTGATTACTTTCTTACAAGTTGAGGAACATTTTGGTTGTTGGCTTCAATTTGTAAAACTGCACGCACAGTGAATCATTTCAGGATCGCCTTCCAGTAGTACTGTGTGGTACTGGTACTGGAAGTCCACAATATAAGAACTTCAACATATAGGTATCGTGGTGCGCCGTTAGTACCAGTACTGCACCACCACTAATATATATATATATATATATATATATATATATATATATATATATATATATATATATATTCTTTCTATTTATTCCATTTCAACTTAAAATAAATAACAAGCAAATGTAAAAGGTTAAAAGTAGTTCAAATTGTTTTCTAGTATTGATCTTTTGTTTTCCAACAGAAAAAGCACTGTTTTTCTCACCATAACCTAAGAGATTATTCCTGGTTGGTTTAGTGCAATTGTTAACTTTAAATCTAACATGAAAATAATTATCTCCTTTTCTGTGGCCTTCACGGTAGTGAACAGGCTTTCCCCTGGAGCTATCTTCTGTGAACAGACCCTCCCTCCTTGCCAAACTGTGTAGATTCCCTGTGGATTTGACATCATGCCTTTCAGGGCAGCAGCTGCCATTTGTCTTGGGGGCTGGAGTTGCCAAACAGTCTGACCGTGGACTAATAGGACACATTTACACAACTCCCATGTACAAAAATTGCAGAAAGGGTTTAATGACAGTCATCTTTCGTGAGCATGTAAAGTGAGGGAAAAAAGTATTTGATCCCCTGCTGATTTTGTATGTTTGCCCACTGACAAAGAAATGATCAGTCTATAATTTTAATGGTAGGTGTATTTTAACAGTGAGAGACAGAATAACAACAAAAAAATCCAGAAAAACGCATTTCAAAAAAGTTATAAATTGATTTGCATGTTAATGAGGGAAATAAGTATTTGATCCCTTCGACTTAGTACTTGGTGGCAAAACCCTTGTTGGCAATCACAGAGGTCAGACGTTTCTTGTAGTTGGCCACCAGGTTTGCACACATCTCAGGAGGGATTTTGTCCCACTCCTCTTTGCAGATCCTCTCCAAGTCATTAAGGTTTCGAGGCTGACGTTTGGCAACTCGAACCTTCAGCTCCCTCCACAGATTTTCTCTGGGATTAAGGTCTGGAGACTGGCTAGGCCACTCCAGGACATTAATGTGCTTCTTCTTGAGCCACTCCTTTGTTGCCTTGGCTGTGTGTTTTGGGTCATTGTCATGCTGGAATTCCCATCCACGACCCATTTTCAATGCCCTGGCTGAGGGAAGGAGGTTCTCACCCAAGATTTGAGGGTACATGGCCCCGTCCATCGTCCCTTTGATGCGGTGCAGTTGTCCTGTCACCCCCAAAGCATAATGTTTCCACCTCCATGTTTGACGGTGGGGATGGTGTTCTTGGGGTCATTCCTCCTCCTCCAAACACGGCGAGTTGAGTTGATACCCAAGAGCTCGATTTTGGTCTCATCTGACGACAACACTTTCACCCAGTTCTCCTCTGAATCATTTAGATGTTCATTGGCAAACTTCAGACGGGCCTGTACATGTGCTTTCTTAAGCAGGGGGACCTTGCGGGTGCTGCAGGATTTCATTCCTTCACGGCGTAGTGTGTTACCAATTGTTTTCTTGGTGACTATGGTCCCAGCTGCCTTGAGATCATTAACAAGATCTTCCCGTGTAGTTCTGGGCTGATTCCTCACCGATCTCATGATCATTGAAACTCCACGAGGTGAGATCTTGCATGGAGCCCCAGATTGAGGGAGACTGACAGTTATTTTGTGTTTCTTCCATTTGCGAATAATCGCACCAAGTGTTGTCACCTTCTCACCAAGCTGCTTGGCGATGGTCTTGTAGCCCATTCCAGCCTTGTGTAGGTCTACAATCTTGTCCCTGACATCCTTGGACAGCTCTTTGGTCTTGGCCATGGTGGAGAGTTTGGAATCGGATTGATTGATTGCTTCTGTGGACAGGTGTCTTTTATACAGGTAACGAGCTGAGATTAGGAGCACTCCCTTTAAGAGAGTGCTCCTAATCTCAGCTCGTTACCTGTATAAAAGACACCTGGGAGCCAGAAATCTTGCTGATTGATAGGGGATCAAATACTTATTTCCCTCATTAACATGCAAATCAATGTATAACTTTTTTGAAATGCGTTTTTCTGGATTTTTTTGTTGTTATTCTGTCTCTCACTGTTAAAATACACCTACCATTAACATTATAGACTGATCATTTCTTTGTCAGTGGGCCAACGTACAAAATCAGCAGGGGATCAAATACTTTTTTCCCTCACTGTAGCTTCGTAGAGCATAGCAACTTTTTATCGCCAACTGTGAAACTCAAATGCCTTGAACATAACTTGACTCTTCAAGCCTTGAATGCCACCAGTGTGCACCATGTTTTATTATTATGACCCCAATGTTTTACATTATTTTTAAAACTGTGTTTCAATCCTCCAGCCCCAAGAGGCTGATATATAGCTCCCCCTTAAGCCACCTAATGATTATTCATCCATCCTGTTGTGTTACTTTAATGATCACAATTAGTCATTCTATTACATGTATTAGCACATTGCGTAACATAATGACATTTATGGTTAACATTAATTTAATCATGATTTTGTTAACATGTTTTATTCAGTGGTATAGTATGTGTAAATAAATTATCAGGAACACATATGTATCTTGTCATCAGAAGAGCTTTTTAAGGGATTTCTGCTTTCAATCACTCATCCCTTATATATAAATTACATATCAATTTAATGATAATCAATTATGGAAAAAACATTTAATCTGTACAACATATAATTATACCATCAGAAAGTTGTGAGATTGTTGAAACTATTTTTAAATTGATCTTGGTTAAAAACGCATATAATTTCAAACAACTTAGTCCTATTTGTCAATAGAAAAGAACTCAGTTTCAGATTAAATGTGTCCCTCTTCTAGTAGTGCAATTGAGAAATGTTTGCACACGTTATATATATTTTTTATCTTAAATTATATTTTGAGATCTATAAATGACAATGTTGGGCTTGACATAGACAGTTCTGCTTCCGAGATGACAGATACTCTTTTTCCATAATTTCATAAGTTTTTATTCTTTGTGACATCAATAACACCATATGCACCTTCAGTAGTCAGGCATTTCTTTTTTTCTGCAGGCCTATTCAGTACTTTACAGCAGTTTTTTTTTTATTTATTTAACTCACAATCCCCGTATTTAGGAAGGTGAATTATCACAAGGCTTAGATGAGGATCCTTTGTGATGTTGCACCCAAGGTAAGGAACTGGTGGTTTGTTTCTTTTTGTGATGGCTAAGATGTATAAAAGCATTACCTTACATTCTGTTTGCAAAGAATAATCCTAACGATCCATTAAGGATCTTAAATATTTGTAATGGTTGATTTTCTCATTTTCAAGTTATGAGATCTATTTTTATGTTTCTAAAAATGTGTAAGTGGTAAAGGTGAATTATTTTAAGAACATAAGAAAGTTTACAAAATGAGAGGAGGCCATTTGACCCATCGTGCTCGTTTGGTGTCCATTAATAACTAAGTGATTCAAGGATCCTATCCAGTCTATTTTTAAATGTCAAATTTTCAGATTCAACTTTTAAAGATTGATTTTCAGATTCATTTTCAAGATTGAATCAAGTCCCCACGTAGTCTCCTCTGTTCCAGGGTGAAAAGGTTCAGTTCCTCAGTCTCTCAGTAGGACATTCCCTTCAGACCTGGAATAAGTCTGGTTGCTCTCCTCTGAACCTCTAGAGCAGCGATATCTTTCTTGAAGTGTGGAGCCCAGAACTGTACACAGTATCCAGATGAGCTCTAACTAGCGCATTGTACAGTCTGAACATCACTGCCCTTGTTCTCAATTCTACACTTGTGACAATATACCCTAACATTCGGTTTGCCTTTTTTTTTGCTTCCCCACATTGCTTGGATGGAGAAAGTGAGGAGTCCACGTAGACTTCTAGGTCTTTCTCATGTGTTACTTCATCTAATTCTATTCCTCCCATATGCCTACAGCTTCCAATTTGAGGATCAGTCTTTGGTGTGGAACCTTATCAAAAGCTTTTTGAAAATCTAAGTATATCATATCATATGCTTTCACATGATCTACAGCTGCAGTTGCGTGTTCGAAAAATTCTAATAAATTAGTAAGACATGATCTGCCTCGTCTAAACCCATGTTGACTATCTCCAAGAATATGGTTTTTACAACCCCAATTCCGAAAAAGTTTGGACAGTATGGAAAATGCTAATAAAAACAAAGAGGAGTGATTTGTAAATGTACTTTGACTTTTATTTAAACAAAAAATGTTAAGGTATTTGATGTTTTACCTGATCAACTGCATAGTTCTTTGAAGGTAAACGTTTATTTTGAAATTGATGCATGCAACACATTCGAAAAAAGTTGCGACAGGGGCAATTTAGGACTAATAGCGATGTGTCAAGTTGAAATAAGAAGGTGATGTGAAACAGGTGAGGCAATCGTGTAATCACGGTATATAAGGAGCCTCCAAAAAAGGCCTAGTCCTTCAAGAGCAAGGATGGGTCGAGGCTCGTCAATCTGCCAACAGATGCATCTGCGAATAATCCAACACTTTGAGAACAACATTCCACAAAGACAAATTGGTAGGATTTTGGGCATTTCACCTTCTACAGTGCACAATATAATTAAAAGATTCAAGGAATCCGGTCAAATCTCGGTGCGTAAAGGGCAAGGCCGAAAACCACTTCTGAATGTGCGTGATCTCCGATCCCTCAGACGTCACTGTCTTAAAAACCTTCATGAGTCTGTAATGGATATCCTGACATGGGCTCAGGAATACTTTGGTAAACCTTTGTCAGTCAACACCATTCGCCACTATTATTATTATTATTATTATTATTTTTATTTATTGGCAGACGCGCTTATCCAGGGGCGACTTACAACATAAGTGCAAAAATACAGAGAAGTACAAGGCATCAATCATTACAAGTTCAACTTAGCTAAAACATAGCAATTCAAAATACATTTTACAGATTCCAATTTACAATTTTCACAAGTACAGTAAGAGACTTCCTACATCCTGGACGGTGAAAGCTAAGTGCTGTCAAGATGTAGGGTTACAGGCTAGGGCTACGGGAAAGGGAGCAAGGAGGAAAACAATCAGCAAGGAGGAAAACAATCAAACAAACAAATCACTGCATCCACAGATGCAAGTTAAGGCTTTACTATGCAAAGCAGAAGTCATACATCAACACTGTCCAGAAGCGCTGCCGACTGCTCTGGACTCGGTCTCATCTGAGATGGACAGTAGCACAGTGGAATCGTGTTTTGTGGTCCGACAAGTCAACATTTCAAATAGGTTTTGGACAAAACAGCCATCGTGTTCTCCGGGCCAAAGAGAGAGCACCATCCATGCTGTTATCAGCGTCAGATCCAAAAGCCAGCGTCTGTCATGGTATGGGGGTGTGTCAGTGCCCATGGCATGGGTAACTTGCTCATCTGTGAGGGCACCATTAATGCAGAAAGATATGTACACATTATGGAGCAACATATGCTGCCATCCAGATGTCATCTTTTCCAGGGACGTCCCTGCATTTTCCAGCAGGACAACGCCAAACCACATTCTGCCTGGATTACAAGCGCATGGTAGCATAAGCAGAGAGTGCGGGTGCTAGCATGGCCTGCCTGCAGTCCTGACCTGTCTCTGACTGAGAATGTGTGCTGCATTATGAAGCGCATAATATAGCAACGAAGGCCCCGTACAGTTGCGCAGCTGAAGAAATGCATAACAGCTGAATGGGGGAAAATCCCGCTTGCTAAACTTAACCAACTGGTGTCTTCAGTGCCCAAACGCTTAATAAGTGTTACTTAAAAGAAAGGTGATGTTACATAGTGGTAAACAGTCGACTGTCCCAACTTTTGGAGTGTGTTGCAGTCATCAGATTTGAAATGAGTGTATATTTTCAAAAATAAATTAAATTCACAAAGTAAAACATCAAATAATGTGTTAATAATGTGTTTTCAATATAGTACACAATGAACTGAATTTTCAAATGACTATTTTTATTTTTTGCATTTCCCATACTGTCCCAACTTTTTGGGAATTGGGGTTCTATTAAGATGCTCCTCTATTTTCTGTCTAATAATTTTTTCCAACATTTTACAAGTGATGCAGGTGAGACTGATTGGTCTGTAATTTCCTGGCTCAGTTTTGTCCTCTTTCTTGTGGATTGGTATGACATTTGCTGTCTTCCAGTCAGTTGGCACATCCCCTGTTCTAAGTGTCATTTGGAATATTTGAGTTAGCGGCCTATAAATAATTTCCCTCATTTCTTTAAGTACTGTTGGAAATATACCATCTGGCCCAGGTGATTGGTTTGTTTTTACTTCTGCTAGTCCCTTTAGTACCTCCTCCTCATTTATCCTGATCTCTCTTAGGGTTTGACTGGACTGGTTGTTAACCTGTGGCATGTTATCCGTTTTGTCGTCTTTTCATTAACCTCATTTTGTTATTGCATGTTTTTATTGTTTTTCTTATACTATTTCTTAAAATGTATCACATATGTGATACAAGTCAGTGAGTTGACAACTGATTTTATAATCAGTGGACTGTAGCAATTATTCATGGAGAATCTTATTTTTGAACAAATATTTTCTGTAATTACTAGAATTATCACTGACTAGTATTTTTTTTGCAACACTATACAGCTCTTGAAAATATTAAAAGACATCTGCAATTGTTTCTTAAATCAGCATCTCTACATGTATGGCAGCCATTCCATTCCATTCATATTTTTATTTGGAATTTGGGAGAAATGTTGTCAGTAGTTTATAGAATAAAATAAAAATGTCTACAGTCATTAAGGTCAATGCTTGCCCTATGTCCTTTTAAATAAATTGTAAACAGCTTTATTATGTATTTTTCTGTGGTCTCAACACTTCTGGTAATGAACTGCATACTTGTACAAAAATGTTTATTAACTGAATTGAAATGACCAGTGTCTAAGTTTATCATATATATACATACATATATATATATGTATGTATGTATGTATGTATGTATGTATGTATGTATGTATGTATGTATGTATGTATGTATATATATACATTAAATGCATCCTTCATTCTAAATTAGTCTGTCATGCAGTGATAACTGGTAGAACCCTGTAACTTTTGGTAGAGGAGGGGTGAGTACTGAGATCTAATTTTAAGATAGGATAGATCAATGGCTATCATAATTGCTTTGTTAAATATGGTATTTCCTTCCATTCTCTGGAGAGTTAAACATCCACTATTTGGTTCAGTTCAGGAGAGGCCTTGATTATGGCCCCACTTCCTGGGTTGTTTGTGTAGAGTCAAGGCTGGACAAGCAGTTCAAGTGACATATCCCCAGGCTCATCAGTCAGGCCTTGTATTCAATGAAAGGGTCAGTTTAATTGGCCATGAGAAACCTTTTCCTTCCCCAGTTGAAACTTGGGGAACTTGTTCTATTCTTGTTGAGCCTACACATTGATTTTGGTGTAAACATGATCAAAGTTAATAAAGCTAAACTGAACATGAAGTACATCCAAGAAGGAGGGGTTTTAATGCTAAGTTGATAAGCTTAGACACTGGTCATTTCAATTCAGTTAATAAACATTTTTGTACAAGTATGCAGTTCATTACCAGAAGTGTTGAGACCACAGAAAAATGCATAATAAAGCTGTTTACAGTTTATTTAAAAGGGCATATGGCAAACATAATGACTGTAGACCTTTTGCTAGATGGCCATATGAATACAGTGCCATTCATCCTGCAGCAGATTTTCTTCAGCATGATAAGTTGCTCACTGCAGTCTCTTGAGGGCTCTGAGTAGGCCATGTTTTCTGTGCTATTCTTTTTGAACCACATCAGGAAACCTTGAAGCAGGTGCATATGTGTGTATGTATTTATTATTTATTTATTAGGAGACACCCTTTCCCAGGGTTACCGTTTTTACAAGAAACACATTCAAAATACTGCAAATGCACTATAAACAATCAGTGCAAAATGCATTAACCATACATCCTAGTACAAATGATCTAACAAGTGCTTGTGAGTGTGTATATACAGTGAGGGGGAAAAAGTATTTGATCCCCTGCTGATTTTGTATGTTTGCCCACTGACAAAGAAATGATCAGTCTATAATATTAATGGTAGGTGTGTTTTAACGGTGAGAGACAGAATAACAACAAAAAAATCCAGAAAAACGCATTTCAAAAAAGTTATAAATCGATTTGCATGTTAATGAGGGAAATAAGTATTTGACCCCTTCGACTTAGTACTTGGTGGCAAAACCCTTGTTGGCAATCACAGAGGTCAGACGTTTCTTGTAGTTGGCCACCAGGTTTGCACACATCTCAGGAGGGATTTTGTCCCACTCCTCTTTGCAGATCCTCTCCAAGTCATTAAGGTTTCGAGGCTGACGTTTGGCAACTCGAACCTTCAGCTCCCTCCACAGATTTTCTATGGGATTAAGGTCTGGAGACTGGCTAGGCCACTCCAGGACCTTAATATGCTTCTTCTTGAGCCACTCCTTTGTTGCCTTGGCTGTGTGTTTTGGGTTATTGTCATGCTGGAATACCCATCCATGACCCATTTTCAATGCCCTGGCTGAGGGAAGGAGGTTCTCACCCAAGATTTGACAGTACATGGCCCCGTCCATCGTCCCTTTGATGCGGTGCAGTTGTCCTGTCACCCCCAAAGCATAATGTTTCCACCTCCATGTTTGACGGTGGGGATGGTGTTCTTGGGGTCATTCCTCCTCCTCCAAACACGGCGAGTTGAGTTGATACCCAAGAGCTCGATTTTGGTCTCATCTGACCACAACACTTTCACCCAGTTCTCCTCTGAATCATTCAGATGTTCATTGGCAAACTTCAGACGGGCCTGTACATGTGCTTTCTTAAGCAGGGAGACCTTGCGGGTGCTGCAGGATTTCAGTCCTTCACGGCGTAGTGTGTTACCAATTGTTTTCTTGGTGACTATGGTCCCAGCTGCCTTGAGATCATTAACAAGATCCTCCCGTGTAGTTCTGGGCTGATTCCTCACCGTTCTCATGAACATTGTAACTCCACGAGGTGAGATCTTGCATGGAGCCCCAGATCGAGGGAGACTGACAGTTATTTTGTGTTTCTTCCATTTGCGAATAATCACACCAAGTGTTGTCACCTTCTCACCAAGCTGCTTGGCGATGGTCTTGTAGCCCATTCCAGCCTTGTATAGGTCTACAATCTTGTCCCTGACATCCTTGGACAGCTCTTGGCCTGGTCTTGGCCATGGTGGAGCATTTGGAATCTGATTGATTGATTGCTTCTGTGGACAGGTGTCTTTTATACAGGTAACGAGCTGAGATCCCTTTAAGAGAGTGCTCCTAATCTCAGCTCGTTACCTGTATAAAAGACACCTGGGAGCCAGAAATCTTGCTGATTGATAGGGGATCAAATACTTATTTCTCTCATTAACATGCATATCAATTTATAACTTTTTTGAAATGCTTTTTTCTGGATTTTTTTGTTGTTATTCTGTCTCTCACTGTTAAAATACACCTACCATTAAAATTATAGACTGATCATTTCTTTGTCAGTGGGCAAACGTACAAAATCAGCAGGGGATCAAATACTTTTTTCCCTCACTGTAGCTTCGTAGAGCATAGCAACTTTTTATCGCCAACTGTGAAACTCAAATGCCTTGAACACAACTTGACTCTTCAAGCCTTGAATGCCACCAGTGTGCACCATGTTTTATTATTATTAGCAGGGGATCAAATTAGCCTATTAATCCATTGCTGGATGAAGTCCTCTCCAAGATGTTTCCACTTTCGATCTACAGTTTCTCGTTTTCACTTCTTCATCTTCTATGTGGTTGTCTTGTAGGTCTTTTTTTATCTCTTGGGTATATCTCATTCAGTAACTTCCTTTGTCCATTTTTGATCTGTTGATCTTGCAGTGTGTCTAGCCCATTGCCATTTTAACATTTTCACTGTATCAATTATGTCACATATTTTGGTTTCTTCTTTTTATTCCATGCATACATATTTCTATGCTCCTTTATGTCATCTGCAGTTTCTGTATACTTTTTTCATTAAGTGACCAGGTTTTACATTCATAAGTGAGCACTGGTAGTATGCATTGATCAAATATTTTTTTCCTGAGGCAAGATTTCCTTACAGCAGTGTGCTGTTTCTTTCAAATGCACTCCATCCCATTTTTCTTCCAGTATCCGTTGATCTACTTACATTTTCTTAGACTTTTGTTTTACTCGGGTTACATATTGATATATACATGTATATTAATATTTGTATATGTATATCAATATCTATTATATAGATATCGACATATAGATATATGATAGACATATACATATATTCTAGGACGGTGTGGGTTGTGCTGGTATCGGGTTGTGGCTCTGGCTTGCTGTGTGGCTAAATCGTTTTAGAGGATTATTCATGGTCGTTGTTGGTGTTTGGTCCGTAGACGTTTTCCATGGGAGTTCGTCAGCCAGAAATGTTGTATTCCTTGTTTTCAGATCAGTTATTTCTCATCTCTCCTCTCTTTTACTCTTAGCTCTCCTATGCCCCCTCCTTGCATTTCCCCTCAGGTACTTTGCTGCAAGTGTTGTTGGTGACCAGCTTTTATGGCGGGGCTTGATCTAGTGCAGGTGTGTGTGCTTTTCTCGGTGTGACAGGTCTGACACATTGAACCCTTAATTTAACTTATATTTTCCTATTAATTATTTTAAACAGTAGAGCTTTTAAGCATAAGATTGTATAAGGAATTTATCTTATTAAGCACCAACCTTTTATCAGTTACACAATGTAAAAAGTCAAATGTAAGCAAATTATTAGTTAAATTAAGGGTCTAATTATGTAATTGAGCACTCAGAACTTTGGAGCAAAAATAAGCAGTGTAGGGGTTCCTGCAGGTCCAGGGTTGGGAACCCCTGCTGTAGTACCTCCCCTCGTGTACTATTCCTGGTATTCTGTCACCCTATATAGATTACATGTACACTTGAATACATGCACAGTATATTTCTTACTATAGATTTTTGTTGAGTTTATTGCTTTTAAATAAGCAGACAAATTCACAAGACACTAGACAATATTAAACTGTAAACTGTTTAAAACCTATTTAATAAATTAGAAGCTTGCTATGGTTTCTGGTCTGGGTGCTCACGTTTGTGCAAGGACACATCTTGACTAGTTAAACACAATTGCAGAGAGAGTGACTTTAGCCCAGATCCGTCTCCTGTTGTCAATGCAAATGTCCCTTTTCTCGTACTTCCGAAGGCACTTTTTGTTTATCATATCCCTGCTTAATGTATAAACATGAGCTTCCGTTCAGCTAAAGCAATGACAAGTGAAGAGTTAAACGCATCAGTTCAATTTCCCAAACATGCAACTTCTGGAAATGGAACCTCTCTTGCCACTTGAGATGTTAACAAAAGTTTTTTGTCTTGTTTATTTTAATTTTATTATCCATGTTTTGTTTTTCTTTGTTTTCCTTTGTTTTCCTCAAATCTATGCTACATATTTGAGCCTGTGTGAAATAAGCCACCTGCCATAATTCTATAACTTATTATAAACCTGGAGGAAATTATCGGCATTTACATATTACTTATTATAGGTATGGAATTATTGGCTGTGCTGATTCCTCTTTACAGCATTGTCTGTTCAGAATACTGAATTATTTGTTGAGGCTATATTGTTGCATTAGCTGTGCGCTTGAGGTTTTTAATGTATTTTCCTCCAGCCCCTTGGGACAAAGAGAGGTTAGAACTTCATACGTTCTGTGTATCACATTGTTTTATTATTCTACTGATGGCTGTGTATAAAGTGATGAAATATTGAACCGATCATGAAAGACGATGACCATTAAGCTCCTTTTTCACAACTATTAAAACTCACTTTAGGCTTCTCTCAGATGTGGTTTATTAAATTGTTTAGACTAACACCTTTTTCAGTGATGGTCTGTGAACAGCAGAAATGCTGAGTTATATCATGATAAATGCATTTTTCTCTTTTGGTTCTGGCAACTTCTATTTTCACCACTTAAAAAGCTAACACTTGCAATAGAGAACCTCTGAACTGTAGTGCACTCCTGGACATGATTTTACTCTGCTGGCGGATAGCTAATTGCAATGTTTGTTTCTGTACTTTTTAACATGGGATCAGTTTTCAAAATGATCCACGAGTCCTAGTTCACAATTTCCATCGGTGGGAAATTACAGAAATGGTCTCGATGCAGGATAGGACATCATTTAATTTATTTCAGTTCAAACAGAAATACATTCTCTTTTCAAATGATAATTTTAACATAATGGGCAGTATCCTTTGACAGAATGGAATTTAATTTAATTCCTTCACAATTTGAGGAAAAAAATGTGAGATGTAACAGATGAGGCTATGATATTGATTTAATTAGTTATGGGGTCATTGACTCAGTTTGTTTGATTCTGTTAGTTGCTCAGTAAAATATCTTTAAGGACACGCTTTTTAAATGAAAGCCTTTAAATAATAATGACAAATCAAATATAATCATCATTTTCTATAATACTGTTTTGAAATCATGGTTGCTAAGCAGTGGTGCTTGCTACTGTAGCACTGTACTGGCTCAGCTTTGCTATAGGTACACAAACACATCTTCACAGATCTGTTTTGGGGCTGGTTGCAAGTGCCTGGCCACTGACCAGAATCTCCTCACAATGGCGTGTCTGGGTCCCTCAGCCAAGTACACTGGGGGTGTGTTGACATTTTTGCTCTATCACTTGGGACTACAGGCCACAGCTGGTGTCTTTTGCTGTTCGACCTCCAGGCAGCAGGACCCATCCTGCTCTCGGTGAAAAGACAACACATTTAAAGAGCCAGAAAGATAATATGATCTTGCTAGCAATAAAGGATGTGTGATAGTGATAGATTTAATTTATTCTAGTACTAGTCCATCTAGTGATTGCCTCAATATAGGTAAGATTAAATGGGTCTACGCCTTCATAACATGACAATTTTAAACCTAAATGACACATTTCACATGTCAACCGCTTTTGATATTCAGTAATCTAATAATTTAATATGTCTTTAACACTCTGTTTTTTTGTTAAAATGTGTGTTACAGATGTGTCACCACAATAGTTAAAACAAAGGATTATAATAATTTCAGGGGGGTGAAAGCCACTGTAGTTTGTCTGGGTTCACTCCTTTATGGATGGAAGACAAATGTAATGTTTAAAGAACATAATTATATTCAGTTATATCTAGACTATTGCATGGAATGGGTGCAATTGACCAGAAGCAATTGATTGCAGAAAGTCTGAACTTGCAGTTGCAGAGCTGTTTCCATTGTTATCATCCACTGCTCCACCACATTTTCTCATAAAGGGTTACATTGAGTTGATTATATGTGATTATGAATAAAATCTAATATTTCAGTTGTTCTGACTGGAAAAGTTCTGAATTGTATTTAAAATTGAATGTTCAAAGTTAAAATCTACTCAGTTGTAAAAGATGTCAGTGCCAATATTATATTGAAACACTAATTAACTCTCTCTCAGATACTGTTCTCTATGCATACAATGGTTTCGATCCACCATTATACATCATTTAGCAGACCATTCTCTTATCAAAAATACATTTGGAAGGGAGCCTCCTTTGTTCGGGAAACTGGCAATTTGTTTAATCTGCCTTTGTGCAATTTATATTTTGCAGGAGTGGCAGAACTCTATCCAGAAGAACGCTGGCCTGGCCTTTATTGAACTCGTCAATGAGGGGAGGTAATTATAATTTGGGTTTTTGACCTTCTTTAGGCACCTTTTCATTATTCTGTTCGCTCTGAATCTATAAATTGCCCAAGGCCTTGAAAGTTTGTGCCCATATTGAATAAAAATCAATGATTTTTGGAAAGATGATCTGGGACTCCATTCCCAGAGTTCAAGTCTTCATCAATACCTGTGTGTTCCCTGGGGACTCAGGCAGAATGATAGAGCAGGTGACAGGGCCGTGATCCTTGACTCCCTGTGACATTCACAAAATCTTTAGGTCTTGGCTTTAGCATCAGGGAATCATATATATAGACATACACACGCAATTTTGTGATTCCCTGATGCTAAAGCCATAAATTATGTATACATTTTTATGAATGCAGAAACAAACATGTATGGTCATGCAATTTTTATCTTGATTTTGTTTTTATATCTACTTTTAGATCGTTATCTTGTTTTGTGATTTGCTGTAAATTCTTTAATGATGATCAAATAACAGAAAAACGTGGACAAAAAAGTAAGCATTATATACCTTAAACTACATCTTGAAAGAGGATATGTACAGATTTAACCTTAGATATCTGAATTTAACATATTCCTCTGATATCCGCAGATATATGATTGGAACGCACTTCTTTAATATTGTGATTTGCTACGTTTTGTGTTACAAGATCCTGGTCCCTGGGAAGAGAAAAAGAGCAAAGTGGGCTCAGTAAAGGAGGGTAGTAAAATGTTAATGATGGAGTGATCTTGCAGGAGCAGTGGCTGGGAGTATGGGGCTTTGGCTGCTACCAGCCCTGCTCCCTTGCGCCAGCAAAGAGAAACAAGAGTGTTGGGTTACAGTGCAGAGACCTTGCATGTTATTGTTTCACTTTGCACGGTCCTGACCTGTCTCGACCTCGGGTGGAAATTTGCTGTTCTGGATTTGGCCCTTGATTAATCTTTTATTAGTACAGATAACACTGTGATTTTGCACACATGTAGAGGAGTAGCTAAGGTCTTCTCCTGTCAGATGCATATCATTAACAAATCAATTAGTGTTGCTGAAGTGTAAGTGGTTTTTCTAAAGTTGACTATTTTTACGGTAGTTTGTTTTTATTTGTTGTCTCCAAATGGTTTGTATTAAGTGATTTTCTTAAAAAAAAAAAAAAATTACATAATCTAGTTTTGCTTTCTGAAGAAATTAACATATTTAAATAAAACATTTCTTTACTGTGCCTTTCACAAGTTATATAGCAAATCAGAGTGATCTAGCAACACTTTCTACAATTATTTTGTACTCATTTAACCACCCTTAAACATCGATAATAGCCAAATGTTTGTATGAAAATTTCAAAATGAAGATGTAAATAGCTCAAGTCAACCCCTTAGTTTTGTCACCAACATCTCAACATTTGTTAAGTGGCTGCACAGGTACCTCAGCTACCCAGGAAACATCATAACATCATAGATTATTAAAAGAAAAAATAAGAAAATAAAATTAAAGCCCCTGTAAAATCATATTTAAGCTTAAGATCATGGAATGTATGAAGGCTAGTTTTGTCAAATTAAACTTAAAGTTTATATATACATTTATGAGTTCATTGAGGAAAATTAAAAGGAACATTTCGTATGAGAAGTTAATAATTATGGAAGATAATTTGAGAATTTGTAAGTATTTCTATAAACTGACAAATAGAAATGTAGGTCTGTCATTATAGGGCAAAAATGGAAATTGCACTGTCTGAGGGGAACACAGCACTATATCAGATCCTGTAATCTGTAAGGGAAGACCAGGACATCAATATATAAGAGTGTCTGGAGAGAGTTCTACCAAACATTTGTTTTTAAATAGCTCCAAACACATACTGTACAAGGATTAGCCTTGAGTGAAAACCATTGTTATAATAGATTTATAATAGATTTAAAATATTACAAGAAAACAAATAATGGCTAGAAAGTTTTAGGGCAATCCAAACAAAAGTTAAGTATAATAAACTGAGTGATACAGGAATGTTTTATGTCCACCCTTTAATGTTTGTTAGTTACAGTAGGGTTTACAATGCTTTTGAGTGGTGTTAAAATAGCTGTTATGTTTATTATGCCCTTATACTGTATTATCACTATAGTTCAAAAATATTTGAAAATTGTTCACAGTTATCGGCACATTTTCTAAAATATTTATTTAAAAAATGTAAAGTAAAAATATTCAACAATGTTTAGAGCTCTGACATCTGTGCTGTTTTGTACAAATCATATTCATCTTAATATAATTGTGTTGTGTTTAATATATTAATCCTGAGTTGTAGCCATTTTTGCAGTTCTCAAATGCCTGGTTTTTTTCAGCAGATGACTATGGAGTAAATAATTATTTCCCAAAATTCCTTTCTCGGGCTGAGCACCTGGCATTTAAGCCCTTCAGCAGACTATCCTGCTTTTGGCCACTCTAGCATGTTACGCTATTAATTATTTAAACCTCTGCACATGTTTGTTTTTACTGCCCTCTAAAATGACAGTATACACTGAATCATTATTTTTCTAATCATTTTAATTGGAAGGTGTGAAAAACAGGAATAGAATAAAATATAGAAGAAATAACAATTTAGTCATCAAATAAATATGTAAATATAGGGTGAAAGGCTGTAGTCAGTGGAGGAGGGTCCCTCATTCAAGGATAGAAGATGTCAGAGTCAACCATGTAGACTTCTTTCACATACCAGTTTGATGATATCTACACTGTATAACTGTACACAATTGAAGGGTGTTTCAGTCCACATGCAGGCCCTCAAAATAACTTTCTGTATTGCTGTTAGCTTTACAATCCCTCCAAAAATGTTTTTTAATTGGGATTCATCACTAAGGAGTAAACCAGTACATAGCTACACATGATTACCAGATTTGTATAGTAGGTGCTGACTGACCGCTAAGTGCACACATGGTACAGAGAATCAGACATTATATGGTATGGGTCCCCAATTATTTTTCGTTGACCAGATTCAAAGAATGACATGACCCAACCCATCCCCCGACACAATGCCTTGGGAGGGCCAGCCTTCGTTTCTTTTCTTCCCCACCCTATCATATACAATTTCAAGAAAGGCACTCACCTTTTGGGTACCTTAAAAGACACGGCTCTCGTCCTTCCAGTTCTTTACTTCCTTGTGCAGTATCAGGTCTTTGTGTGCCACTGACATATCCTCCAATTTGGCCCTGAGGAGTTGACGCTGAAGACTAGAGGCTCCTGAATGAAATTAACACAGCTCATGACTGTATTCATGGTTTCCTGCATCGCTTCAGTTTTGCACAGGATGGACTGGTGAATTATACAATGGATGGACATGATCGCTGGTTTACAGCAAGTGAGCAGGTTAGCTATGCTGCTCTGAGAGCCGAATAGAGAACCACAGATGACTGAGTTAATTTTGCGAACATGCAAATTGTCCTTTGTAAAATAAAAAGTGCTTAGTTATTCAAAAACTTCACCAGTAGCAAATAAATCAGACTTAAGAGCTCCTCCATCAAGACTGGCTATCAAAAAGCACAGTTAACAATGGGATTTGTTTGACCAGCTTTATAATACTATGTTTTTTTTTTTCTTCATGATTTATCACTTCTTCCAGCATATATATAGCACTTGATTTTAAAAGCTCAGTTTCAGGGAAAGGTTTTTTGTGTTTTGCAAGACTCCATGCAATACGAAGGGATGCTGCTGAAGCATTTTCTTGGGTGGATATGGTTTTATGGATTGCAAGGACACAGTTGTGGCATAAAGAAATTAAACTTTCTTTTTTTGTTTTGTTGAAGCTGCCATGCTTTGATTCAAAATGTTGATAAACATTTGCAGTTTAGCATTATCATTTCAGCAGAACAAAGCACAAATTCTATTCACTCCGAATTGAACAGTATGTTTTTGCTGTCTTTGCACTTAGATGTATAAATGTACTCATTGAGTTGACTTAGTTTGCTTTTGAACTCTTCAGATAAACTGCAGGTGACTGATAGTGTAAACTCATTCTTTATTGTTTTTCTCGTTACCTGAATAATGTTTTTTTCTAATGAAATGTGGATATGGTTGCAAGGAGAGTTGTTATATTTTAAATCTGTATCCTCTTTGTTTTATAATTTCTTCTTAATTTGTATTGCTTTTTTGTAATTTCACTCTGCAATATGCCAAGAATCTGCCCCCCTTGAAAAAATCGAAGCAGCATGCGAGTCACTGGCCACATTCCAGCCACAAATGAACCATTCAATGCCCCCCTATTGGGGACCCCTGTTATATGGGGCTACATAGGATTTATGTTTAAAAGGATAATAAGTGAATTGATTCCAAATGATTGGCCACAGTATATTATTATATAGGATACAAGATCTCCTATAGTTGGTCTAGACAATTGAGTTCAATTGTGAATAATATTGCTTTCAATTGGAACCCCTGGGCTGAACTGATGCTAATGTACAAAAAAGAAGAGAACACTGCAAGTCTCTCTATGATTACCACACATAGAATTATTAACATTAGTAAATCTGTACTTGATAGTAGCAGTGTAGTCTGTATATAGAATTTCTCAGGAATTGTACATAGTAGTGCATAGAACTGAGCTACCCCAGTCAGGCTTCAGTACCACTATACCTTCTTCAGGATTTCATTGTTTTTTTCTTTTGAAGGTTGCTGAGCCACACAATGAAAGATCATCTGGTGAGAGTGGCCAATGAGGCAGAGTTCATCCTCAGCAGACAGAGAGCGGAGGACATCCACAAGCATGCTGAGTTTGAGGTATGTCCTGTCAGGACAGAAAAGACCATACCTGCTCAATCACTCTTGTTTATTCACACCATTGTCATTCTGTTTTAAAGGTTTGGCCACACGTGCAACATTTGTTGAAAGCAACCAGATGAATATTGTTGTTCCGTGTTGCCTTGCATTTTGGGGGTGTTCAAACGAGACGAATTTGCGGTTGATGAAGTGATACAAAACAATGGCAAAGCACATTTATGTCACTATAGGTTGACATATAACATAATGTGAATGAAAGTTGCTGACTCTGCTAAACTGCAAACATATTTTTTAATCACAAATGTATATTTGAAAGAAGGGGAATCTGCTTACATGGGCAGTGGTGTTTCAATAAATTAAAGAAAAGCTGCTGCACAAAATAAGATAAAATCACAGATATGGCCTGCCAAGGGCAACATTTCTTTAGCTGTATTTCTTAGGCAATTATCTAAATAGGAAAGGCTTTTCTAAAGAGTAATGTAAATATTTGTCCACCTGGTATTGGCTAAAGTGGACCTTTCGTCTGGAATTCTGTGAGAAAAAAAAAGTTGTATTATTACTGTTATTTTATGTTATTATAGGTCTTTATTAATTAAGGTGTTGGTTGTTTCATTTCCACTAAATCTGAAAAATATAATAGACATTTTAGAGAAAATTCTGAAAGTATATATGTTTTTCATAGTATTACACATATTTCTCTAACATAAAGATAATATTGAAACAGAGCTTAGTTAGCTTAGTTAATTTTGTGTTATGGAAATAGCATAAATACACATTTCATCATGGAATGAAACAATATGCATTATTCTTATTTAATTCATAGAACATTTATAAACAGTGTATTTTATATTTAAACACATAGATTCAAATTGGCAGAATTGTTCGACTCTTTTAAAAAAGACCATTTTACTGCTGCTTTGCTACTGTGAACACCATAGAGAACATTATAGTGATACTGGTAGAGAGGGAAATATATTTTCTGTGGCTGTTATGTAAGCAGCTTTTCACTCGGCTTTTCTACTTGTCTCCTTATCTTGCAGTTTACAGAATCTTGTTTTCTTATTACCAATGCCTGTGTGAATAACATTACCAGCGAGTGTAGTCCGCTAGCTGACCGAAGAAAGATATAAAAAAGAACCTGTAGATGTGAGATTTTTTCAGTCTGCTGTGAGAGGTCATAACACATACTGTGCTTGTCTCCAGTAGAGGGAGGATCTTCTAACTGGCCTTTATTGGTCGTTTCCTTTAAAATAACTCGGGTTTAGCCAGAAATACAGCTCAAAGGCAGCCACACTGGACTAATAAAATCTATCAATGATTTTAAGTATCTCCCATGAGGATATGCTTTTTTCCTGTTCACTGCCTCTGTGAAATGAATTACTTCTATCTCTTTTATTATTGAAACAACTTTAAGCATTTCAGGTGTAGTCTGCTCCACTAGGAAATTTATTTTCTGACCTTGCCCTTGAAGCCTCCCTCTCTGGTGCATGTTGGAGTCCATGGCATTGTGATTTTGGTAGCAATCCCTGCAATTACAGCCTACATTTTTAAAAGTTCTATAGATTAAATATAATGTACATTTTGCTACAACAAAGCCACCAAGTTGTCAATTTAAGTGCCTCCCCCCAACCTTCACCACCTCTACAAATTCACAAATACATCCTATTATGTTAGTATAAGCTCTATTTGCAAGGACTAGGACATGCCTGCTAATTTCAGTGAATAATTTCCTCTCCTACAAAGGTCTGTTGATTATTCTCCCACTGGGGTTGTATATTGTCATTGACAGGAATATAGCCGAGGCGCCTGTGCATCCGTATGTGAAGTTGTGTTCAATCCGCAGACCTCGCCAAACACTAAAACTGTAGACAGCGCATAAAATGGGGACTGGAAGTCTAGTTAAAAGTAGTGTCTCTGTTTTTAAATAAATGGTTTCCGCTTCAGGTATCAATGATTGTGTTTGTGTGATTTTATAAAACCGGTGAAAAATCTAAGAAGTGATTGTTTATTTTTGTGTATATATAGGTAGTTAATCATGAATTGATAAAATCATAAACCACTGATCTAACTACATGTTAGAAGGGCCATGTGTTTATTAGGTTTTGCTCTGGGCAAACCCCCAATGCCTTATGTATATGTAGTTGCCTCTGCCTGTATACAGTGATGTTGTAACCAGTCTGCGTGTCATTCTGTCACGGCAGAACAGAAGACTAGTTCCTTCATTATGTTGCTGGTTCAGGCAAGGAGATGAAATGCACATCTGTTCAGTTCGTTGCCCAATAATAATTACTAGTAAATAGGCCTGACTATTTATTTTATTTATTTATTTGTGTTTATTTGTTTGTTTAAATGCTAAATGTATGCAGAACCTTCATGCATGACATGGCATGCTTGATTAGGTGAACACTCCTTCAGTGCAGACAGAGCACCATCACAGACTTGCATGTGTGTGGAGGCCGGGCCTGTCATCTGAAACATTGACGAAACAGGCAGTACAGACAGTTGAACACAAATGAAAAGCACCAGAAATGAGCATATTTTGCCTCTGGTTGTTATGAAACTGCTTGTATGTCATTTCTGGTTTATTGTATTTTTTCCTGGGAAAGTCATATTCTCTCAGCTGTATTTTGAAGGGAGCTGTAGGGGATGTTTTGTCTTTGGAATCTAGAATGGTTTAGGCTGTGTGTTAGCATGCATGCATAGACACACTATAATTCACTTTCTTAGAATTGAGATTTCCAGAATACAGTTACACTGTCACTGCCATAGACAAATTAAGTGTGTGTATATATATATATATATATATATATATATATATATATATATAATGGAATATATTCCATATAACAATGGAAAACATTAAGAGACCACTCCAAGTTCAGAAATCAATGTTAAGTGATCTCTTATTTTTTTCCAGAGCTGTATATATAAGTGTAGATAATACACTGCAATTTCCATCAGGCATATAATAAGTGAAAGCACAAGTATATAGTTGGCACTGTGTACAGTAGTGTTTGGAATAAAAAGAACAGCTACTACAAAGAATAAGATAAAATCACAATGACACATGGACTGCCAAAGGCAGAATTTCTTTAGCTGTATTTCTTATTGCATTATCTACATATGAAAGGCTTTCCTAAAGAGTAAAGTACATATTTAGCCCCCTGGTATTGGCTAAAGTGAAACATGTCACCTGGAATTCTGAGACAAATTTTAAATAGTTGAATGAAGGTTGTCTAGTAATATTATCACAATATTGTGACTAATATTTTGCTTCAAAATGCCAGTGTCAACAGGATACCTCACTATATCCATGTTTTATGGTATTCAATGAAGACAGAATTGAAACAAGTGGTCACTGTTTTCACAAGGTTATTTAAATATAAAGACGTTTTTGTGTTTAATTCAAAGGAGCTGGGGAAAGCCTTAACAATGCATACAGTATTCTATATCGATTCAGAGGTGACTTAAAGATATTCTAACTAAAGAAGGCAAATTGTATTCCATGTTCTCAAATCCAAAATTTTCCTGATTTTCCTTAAACATTCTAGTCACATTACAAGTTTACCCAAGCTACATTTTTAGCTAGCCTGTATGTCCCCTGAAAAAACCCAATTCAAAATAAAATGAAATTAACCAAAAATGAACCATTCCAGAATGTGTGTGTGTGTGTGTGTGTATGTATATAGTGCCTGTAGAAAGTATACACAACCTTGAACTTTGCTTGCATTTTGATGTCAGTGCCTCAAGTTGCTTGCATTTAAAAAAGGATTTTGTTTTCATTCATCTACACACCTTACTCCACAATGTTAGAGGAAATACCTTTTCATATATATATGATCTAATAATATAAAATAATTATATTTATATTAAGAATACAAAACTGAAACTGAAACATAATTGGATAAGCCTCAACCCTCCTGAGTTAATACTTGGTGGAAACACCTTTGGCAGCCATTACAGCTGTGAGTCTACCTGAGGGATACCTAGATTTGGCAATTTGACCATTCTTCTTTACAAAACTCTGTCAATTTCCTTGGGGAGCCTTGATGGACTGCATTCTTTGAGTCCTGTCATAAATATTTGATAGGATTTGGGTAGGGGCTCTGACTGGGCCACTCAAGGACATTTACCTTTTTGTTCTTTAGCCACACCAGTGTAGTGTTTCCTGTTTGCTTCAGGTCGTTGTCATGCTGAAAGCTGAACTTCTGTCCCAGTTTCTTGAAGAGAGCAGCATGTTTTCCTTAAGGACTTTTCTATACTTTGCTCCATTCATTTCCCCTTCTAGTCTGACAAGATCCCCAGTCCCTGCCAATGAGACTTTTTGCCACATGTCTGCAGAATCTCCTGAGTTTTGTTTGGATACTTCACATGGGATTCAAGGTGGGCCCTCCTAAGTAATGGCTTCCTGCTTGCTACCCTAACATAAAGGCCAGATTTGTGGAGTGCCTGGGATATTGTTGTTGATCATAAAAGTCTGTAGCTCTTGCAAAGTTGCCATTTTGGTAACTTTGGTTTTCTCTCTGATCATACTCCTTGATGCTCGACCATCCAGACTGGAGGGAGGACCTGATATAAGCAGGGTCTTCGTGGTGCCATACACCTGCAATTTCTTAATAATGGTCTTGATCATGCTACGAGGGATGTTCATAGCTTTTGATATTTTTCTATACCAATCCTTGATCTGTACATTTCAACAACTTTGTCCCAAGTTTTTTTGAATGTGTCTTGGTGCTCATGGATGAGTCTTTGCTTTGAAATGCACTATCCACATAGGGAACCTACAACAACTGCTGAATTGATCCTGATATTAAGGGTTCACTAAAATGTATCTCAGGTGGAGAACACTTAATTTGGTTTGTGAATTTGAAGTCTTTTTAGGATTGATATTACAAGGAGGCAGACACTTATCCAACCAAGTTTATTTTTGCTTTTTAATACATTTTCTAAAAATTTCTAGAATATTTTTTTCACTTGTAAGTTGTATTGTAGCATGTGTAAATACTATAAGAATAATAACAAAAGGATTTTACTGCATTTTAAATACAGGCTATAAAGCATCAAAAGGTTACAATTTAAAAAGGGGATGTAGACTTTCTATAGGCACTGTAGATATAAATGTATCCCTCCTCTCTTTAACAGTCTGTCCTGCACACAATCTGTTCTGCTTTAATCAGATACCCAACATGGCCAGTACAAAGTATGTTTTAGAATTGAATTCCCCACTTAAATCAAGTTGCTCTGCTGTGACCTCTGAAGAAGTAACCCTCTGATAAGTGCACCACTGATATTGCTGTATTGATTTTCTTCCTTTTCTGTTTTTCCTGTGCTTTTTGAGCTACTGGTTTCATTTTGCAGCACAACAATAAAAATACCAGGCAAAGAATATCCCATGGGTAAAATTGTTTTGCTGTCTCCAATTCTTTTTTCATATATACAGCATTTATAGACACTAAAAATGTGGCCAAAACAGTATCTGAAGTATACTATTTCAATCAGTGCCTCTATTCCTGCACTGGATAAGGACCTTGCATTGAGTAAATACAGCATTTAATATTTATTTTATGCCATGTACAGATATATTTGTATACAATACATAACTTATCTAGTTAAAAGTTATATACTTTTCATGTGCAGTCAATATTTTGTGTTTGTTGTCCTTTTCCCTCCACAGAGTAGTGATGTTCTTCTTTTATGTATTTGTCTGTTTGTTTATTTATGGAATAAAATGTGGGGTACAGTCACTATCTTAATATTTTTGTGCTCTTACACTTACAATTTTAAAGGGACATTATCAAATAGTAGCACATGGCAAGTTAACCCGAATGCTTTATATGGAGTGTTGCCTGCTTAGCCCTTTTTCACTTCTCCTCCAAAGTCAATGGCCATTTATTGCTTGTATTCTTCTAGGAATTTGTAAAAGCCATTGAAGTCTCAAAACTCCTTTTATTTTTATATGGCATTTTACCACATGACTTGGCTTCC
This sequence comes from Amia ocellicauda, assembly GCF_036373705.1. Taxonomy (NCBI): domain Eukaryota; kingdom Metazoa; phylum Chordata; class Actinopteri; order Amiiformes; family Amiidae; genus Amia; species Amia ocellicauda. Next base: position 15,989,018 of record NC_089861.1, on the reverse strand, counting down.
TTAAAACCTTCATTAACTGTCTGAAATGTGTATTAATGATCAGACCAAACGTCATTATTTGTTTTAAGTGGATGAGTGCTACCATGTAACTTTGCTTGAACACTGTGTATACTCTACTTTGCAAGGCTTGCAGTTTTGTTATTACCATGCAGTTTGGCATTGTGCTATTCCTTTACAAAATCTAACATACATGTAGCACAGTTCAGTGAAGGTAGTCTGTTCTATAATATATAACACATCACTTTGTGAAGTCAAATGTATACCACTATACAAAAGTCAGAAATTTGACATGTATTGTACCCTGATGCATAAGGACACTAATACACCTTTATGAAAAATGTATATAATAGATATATATTAATATAGAGTATTCTAATATTTATTTGCAAACCACTAAAATGGTTAGTTTGTGTGTAGTAGTAGAATGATTTGTGATGCTCCTTTCAAAGACCTTCCATCATCTAGGTTGCTTGGATTATTTTTTTCTTATGATTTGTCCATGCAGTCCCATACAACTTTAATTATATTAGGATCTTGGCTTTGAGTAGGCCATTTCAAGGATTGATATATTCCAGCTTCCTCTTTCTTTTGCACGTAAGTTTTTCTTTTCTAGCAGAGTGTAAATGCTTAATCTTTTCTATCTTTACAACAGAGAAAACAGAGAACCTAGCTTTATATAGGATGGAAACCAAAAGCTTAACGTGAATACATCTTTTAAATGTGCGACTGTCATTAGAAATGAGTGAAAGTATGAACTTAGTTTATTGTTTAAATGCATGTCTGCATGAGGCTGCTGAATGCACTGTTTTTGAATATCTAGTAGACTGTTAGTTCTAGACTCAAACTGAAAAATATAAAATAAACAGTTGCAACCTGATAGGTGCTACATGAACACTTTGTTTGCCATTCTGCTTTCTTTAATGTTTTGCTTATACACTTGCTTTAAAGTACCACCTTGGATAACAACAATCATCTTAAAATGCCTATGCAGTTGCAATTTATCTGAGACACTAAAGCTAAAGGCAGTAGTGTGTCCTGTTAAAGTTAGCGGTATTGGGGATCAAACAGTTTCCCTGTGAACATTAGCCCGGGTAATGGAATTTCTAGTAATGCACGGTTCTCGGGATGCTTTCAGTGAAATGCGAGACAGTAGGAAGTGAATTATTAAATAGATAAAAATAAATTTATGTTTGCTCCCTGTCAGAGTTCATATCCACAAGAAACCTTGATAGAGGACCAGAATGATTTAGACAAGTTTGCTTTGGAGATTCATAACATATGCTTGCTGGACAGAATTGAGTTATCTCTGCTCCTGAGAGTAAGTTATTATAGCAGGAGCTGACAGAGATGAAGATAACTGAGGGAAATCCAATTACCTTTTAGTGTTTTCTTTCTAATAGGATCCTTAATGTGAAAAAGATCTTCAGATGATGCTCCTGTGTAGCACTGTGCGATCTGCTTTGATACCTGCTATTAAGCAGAAAGAGAGAAAAAAATCGAACTCTTCTTTTATAGGCCTTCATTAGGATGAAATGTGGTGTTTTTTAGGGCACAAGGGCAGATTACATGGCCTTGATATAGATGAGTGAGGTAATTTCTTTCCTAGATTTGTTTTTAATATGATATAATTAGATAGATTAAAGTCAATCTGTAGATGAATACAAATAGTGACCTCTGTAACGAGCATTTAGTATCGTCGTCCTCCTTTGTTTAGTAAGGTGATATGAAAACCACCTTACATTGTAGACAATTTTTTTAAGGTTGGTGCTGACTTGTGTATCATGCTATAAAACAATGCTATATAGCGGAAACATCACTAAAATGAAACTATATTAACCCTGGTGTGGTACCATGGGGTCTCTGTGACCCCACCCCAATGGTACTGTCAATGTAACTTTTTTTTCATGGTACCAGAGCAGGGTTAAACAACATTAAGTACACCTCAGTCATGTAATTTCCATAATGAGACCTATTCCTGATCAATATTATAAATAAATAAATACAATTATAAATCTATGTGTATTTGCTTGGATACTGGGTGCGAAGGAATGCCCTAAAGATCCTTGGTATGTTAATGTATTGAGGGTTGACCTTGGATTAGGTGACATGTTCTTCAGGCATTCCACCTCACACTAGAAACGGGTGTCAGCTTGACTCCTCTCGCATCAAGACTGACACTTTACTCATGCCAAATGTAATTGCTATCGTGGAATACTGCTTTTCTTATGGCCAGAGGAAATGGACGTTTACAATGCATGAACCTCAGTAACATACGTGTAGTTCTGCCTTAAGTTATTTTTATGTTGTGGTTAAAAAAAAGATAGAATAAAGCAGTTGACTTGAAGTGCTAGAATGTTGCAGTCGGCTGGCTATGTAAAGTAAAGTGCTTGGAGCGGAAGTGTACGGGCCAGTGATGTAATATAGCAATAATTCATTTGACATGAGTCTAGGCTCTGCACTGCATAATTCATGATGTTGTGTTGCTTGCGGTCATCACACCCAGGTTAATACTGTGTAACTATTCATTGCCCAGTGCATAGCAGAATTGATATGTCTGGCAGTTATTCAGGAAATTAAAACCTTTTACATTAGACATTTTTGAGTGTTTCAAAAATTAAGAGTTTTGTAAGAAACTCCAATTTTAAAATCTTATGTATGTATAACCTCTGTTTTGTGTACAACCCTGGTCTGACACTTAATGAGACTTTAATTGACCTGTAGCTGATGTCTGTGTGGATCAGTGTGAGCAAACTTGTTTACATTATTAATGTAATTGTAGGCTCAATAGCCTGCCAGGAAACAAGTCAATTAGAAACATGCAGCTACAACATAAATATACTGCGACATGAAAGATCTTATTCAATTATGAGGGAAAAGGACATTGTTTAAAATGTACTACTCAAATATGTGTATATAACTTGATAAAAGTGGATGTAATGGTGTTATTATAATAAGACAAAACACGTTTTTATATTTAAATGATAAATCATATATTATAAAGGTTCATTGATCATTTATAAAATGAATTATTAATGATTCCTAAATATTTTATGAACTATTTACTAATCATGTATTAATGATACTGTAGGATAAAGTGTTACCTTACAATCTAATCATGGGAGGTTTTGTGACCATGTCATATGAATGTCATGTGATGTGTAACATTAATCAGATCAACATGGTTGGCAAATTTATCTCCTTGTTCCTTTTAATGCACTATTTTTTTTACTGTGAATCTGGGAAGATGACATATAATCTTCCATTTAAATCAAAATGAAACACTCCCACCCAGTTTGTCCAGTTTTTTTTTTAGAATACATTTGAAGGAAGTGAAAATTTGTATACTTTAACAAGATTGGCTGTGGTGAGTTACATTTCCTTTAAGTCCTTATCCAAATGTTTAAATTTAGTGAGATGGCAATTTGGCAATATCCAAAATAAGATTGTGCCTACATATTTATAATGTCAATCTGCATTTCATATTGAGAAACAATTTAAAATGCCTCCTGACAGTTGTCGATTTATATATAAATAAATCAAAAGCACTCACGAGACTATGCAGCAGAACCTAATTGTTTAAGAGCTGAGTTAAAATGTATCTCTGCAGAGAAAGCTTTAAAGGAATCAGTACAGACCCACTCTCAAGTTTGTTCAAATTACATTTCTGCAACAAAAACATGGCTCCTGTTGACCAATCAAATATTAGCACTTCTCTATTTTTGTTATATAATACACTCATTTAACTTCTTGTAGTGCAAGAACTGTGTAGTGCAACTACTCTCAATTTCTAAATAAAACTGATTGGTCGTAATTGTTTGATGGCAATATTGTTTTGTTTTTCAAATATTTTGGGAAGATCTAAAAATATCTTCTTCTCCAAAACCCATTGCGCACGCTATATTTTTTTTCAAAAAACTGTAGGTGATTGTTTGATTTGTATGGTTGCCATACTGACTGATATGACTGATAATTCAATCTCCTCTTCTCTGAAAGTACAAAGTGTATGAAACACAAACTTGACATACTTTGCATTCTATGGTACTGATTAAAGTTTGTTAAAATGACTGTTGAAAGTTTGTAGAGTGTAACATCTCAAAGTGGACTGGCAAAAATGGAAAAATACGATCCAGTGGCCATACTGATTTTAAAAAGTTACATTTTCTATAATCACATGCCAAAATTATTCATATTGCAGATGTAAATGATGGCTTGGCCCCTAGTAACTGATACATGCAGAAATGTTTTTCTTCTTATATTTTATATAAACACCAATGGTATTTAGTTAAAGGGGAACTCCACCATTCTATGTACCAGAAATCGGAGATCAAGAAATAGGTCATGACACCACGTGAGTGCTAACTCTGCAGCTGCTTTGCTTGAAGTCAATGGCAAAAATCAAAACATTTTATTCGAGGCTACAGCGTAGTGCGCAGTCCTGTAGCCTACACAGGTTTTTTAATGACTACAAAAAGATATTTCTACCAATGGATCTTTTAGAGAAATAGGCTGAATAATTTTTGTGACTTTTCAGATTTCCCCATTCACTTCCATCAAAGCAGCTCCAGAGTTAGCACCCCTGTGACATCATGGCCTATTACTCGATCTCTGATTTCTGGTACATAGAATGAGCTAGACATGAAAAACTCGCTGCACAGAATGTTTCTACTTGTAGAATAACCTGAGAAAATATGGATTTTCGGTGGAGTTATATATTTAATATTTTTGGGCGGGCTGGAAGTGATCTGTTATCTGTATTAAATTAAGAAGACAAAGAAGAGATATAAATAGATGCAGATGAAACTCACATGAAATTCTTGGTTGTAATGAAGGCTGTTTTTCTTAGTTTGGTTTGAGATGGAAAATTCAGCACTTAGAGGAGTAAACAACCTTGCCCCTCACCCCCTTGTCTAAGAATCGGAGATTGCTGTAGATCGGGTCCAGTACTGTGGGGATTGTTAATGTAAAGGAGCAGCAGCCAGCATGTAGTTCTCCCTCACACCCCCTTCCCAGTGTGTAATGAAGTCCCCAGATAGTTCTAGAAAGTGAGAGAATTTTACAGTATACATCATTTTACTAGGATCTTTGACAGTGAAGAAGAGAGTAGATATATAATTATTTATTTTTCTTCCCCTGTTATTTTTCATAACAGGGCCTTTATTTTTAGAATCTGATGTAGTCTGCTGTGCTGAAATGTATCTGGGGAGAACAATACTAATAAAAAAACCTGCTATGGTCAAAATGATGGCTCAGCAGATGCAATGTGTTCCTTTATGCTATATTTTTTTCCAGCTTAAGTGGTAATTATAAAAAGTAATTATTTATAGCCTACTTAAAGCAGCCTGAACAAATTCATGTTTTTCTTTGGACCTTATATATATGATGTGTGTGTGTATATGTATATATATATGTGTGTGTTATATATATATATATATATATATATATATATATATATATATATACACACACAAATTATTGGTTGAGAGAGAGATGCATACACACACTCTTGCCTCCATGTTTATTCATTACCTTCATAAATTGTAACAAAAAAATTGGGGGGGGGGGCCTCAAATAAAATAACTATGTAAAACTGTAATATTAATAACACTGCACTGAGCAACATATATATATATATATATATTTTTACAGATAATGCCGTGTTTGCTTACACCTGTGAGCATCGCAAAATAGAATCCCACAGAATTAATCAACTTTCTGTTGCGTTGAGGATAATAGGAAGTTTCTGGAACTTTTATAGAAGCTTCCAAAGGTAACCTTTTTCTATGGGGTATAAAAAGAGCATTTACACAGAAAAACAATCCATTAGTAGCATTCATGATCATGGTGTCCTTTTTAGAATACAAGGAAATTTGAATTCAAGCATTTGCCCATGTGCCAGGATATTTTGACCAAACACCTTGTTCCCTGTGCTAAGAAGCTTATGGACATTCCAGCGTGATAATGGTACAAAGCCCTCATTCAAGTCTACAAAATCAACATTCTCAAATGAGATTATTTCAGTTTCTCAACATTCTCAAATGACCGTCTCGTCAACGATCGCTGTAACATTCTTCCATGCATCCATTTTTAGAATTATATCTCTGAATGAAGCCAGAGATGCATCATAAATAATGGGGAAACCAGACACCACAATAATACATTTCTTGTCCATGTTTTAAGCTAGCGAGTAGAAAAGAGAAGGGACTTCAAGATGCAGAGAACATCTATCCTGCCATTGGTAGTCGCCGAACTCTGACAATGCCCGCTCGCTGGTAAAGACAATTTCTCAACTCTCAACTATCGCTGCCTCTGGGAGATTTTATCTCAGAGCGTAGATCCACCCACTGTCGCCGAGATTCGCTGGCTCTTGTTGGAAATGAATCGGAGCGTGTTGCTTTGTGTAGCGCTGGCAAGCAGGCTGTGTCCACGTAGGGTTAGTGTCATTAAAGCCAAAGGAGCATACACAAACAACTGATTGTGGGGATGCCCATACATTAGATTTTTATACACGTATATACAGTATGTGTGTTTTTTTCATGTTAAATGTGGTACGTGCATTAAAAATACCATCCCTTCCTACATTTACAATAAATGGGAATTTTAACTGTGTCCTAACAGACTTTCAGTAATCACTTGTGAGCAGTGGCAGCTTTTGAGTAACATATTAATAGAGTAAGAATATAGAGCTGTCTTGAATTTTCTGTTAGAACTCCCTTTTCAATTAAGAGCATTTACAATGCATTTTGTCTCTTTAGAGTTAAAAAGGTCCTTTCAGATTCTGATGTCATTGTGATTATTTCAGTTTGGAAAAGTATTGTGCACTTTCTCAAAGACAGTTTTTAAGAGGGACAGTACTGTTTTGCCATGGTGTAGCACAGTGAGCTGTTTTTAGTTAGGGCTTTTTCAACATGGATTACAATTTAATTTCCCTATTGGAACTATTTATAAGTGTGAGAGTAAAGTTCACCAATCTTGTAGCTATTTAATAATTACTTTGAGTACACCTGCTTTCTATATTGGATTAGGAAATCCATGTAAAAAAGGATCAAAGTCTTGAAAGAGCTTGGATAGACTCTACACATCAATACTACTATCCCAGACAGGACTCACCAATTATCTTGTGTTCCCCCAATGTTTGGAATCACTAATTGTGCGAATGCATCACGGCTCGTCGCTATGACTCCCTCCACCTCACGTGGGGAGGGTGAGGAAGCGAGACCATGATCCCCCAAAAACTGATCAAAATGTAAAATGGCACCTAGTTAAGAAAGGTTTGCTGATGTTTCAAGTCTATTGATGGGCATAACAATGAACACTTTTTTCTTACTAAATCATTGTGTATTAAGTTAAGCGACACTCTACATGGGTTTGTTTATTTCGGGCTACTACAGTTGCTGCATTTACAGATGTTTAGTTTATTTAGCAGGAGATCTTCAATATTAATTTAAAAAATAATTTTCTAGTGAGAGTAGGCCCCACCATCTCGGAATTATCATCCACCGTTGCACATAGGATGTATAACAGAAGTGCATTCCTATGATAAAGAATTGGGAACAATTGGGGTCATCATACATACAGTTGCTAAACATGCATGACTCCCAACAGTCACAGCTGATGACAAAGACATGCCCTTGGAGTTCAAAAACAAAACCCATACATTATTTTCCTAGTCCATCTCTAATTTGCCACTTCTCCTGTTTGTCAGTCTGTCCTCCTTCAATGCATCCTTTAATTTCCACAGCTTTATTTACACACTCATTGAAGTTGTTTCTGCATTCTTTCATGATTAGGTAATCCTAATTGAGAGTCTGTTTACAGTTATGGAACATTAGAAAACAATTTAGTTTCAACAACTAGGTCAGGTTTCAGATCTAGTGGGCATTATTTCAGCTTAGATGCCAGCTGGAATGTTGAAATGCTAAACTGTCACTTATATTTTGAATCAATCCTTGCATATACCAGCTTTACCATTAAAAAGGGAAAATATAAAAACAAAGAAAACATGCAAACAAAAAACAGCCAACATAAATGTCAATAACACACAAAATGTAATGCATTTGGATATCTCAATATAAGAGTGAATACATCTGACATCCTCACCTAGTGGAAATTATCCATTTAATGTTCAGGGGAATTCTACAGCTTGTCTATCTTGACTGGGATATGGGGAAACTGAGCTTTACTGGGTTTTGTGTTTCACGAGTCATTCCTACAATTAGCAAAAAGTGAAAGCTGTAAAATAAACATGGTTGTCCCCGTGCCTTTTCACAGATGTAATATTCTACACAAGAATGGTTGTCATCGGTGGGGGGGGGGGCAGAGGTGTGAAGTGTTAAATGTGAAAGGAACTGTTTTTGTGTGCTATAGAGATGTGTGAAATTATGAGTCTTAGGGTCAGCACCATGACAAAAGCTCCCAGGTATGCAAGCACATTCCTGTTTACATTAATGTTTTGCAGCATTAGTAGTATTTTCAAAAGCATTATTGTGCACAACATCTGCTTTAAGACCTTTATCATTAGTTTATAATTTATTTTACATTTTACAAATAACATCACATAATCATGTTTCCAATGTCACTTGATTCAGCATTGCTAGCTTTTCCTTCACCATGTTGATATCTCTTAATCTTCCAATGCTAACTTTGCTTCATGGTCATTACTACGAAAATGATTCTAATAACTTAACATTGACACTTAACATTGTCCCTTTTTAAAAAAGAAGTAGTTAGCATGACCATCTGCTTTTGAATATACTTTACAAAGCTCTATATTAGAAGGAAAATAATATGTGGGGCAGAAATATATTGAGGACTAATGCCTAAGATTTTTGACTGCCTATACACTGTATACATTTTGTTTGTTACACATACAATTTTGAAGACTTGTATTTCTCACTTAAAAATAAAAAAAGGGTCTATGCTCCAATTTTGTATCTCGTTCTGTAAAAATGACAGTTTAATACATATGATTTTCAACTTGCTTGACCTTGAAGTCATTGCAACTCAGAATTTTATTCTGAACATGGACTAATAGGACAGATGAATGCATTTTTGGGAAAAACGCTGCTTGGGGGAGATGAAGAAGCTGCCATTTCGGCATTGTGACCAGTCCATTAAGACAAGGAGTAGAAGAGATACTTTGATAAGTGTTCTGCCTGTGTTAACCTTGATGGCTGTTATCGAGGGGATGATGCTATATCTGTTTCATTGGATTAGATTCTTTCCATGCAGAGGAAAATCAATACTTGGAGGCGTTGGGTGACAGGGGCATCATTTCAGAATTGAAGTGGCTGTCAGACATTGTCATTCTGTGACTTTTGTTCGCCATTGTACTTTTAAGCCTTCATTTTTCTTAGTCGTCTTTCTTTCTCTCCTGGTGCCTTTGTCTGAATTCCCTCAGTGGCATTTTATGTTCTGATTTTAAACTTGAGGGCAAAGATCAAGTGCAAGAATGAAGAATCTCGAACTGGAAGATTCAGCTTCCCTGTTGTTTTCACCCTCCCTCCACCAACCAAATATCCTTATTTGCAGTGAATTTGCATCAGTTAAAACACTACAAGGACACTTTTTTTTCCAGACAGTTTTCCCTTTTAAATAAAATCCTTTGGGACCAGGTGTCCAATGACTTGAGAAATTAGAGACGAGTGGAAGGCAATAGCTGGTGTGTTTTATACGACAATGTCATGAAAGTGCAAATCAAGCTCTTTAATAAGATTCATACTGTTTTGTTCCACAGCTAGACATAACTTTACAAGGAGACCTGCTCAGTTCTTCATGTGAAGTATGTAAAAGCCTTTTCTTTGTGTGACAAATATGCAGGCTATATATGCTGTACAGCCTTCTGCAGAAATATATCAAACTGTTAACCATTTCTAAGTAATGTGCTGTTTTCACATGCTTATTACACTGCTTGACCCCTGACCTGCGGAAAAAGGTGCGTGGACACCCCAGTGGCTCATTTGACAGTCTTTGGATGGGTGCTCCATCTAGTATTAGGTTTATTAACAGCACATTTATTATCATGATCACCTTAGGCTTAGGATCAGTACTGTTAATGTATTAAAATTAGAACCATTGTTTCATAATGGCATTGTAAATTATAATATTATATCCATAGCATTTTTTTAAATTATTATTATTTAAAGCATCATGCAATACTTTTGTCTGATACCATAATTCCACAATTATGCACTTTGGTTACGATATTTAAAATGTTGTTTACATTTTTTTATTTAATCCTTAAAGAAGAAAAAAGAAAAACAACAGAACTTAATTAAAAAACAGGAAAAAAAAGCTAATGGAAAAAATATCATACACGTAGTATTAGTCTCTTTACAAGTACTAGTTTGCTCAGCAGAGTATAGCAGCTTTAAGACCTGCAGAATGGTTCATTGATCACTTGGCTGACTGTTTTTCTAACTGTTGACTTTGCTGCGTGTATAGGCTCCATATTAAATGTATATTGTAAGTTTGCAGTCTGTATTTAAACACATGAAGATTTTATTTGGAACAAATAATGAAAGGTGCCATGCACTGACATGCAAGCCTGCATATTACCAAAACTGCACTTGGCTCTGCATATCAATGAAATGCATGCTGATGTAGTTTTTATTTCTAAATTAATTGAGTGATATTACCATTTAAACCATACTTCACAGGAAGTATATAGGCTATATATTTTTTTTACTTAATTGTCACTCCAAATGTTTTGTGTTTAACGAAGATGTTATGTTTTCTGATAGAGAGTCTGGAATGCAGCTATATGACTGAAAGACCTTTTTAACTAGGCCTACATTTTAATTGCAATTTTTAAATTACAAAATAGGCTATGGGTGTGAGAAGGACAGTATTATCTAGCAACAGAGAACTCATTATTTATGCAGATATTCTGTTATTTTTGGTGAACGTAAAGAATATTCTTATGTTATTCATATTTTTAGTCTTTCTTCAGCACTGGTCCATTAATATAAGCTCATTAAACTGTGTGTTGGGGTTGTATGGGTATAATGTGTTGTGTGGTTGGTTGGAGTGTATATTATACTGGAAAGTCTACATTTAGGACTTTATATTTTACGATATATATTTGTAAATGTATTGAAATTACAAAATTAAGCTTTATTTTGAATTGCAGTCTTAGTACAGTAAAATGCTTAGTGACACTTCAATCTGCTTTCCCTCTCACCTTGACTTTGTTTCCTGCTTAAAAACGAATAATCTTGCCTTTCTTGAAAAAGGCTTCATTGATTTCTGTTTTAAGAAAGAAAGTTTACAAACGAGAGGAGGCCATTCAACCCTTCGTTTTCCTGCACATTTAAATGTATACCACATTAGTATCCAAATTTGTTTATGGAACAATGCAAGATGTTTTCACTAGCGCAATGCTGTCTGTATTGTGGATTCCATTTATCAGAATTTGTATTCAAATTGTAGATTGATAATCAGACTTGGGACCCTTGCACTTTAAGAACATAAGTACTCAATGCAATTATACAGCGATTCTGCAGCTTTGGAGAAACACAGTTTTTTAGTGTGTTTAGCTCCTGTCTCACATGCTAGCAGTACCAGATCCTAGAGATGGAGATTAATGGTAACAACATCCACTCAGGCAGTCCTCTCTGGTGATGCAAATCTTTAAATGGGTTAAAAGATTTAGCTGGTATTTCTATAAAATATTTTTGTTTGATTTCCATTTTGTCATGCTTTAAGGTCAAACTTGACTTTAATGTTCCACAAAGAGACAGAGATTGATAATTAGAAAAGAATAGCCTTCTAATGTGATTTATACCTATGGATTTTCTGTCAGATATGAAAAGTTGCTGTTCAAATTGGAGAGGAGGTTCCATTATAAAGCACTTTAGAGTGTCTACTGCTAACTTTATTGAACAGGTTTAATTTGTATAACTATGCATACTTACTAATGTACCATATATATCTTATGTGAAGCATTATGTTTATTTATTTATGTCCTGTAAATTAAATATAGAACATGTTTTTATTTTGGTTTAGTTGCTTCTTTACACTTCTTATTGTGAAATTGTAAATATTACACCTTTGGGAGGATTAACATTAAATTGGTCATAATAAAAAGTTTAACATGATTGTTTTTGATCAGGAAAGCCTTCTTTTGGTTCTTTACTATTTTCCAAAATTCAACGTATTTGTGTCTTTGTTTGTATTTATGGATGTATGGATGCCCATATGTTTGAGTACAATTTTGCCCACACTAGTTATGTTGGAAAATGGTATACATTTTTTAAGAGTTATTATTTGTATTGTTGTAGCACAGTGGTCCAAAAGGACTGCTTTGTCTGTTAGTTTTCCTTCCAAACACAGATTTCCCTGCAAGACGTGCATGGTTGACATTTTTAGGTTTAGTGTTTTAACTTGTCCTAATAATTCCAACTCCTGTATGTTCAAGTGCTTTTTTAATCCTTTTTTATTTAGTGAGGGTTAATTTACATTTTTGAACTTACACTTTATTTCTGTCTTTTTTTGTTATTTTGACAGTCGCAGAGTGCCCAGTATGCAGCAGAGAGGCGTGATGAAGAGAAAATGTGTGATCACTTGATTAGAGCAGCGAAATATCGGGACCATGTGACAGCAACCCAACTGGTCCAGAAGATCATCAACATTTTGACTGACAAGCATGGTGCCTGGGGGACCTCTGCTCTCAGGTAATACACACACACATTAGACTTTGCACTTTACATCTCCTGTTTGGCTTTGTGATGCTTTAGAAAGTGTCTATTACCTACACTTTCCTCTTATGTTACCTTTCAAGTTAAGTATACTGATTTTGACAACGGTAGGATCAAACGATTAACACATCCCCCGTCTTATGAATTGGGATATTTTACAGTTATCACTGTGTTGAATTAGTGTTCAACAAACTCTAAAAATATGTAGTCCTAATTGATAAATAAGTACAGTTTAAGGAAGAGTTTAGTAAACTAAAATAATTCCCACATAACATTTCAAATTATCAATACTGTTTGACTACAACTATATAACACATTATTTAACATTGAATGGTTTTAAATGCTTAAAATTGGATGTCTCCCATGACAGTGTGTTCAGCTCTGATCATTGATTGCTGTAGAGAAGCTTTGTGTTTTCAATTCAATGTAAACTCTGAGGTTGTCAGGGACATAGCACTCATCAAAATGTAATCTGTCCTTATCCTAAAGAGGTTAATTCTCCCAACTACTTTCTCATCTGTGGTTATTGTCCCTTCCAACAGAGACATGCAATGTAATTATATTTATAACAAGTTTAATTAGTGGGCTAATCAAATTTCTGCTAACGTAAGACCTGTTTGCACAAAATGTGTGTGATGTGAACATTTTAGGTGCATCTTAGTGAATGGGGAGAAATAGTTAAGTCCTTATTGTACTGAAAACACTGGACCCTCTGGATGACATGCAACTATCATTACTGAAAACATATTTATATATTTTCCTTGGTGTACTGGAGTCTGTCACTTTGTAGTAAATATGTATAGGATTGAAGTCTGGCAATTCCCTACATGTTTTTTGAAGCTTATTTTTCCTTTTTTTGGGCTGTTTTGAATCAGATTTATTTATGTATCAAAACGTATCTGTCACTATCTATGAACATATATATATATATATATATATATATATATATATATATATATATATTATATATATTAATCTCACAAGATTCCTAAGGTTGGCCTACTTTGATAAAGCGTTTTAGCCTGTCCATAGCATCCTGCGTTAGAAGTATGCATGGCTATTGAATACCGATTAAAAGCTTTCCAGTAATTAAATAAATTGGGGCGGGGAACACAGGCTGTTTGTCTTTGGCTTTAAATCACCTAATATGGTGTTATTAATTACTAAATCATCAGACGAACTTATAATTTATGTATTTATTTTTCATCCATATAGGTTAGAATACTTATACTGGAAGTATAACAGAATCCTTAAGAATATATATTTATTTATGTTTTTTTAACGTGGTTTTCTACTTCAAACTAGGTTAGGACTCCATACATTTATTTTCCTTTTTTGTCTGTCCACATGCACTTGCACACGGCCATATAATCTGCTGTGAGATCCAGCTCCAAAGCTCCAATACTTTCCCATTAATGTCATTTATTTTGTTTTGATATTGATGGCTTTCCTAATGCCATACGATCAGCAGGCTGCAATACTGGCAGACGGCCTGGGATCGGCAGTGGTTTTAATAAATCACAATCAGACCTGTGCCATTACATCAATATTTTTCGTCAATTACCGAGAAGGTCAGGTGCTGCATTCAGCAATGGAGCCCCAGCATGTGGCATTTGAGAAACATCTGGTACTGCAACATAACTGCAAACATGGGAGGTAGAGGGGAGGGAAAGAATGGGAATTAGAGACTGAGAGAGATGAAAACACACACACACACAAATCCAATTCTTTTTCATCAAACAAAATTAAATCTGCAACTGCAAGGGTATCAGCACAATGATTATGACCTTTTGAAAAAGTGTAAAATTTGCAAGCCCTTATAGCGTTTCATAAAGACATATTCCCTAAAGTTTCCATTCAATAAAAACTGAAAATGAAAATATTATTTTCTCAGAAGCTGATGGGAATTGTTGTTTCCTCACAGCAGGCATCTAATATCTTTTGACATCCAGTGACCTGTCTGAATGCAATTTGTGTCTTAATATCAGGCTTACACCAGCTTTTGCCTCAAGAGAGTAGAGGTGTTAGGTGCTGTTTTTTTTTTCTGTGCTTTCCATTGGATTGTTGAAAGTCCTGGGGGTTTCTTTCTGGCAAACAAAGGAAATATTCTTCTCGCAGTGCTCTGATAACAGCATGCCCTTTACTGTCATTGCTTTTCTTCAAATGCAGCATGATTGGTGGAAATGCAAGGGACAGCCATAGTACCTGTTCATCCATACATTACTGTCACCCAGACTTGAGACTTAGGTGAAAATAGAAATTACCTGATCCAAAAAATTCTAATAAACAAGATGATTTCCACAAATGAGCCAAGTGGCAGAAGTATTTATTTGGGGGGGGGGAGTGCAGTCTATGCAGCAGGCATTGTGTTTATTTGGGTCAGGAGACAAATCATCTTTCATGTATATGACACATTGTAAAGTGGCTGAATGTAAGAAAGATGAGAAGAGATGATGGAGAATGCCGGATTGAAGTCTCCGAGGACACACTCCCCTTTCCTCATATCGTCCTTCATTGCATTCTAATAGGCTGACTAATGTACCATGGAAATTCACTCTCAGTATTAAGAAAGAAGGTGGCTCATACCTTGTCAGAGCAAAACAGGGCAAGCTGGACTGGGAATATAAAATAATCAGTAGAACTAATACAAATACAGAGTCATTTTGTTTCTCCCCCCAACACACAATTCCTTCTGAAGACGCATTTTAATATTGCAATCCCCCAGTTATGTTGCAAGTGACGAGCATGCTTTTAAGTGCACCCAACCCCCCCCCCAACAAACACACACACACTTTTCCTTTAAGCAGCTCATTTTCAGCAGCTTCAGTGTGTTCTAATGGATGCCCTTAGGCTAGAGGCTTCCCAGCCAGAGGGACATTCATCTTTTTGTGTGTCACAGGCTTGCCGGAAAAATCTTTGTGATGCGCTCTCCAATTTTTCTTCAGTAAATCAAATCTTCCTTCTTTCAGAAAGATGAATGCTCAGAGGTTGTGGTGTTATAAAAAAAAATCAATGCTGGCAAAATTGAAACAGTATGCCTCCGTATTGATTGGCCTTGTGAAATCGAAACTAACAGCTTTGTAACTGTTCCAGTGGACAGTTAGCTGACCTGTAATGGACAAACTATCAATATTAGCATTACTATTTTATCTTGTAGTATGTCATTTTAGAACCAAACAGCCAGAAAGAAAAAAAGGGAGCTGAACTGTTAGTTTATATCAACACTCTTTAGTTGTCTTATATTCCCTCTAATTGTAAAACAGATCAGATTTTCAGATAAATTATTGTATTAATTATTCAGGAGAACACTGATTTTGGCTTCTGTTTTAAAACACCTGATATACATGTTTTCTTTTAGTTGAATCTCAGTCATACAAAATACTTTTTAAGTCTAAATGAACAGTAAACCAAGAACATTTGAGGTTTCAGAAATGTTTGTCATACACACACTTAGTTTATTAGTCCCAAATATTATTATTTGTGATACATTTATTTGATTATAACACTTTTTCAAATTATATTAAGGATTCATATTGAGGAAATTTGCTTTTTGAAAAAAGGACTCCCATTAGTAGTGCAAACTTTAAAGTATTAGAATTCAAGCGTTTATCACAGTACACAATAAAGGTCAATTTTCTGACCTATGTATAAATGTTTCTTTTAATTCAAGTACTTTCTGCATCCTTTCTGGCTTTTGAAATCTATTGCTGTAGATTAAACCATGACCATGTTTGGCATGTGATTCCCTCAGTATTTGTAATTATTTATTTTATACAGCCAAGATGGAAATTAAATTCCAGTGCCCACTATAGAGACAATTGAACTGCCACCCACCTCATCATCATCTTAACACACTGCACACACCTACTGTTTTAATTGTAATCTATTTTAAAGCTGTCGTTATTAACCATTTTTTTCAGAGTTGGTAGAAGCTATATATCACTGTTCCTATGGTTCATTATACGTGGACCATTCAAAAAGGTATAACCAGTATAGCTACTTTTTGTTTTAGTGTATTAAATACTTTGCACAAATCTCAGAAGCGAGAAAACATCAGCTCTATTAGCCCTAAACCTATAGTCAAGCTCTAGAATGATGTTGAATTAATGTGTTGTGTATTACTAGTAATACTATTACTATTAAGTAGAACTTAGATAAGGAAGTCTTAACAATACCCAGAAGGAATTTCTTTGAATGCTCTTAAAGGAAACTAAATTTTAAATAAAATTCCTTCTGTATCAGGCTTATTTGTATAATTAAGTGTAATACCCCTTGTCCTTTCTGTATATGTTTCCATCTGTAGCTCAGGTTGGATTGATTTGAAAACCTGCACATGCCTATTTTAATTTTGCTTTTCATTATATCTTACTGAATTAGTTATTCTACACTGCTGATTTATTCTGTATAGTTAATTTGTTTCCAAGTGTCTTAAATTATACCAGTTGTTATACCGCTCTGTGATAGCCTTTGTCTTAGTTATTATATGTATTGTTCAATTGTTCAAGTGAAGATCCTATTCGTTATGGCACTGCAGTCGCAACATATAGCTATTTTCACAGAAAACAATTAAAATAAAGTTAATTGTTAAAAACCTTATACATGCAATGTACTGACAACCATTAAAAAATAAACAAAAAATATTAGAAGCTCCTGGTAATTCAACAAAAAATAAGAATGTGGAATCAAAACAGACTGCATTTGACATTTAGATAGCTTGCCGTTATTTGTGTTACTGTACATGGTCAATATAAATAATGTGATACAGTTCGATATGTTTACTGTGCGTCAGTAGTAACTTTGCCTGTTAATGAAAACGTGAAACAAAACCCATATCTGTCCATTTTAAAGAATGCAAATGTCTATTCTGCATCAAATCTGAGACATTCTGCATATCCTCAGCTTGTATGGATACCAAACATTTATATCTCACTTTTGTTTGTAATTGGTATTATTCTTAACATAGAGACAGCAAACCTAAGAGTAAAATAAATGATATTTTTTGTACTTTACTCCGTTAAAGTTAAGATGTTTGCTGTGCATGTCTTTATTTCCGATGATAGTGAAAAATGTAATTGCATACTTTATTTATAACGTCTTCAATACAATTCACAAGCAGATGCAGAAAAGATTTTCTTGAGGTAAACAGAACTGAGACATCTGTAGACATAAGCGTTCTGTTGATATTCCGATCCTACTTTGGTTTTGTCCCAAAGTGAATTGTTTTTCACTAAACAAAAGCTTGATTTCATAAAGCAGTTGACCATTAATCTATTTTAATTCTTTGTAAACATATATGAACTACATAGAAGGCTTACATGCTTTTTTCTGTTCTGTCCTGTCCAGCGTTTAGTTCTAAATGGACCAGCCAGCATAGCAGGAATTTC
This sequence comes from Amia ocellicauda, assembly GCF_036373705.1. NCBI lineage: Eukaryota > Metazoa > Chordata > Actinopteri > Amiiformes > Amiidae > Amia > Amia ocellicauda. Next base: position 15,970,939 of record NC_089861.1, on the reverse strand, counting down.
AAGTAGTGTTCTTTAAACAGTTTTAAAACGAAAATCTTTAAGGCATTTATCATTTGCGGCGTCTCTTAAACAAAGGAAGACATGTGAAAAGGGGCATTATTAAATCCTAAGGGAGCATGTAAAGTTTGACAGGAGAGCATTACATAATTGATATAAAAAAGAATTCTAATGTGCCTTTATACAGTACAGGGGCTTACAGAATTTCATAAGAAACTCCTTTAATGAAAACATTTACCTTTAGAAGTATAAACAACACAGTTACTAAGATTGTAAGGAATACCAACAAAGTGTCAAACTGGGACATATTAAAGAGCCCTGAACAGCTGAAGCTTTCCATATGTTGCTGTAATTTATATTGCTTTAAATCTTCTTTCAAGGATTCCTCAGCCCAGCGCACAACCCCCCAAAAGATTAGCTCTTTTACATTTGCTATGAAAGTTAAGTGTTTTCGTCATTTTATAGATTTTCATTAAATTGTACTCATAATTTACAAGCACCTATATTTGTTGGAATCTTAAACATTAGTCCCTTCACACATTTTGTATATGCGATAGTGTTTTACTCAAACAACTAAGTAACAAGAGGTCCTCTAATAAATGTTCTTCAACCTACTTATCAGTCCTTTTTATTCTTTCTTGACTGTATGAGTGCTGCAGCTGTGGGCAGACCTTTATTACTTTGTACTTCGATTTGTAATGGGATCCATGTTGTAAAGTGTAAAAAGGAATGCCTTAGTGTGTAGACTCATTACATTGTTAAATGCACGGCCTTTGTTACGAGTTACAGATTTATGAGTTTCATATACCTTTAAGAAAGTATGGCCTTGGCAAGAGCAAGGTCACAATAAGGTCCTGATCAATATCTGAGTGAGCAAGCTATTTTGGAAGTTTTTAAGGGTTCAATTGTTTTTATTTTTATTTTTTTCTGAGGACATGGTATCTGGGGAGTATCGATTGTCAGGGTCCAGTAGTTAGTCAAAGGCTATCTCCTTTGACTAACCCCTTAGCGTGGTGTCATCCTCTCTCATGTGATAGATTGTTACAATCCCAGCCACTGTAATTACACACTAGCCGAGCAGGTCATTTATTTCTGCACTTTCACCATTTACCAAAAATCTCTTTTATCTTTGGAATACAGCACTTTCTTTTGCAGTGAAAGCAGAAAATGGTACATAAAATACATTGTCCCGAGATAGAGAAACAAATCCTCTCTTGCAGGACCTAAACTATGTATGTATGTATGTATGTATGTATGTATGTGTGTGTGTGTGTGTATACTTGAACCATACTGTATAAGTTTAAATAAGCTTAAGCCTACTTCTCAGTGTTCATTTAAATGGAAAAAATCTAAGAAAAGCCAGAACCCTTTATTTAGCAAAGCATTACTAGTGTTACTTTTTTGTTATGGAGGATATAGAAACTAGTTTTCTGTTACATTTTGAATTCAGTATATCTGACCATAGCAACACTATTTGGATTCTGCTTGTTTTTGCTTTGTTTTTACCTAAAACTATTGGACATTTATGGATTTAATCTCTGCCTATTGTATATAATTAGCTTTATAACATGTCTTGCTGTGAAGTGCTGGGACTGATAGTTTGCTGCTTTAAGGGAATGAGGCCTCAGAAAGGACTCAGCATGGGTGTATGATCATAAGAAAGGTAGCTAAAGAGGGGATGCCATGTGTGTTCTAGTAGTTAATGACTTAATAATGATAATATTATTTAAATACCCACACTTTGCATAAACAAGTATGTCCTATTTTCTGTCTGAAATACATTTATGCATGTGTCTATCTGTCCTGGAATTCCTTGTCCTTGCTTGATACCTGTATCACCTGCCCATAAGGTCTTCACTTTTGAACAATAAATCTATATCAATAAATACATCTTTTGACCTCTAAGTATATAAGATATATTTCAGTCCCAGAACTATCTTTATCTTTTATCTTTATTTATTTATCTTTTTAATCTCCGTCCAGAGTAGATATTTTTTGTATGTATGTATGTATGTATATATATATATATATATATATATATTTATATATATATATACTGAAGGCAGGAATCAAAACCTCTTTATTTTAGTTCAAGGTTCATGTCGTACAGACAAAAGTGACCATAAGCCTTTGCCAACATTTGTGCTTTTTGAAGTTTAGAAGTTTCGAATTTTTGGGGAAAGTTAGGGATGTCACTATTGATGACTTAGTTCCTATTATTGCTAAACCTTTGTAATGAAGTCGCTGATTAATGAAACTTGAGTGGCAGTAAGATAATATCGCTGTTGTCTACACTACTGACCCAATAACTAAATTAACCCACGGCCTTAAGTTACAGTTTGTTTGTCTGGCATGAATTAAAAAATCGCATTACCAGACTATGTAGATTAGTCACATTGTTTTGCAGGGCTAAAGGAAGGAATGTAGCGGGTAATGTAACGAGTAATATAATGCACTGCATTTTAAATGAACTAATATGTAAGACTAATATTACTTTGAATAACGACTAATATATTCCTTTTAATCAGTAATGACCCCTGCATTGTTGATAACAGCTGCAGTAATGTAACAGATGTTACAATATCTTGCAATAAATAATTTGTCAAATAATACAGTTTTTGTTTATATTGATGACATGGAGATCTTTCAGTGTTAATACTTATCTCCTGTTTGTAAACCTGTTATTTACCGAATCTGTTTGAAGAGATGATGAGGATGTTTCTCATGGACTTGAGATCATAAACATCACAGAAAAGATGTCCACATTCAGCTTGGTGTGTTGTCATTAATGCATTTCAAGACTAGTGAAAGTGCTGTAGTTATGTTGGGACCAAATAACAATGCAGACATTCAGAAAATAACTGTGTAGGCTATATCAAATGCAACCATTTCTTCAAGAGGGCTGTGTTGTCTATACCTCCCAAGTTATTATTATTGATTTCTTAGCAGATGCCCTTATCCAGACTTACTATTGTTAAAATATATCACGTTATTTTTGCGTACAATTATCCATGTGTACAGCTGTTTTTTACAGGAGCAATCTAGGTAAAGTACCTTGCTCAAGGGTACAAGAACAGTGTTTGCACACCTGGGATTGAGCCCACAACCCTCTGCTCCAGAGTCCTAACCACACTGCTGCCCATGGGTCAGTAAAGTTATAGTCTTCATTGCTAAAGTCAATGCAATATATTAAACAAAAAAATACTATGTTTTGTACTTTAAAATTGCCATCAGGCTATTTACAAATGTTGTCAGAAGAATATAATTTTAAATTGATTAGTATTAGTAATAAAATCTCCTTTAAAAAATAATCCAGATATTTTCTATGTGCTAGATAATGAATGCATATAAATAATGGAGTCGTGATGTGTTCAGTCTTGCATCACAAATATATGACAGGTTTGCTAGATTAACCTGTCATGTATACATACAAAGAACAGGGGATTAGAATATAGGATTAAAGGAGCACAGCTGCAGTGAGTGACAGTAAGAGGTACAATGTAATCTTCACGGAGGCCTTAAGTCCATTCACAAAGTAATCAAGGTACACAGTGCTTAGGGAGACAGTCTTACTATTTCTGTAAAATGAGGAAGTTTTGTTTATTTATTGTTTACTTGCACAAATCGTTTTTTTCTCAAAAGAAGTGTTAAAAATATATTTTTATGTTTTTCATAAAATAGCACATGTTAGCAGATGTTAGCATGATTTAGTGTATTTCAACATTATAAATGGCATAGCTTTGGTATTATAAATCTGACCTTTAAGATTAACTGATTTAGCTGTGTGTCACTCCCTTCCTTAGCTGACCTTGAGGTTTTAGATTTGTATCTTTATTTCAGATGTAGATTAACAAATGACTGGTTTGTTTTGCAAATAATTTTTTCTCATATTTATCAGATCATTCATGATCATCTCTCAGGTGTATAGGTCAAACACATCAGTGATGCCAAAAGGTGTACATTTAGAATGTGTGTGGTACATTTTCATTATTACCCTATTTATTATGCTGATCCCCTAACATTACATTCAACGTGTTCTAAATATTAGAAGTAAAAGCTTTATATATAAATATATTGATACATTTTTTGAGTTTTTCTTTTAATATTTAACTTAAACATTTTCTCCTTGCAAATTGCGACTGGAAATGGGATATAATTAGCATCTCATTTCCAGCCCCTTTGTCATGAAATTTACACTGACTTTAATTGCTGTTAATTGGAGGGTGCATCTTACTAAGCCGTAGGTAATTAGGAATCTATTTGCATTTTTCATCTCACAGACTTGTGTGGCACATAGAATGGGGCTTTATCTGCTGTCTTCCCCCTGGGGACCCTCTAATCCCCTGGAGTCACTAATATTATGGAGATGTGATTTCTACTCCTTCATTTTATTTCGCAATTCCCGATTGCTCATAAAAGAATTATCTCTGATTAATTAGAAAGACCGTAGCTTAAGTACGTTTTGCTTAAAGATGTCATTCGCCAGGCCCTAACTGTGGGATATTATAAACATGTATAACCAAGCTTGCAGTGCTCTTCTGTTCAGGTTATTGTTATTGCCAGTGAGCTGTTTGCTCTGGTAGTTTTCTTTTAGCACAGAAACTAGAAATGTAGGGCTCCCTGCTCACCACTGAGAAGCCTCTAATGATGTCTGGGTATGAACCAGCCTAAATTGGTGTGCCTGCACTAAAATTCACCCAAGCCAAGAAGGTTTTTTTCTAACAAGTTTAGTTAAATCAATGGTGATTTAGTTCTCTTGAGGGTCTGATTCCATTTTATGGTATTGCTGGGAATCTATTTGCCGGGTCACCTTAAACTATTTGTCTGGCTGTAACAGTCTGCCCTGTTCATTCTGGAGAGCTTTATCTTGTTAGAGTAAAGCATTAACACAAAGTCTGTGCTGTAATTAATTTATTGAAATAAACATTTTGTGCAGTGGTAAAATTGTAAAGAGCTGTACTCACAGATAAACTATGACTTGGAGACTTAATTTTCCATAAAGGTTGGTCATTTTGTGCAGAAAATCTCCTTTTTTTATTAGTGCATGTCTTGTTAACATGATGATGTTCATGTATTTATTCAAGCTAAAATAGACAACAATAATTTACAACAACGTAGCTTATAGAAAAATATCCAAAATAAAAAAGACTTAAAAAATATATAGGAATAAAATGCACGTCAAAGAAGGTGTTGTCATTGGAGTTCGAACTGGGCGGTGTTAGCCGAAAGAGGAAGAGCACCTCAAGTGAGATCAACAGGAGCAACCCTAGCAAGGGGAAGAGGAGGAGCTGCTGACATCCTCCGGGCTGAGAGAGAAGTCGCTGAGGTCCTCCGGGCTGATCGAGGAGGAGCTTCTGATATCCTCTGAGTCTGAGAGAGAGGGAATACCTGAGCTCGACTGGGAGGAACAATAGCCAGCATGGCTCTGCCAAACACTCTCCCTTGTGTTGATACCCTTACTTGTGGCGGACATTTGGCCATGGAATGGCCATCCTCTTGTTGATTTCCTGAGCCCTGCCTTTCAGTGCCCCAGCATTGTGTCCAACCCCACACAGTGCCACAATATATATGTATGTATGTATGTGCTTCTATATGACTGGAAAATGATCTAATAGCAGGGTCCTCTTTTTGTGCAGGCTATTTCAATATATATATATATATATATATATATATATATATATATATGTATATATTTGTATATATATATTTGTATATATTTATATATGTGTATATGTACTTTATGAGCAACAAGAAGAAGACCTACATGTGTCACATTTACAAGAGAATTTGGAGGAGCTAGCACCTCAGAGGAAGATGAAAATATCTCTCAGGAAACAAGATAACTAATGAAGAAAGGATAAATTAAATCAGACAAATGCCCAAATTACATTGAGCTGTGCAAAACCATAAGGAAATGTATTATTGAAGATGTAAGAATGTTTAATTGCAACCTATTTAAAATATCGAACATCAAAAATATTAAACAATGCCTCAGAATAGGAAGGAATTAAATTATCGCCCAACCATGAGAACAAGCAGGATTCAGAAGTGGATATAACATGATAGACCATATACACATTGTACGAGAAGTTTTGGAGAGATGCAGAGAATCTGAGCTTCCTCTGTGCCTGGGCTTTGTTGACTATGAGAAAGCATAGTCAGAGCTCTAAGAAATCAACACATCTATATAACTTATTCAATATATCTACAACAATGCTACATCAACAATGCGACTCCACCAAGACACTGACCAGATCAAGATTTGTAAAGGAGTACATCAAACGACACTATCTTTTCAAAACTCTTTACGAGTGTTCAGGATTTTTGACTTTGGAATCAAGTTAAATGGAACTCATTTTAAGACTTATTTGATGACATTGTCATATTTGCAAAAAAAAGACCTGCAGCTTCAATTTCAAGAACTCTCAGATGGAAGCAACAAAACTGGACTAAAAATGAGTAAAACAAAATTCATGTTTAACAGATCAACTAATACTCGAAGAAGACAAAATGTATGTCTGTCTTGGACAACACATCAGCACAGATGGAGATCTCATGGAAGAAATCAAAAGAAGAGTAAAAATGTGTTGGAGTGCATTTGGGAGAAACCACACACTGCTGAAAGGAAATCTACCCACTTGCCTCAGGAGAAAAATATTTGATCAATGCATACTACCAGTGCTCACTTATGGATGTAATCCCTGGTAACGTAATGCAAAAATGATACAGAAACTTGTGGACAACACAAAGGAATATGGACAGATGTATGCTGGGAAGTTCAAGAAGAGATTGAAAAATAGTGAATCAGAGAACAAACCAACATAATTGAGTTATAATGGCAATGGGCTGGACACAGAAGAACATGTTGATCAAAGATGGAAGTTAGTGAATGGATCCCAAGAGATGAAAAAAGACCTAGAAGATGACCACATAGAAGATGGGAAAATGAAACCATACGCTTTGCATTCATGACATGGAAAAGAGAAGCTGCAGATCGAAGCAAGTGGGAACATCTTGGGGAGGCCTTCATGCAGCAGTGGATCGATATAGGGTGATGGTGAAGATATGTATATATATTTTGTGTGTTTGTATGTATGTATTAATGTATTTATATAATTGCTTTGCAGGTTTAAAGTGTTAAGGCCAGAATACATATCTATGGTAAACAAGCATATTGTAATCTAACCCACAAAAGTAAAGCTTGATATACAGTCTTAATTATCAGTTTAATTGGATTTTCAGACCAAACAGATGATCAGCAAGGTCTCAAACATTTTTCAGGAAACACAAATATGCCACAGAACACTTAATCTCTGTCCAGTTTTAGGCTATATACCAAGATTAAGCCCACTTTTAATGTGAAATACAAACGTATTTCAACATTCAAGATGCTAACGGTTGTGAATCATATACTGTAATACATGTATATAGAATTGTGGATGAGAAAGCTTAATCATATGGCCTCGTTTTTTTTTCCATAGTAAGACATTTGTTGAGTCTCATTTTAATTTAGGGCAGGGATATGTTAGATCTCTGCCATAACTTAACAAAGAGGAGCTTACATCCAGAGTTAAATGAAAACTTCCAATTTTTTTATTTATTCTGTTTTTATAAACACATGGTTTATGCAAATCCAGAATAATCTTCCTGCTACCAGTAATGTTAAAGCAATTTAACTGAAGAACACCATTCGGTAACATTAATGAAAAAGGAAAAAGAGAAATCTCCTATGCATACTTGATATCAATGACTGTAACTGAATTAATTCAGCAGGACTGTTATAAATGACTGTTTGTCCTTTACAAAGTACCTTCCATTCGAATGATATATGAAATAATGTGTGTTTTGCATGTCCTGTTTGTAATGATAAAGGTCATATAGTATAATTTACATAATCTTCAGCCAGAAATGAACCCCATAATAATATCATCTGTATAACTTATACATTATCTGAGTTGCAAATCTATCATTATTCATGAAAGTTAATTTTATAGTGAGTGTAAATGATCTGTCTTGAAACTGTTCTTTTTATCATTCTATAAAATACTATGAAGCAAAGGCTACACAAATAGCATTAAAAAAAATGGTAAACACTGATGCATTTGCTCTGAGTCTCAGTATATCCGATTGGATCTTGATGGATGGCAATCATTTGTCTTTGTCAGAAAAAGATGAACATTTCAGACATTGAAATAAGACTATCAAACTTTCTATGCTGGCACAGAGATTCTATTAATGTGCTTTTACAGTGTTTTGTTTAGCTTTAGGGGACAGGTAAAGCATGTTTTGGCTAGGACATAAAAGCTAGAATCTACCTTTTTGTTTTCCCCCTTAACCCATTATTTGAGCCCATATGGGAATACATAAATAAAATGAAATCCATTCTTCAAGCTTTGTACGCATTGTTTGGGCTTAATTTCTTAAATATTTCCCAGGATATAGCGCTTCTGCATTCTTTCTACATTGTTGTGGTATCATTCACTAGACTATTTTGCTTCAGTTAATGATTTTCAACTGTACGGAAACAATTCAGATGAGCTTGTGCTCAGTTTCAGACCTTTCAGATTAAGCCGTATTATTATTAATATTCTTAAACCTTGAAACAAAATATATCATTGTATCATCATGTAATAGAAGGTAAAGTATAGACAGAATTCTGTAATGTATGTGCAAAGGATTACATGTTAAGTAGAATCTTAAATAGTTTTGCAAAACACAGTGATGAACAGATGAATTTAAGAGGAAGACAAGCACATTGAGAAGAACCACTCACAAATACATTTGGATCTTAATTCTTATATAAAAATGAACACATTTAATTTACTTTTGTAAAACAAGTATGGTGTTTAATACATTCCCTATTCTATGTACAGTATAACTCAATGCAATGATTTTAACATAGACTATGTAAGGGAAAACAGCTGAGAGTTCTAACGACATCTTTGTTATTATTAACAGTGAAAATTCAACCCCTTGTCACCTGCTTGTCTGTGTTCAAAATGCACATTTTAACATATTGGATATCCAGACCATTATTATTTCTAATTATCTTGCTTTGAACATTTGCTTCAACAAACATAAATAACACTTTCTTATGGATCATAAAGCTTAATGAAAGACATTGCAGTGAACCATTTCAGACAGCTTAGCATGGTTAAAGCTTTCACATTAGTCATTTTTTTTATAAACCAAGGTCTCTTTTTTTTTTTTTTTTTTAACCTGAAATGTTTCCTGTTTTCTATGTTCCAGTGCCTAATTTATAGCATATTTGCTGTATTAAGGCTTTCACAGAATTATATCTGCTATACAACAAGTCTAACAGCTAAGTAGTCGTTCAGGACTTCAGGTTCTAGGTTGCCTGGTGAAAAATCTAGAGTCTTTCACTGCAGCCTCATACTTTTGTATTTAGCACTCCATTAATCTGCAACAACTAACCTTTAGGGCAAAACACTCACAATAATTAAATATCTTGTTTATTATGTCACACTGCCATGCCAATGGACATGGGAAAAGCTGCTGTTTGACACAATAAGAAAATATATGGTTTCAAGAGCCAACGAGTGTCTTCTAGTTTCAGTAAATTAATGTTGTTAACTAAATATTTCTTAAATATATGTAATTTATATATTTAATGTAGCCTGTCTGTCTGATCATACCATTTTTAAAACTTGTTTTAATCATAAAGTTGATGGTGCCTAATTAAGATTCTTTTGACGCTAATTATCAATGCTTGTGTTTATCACCCAACATAAAATTACATGAGACTTCTAACGTGCATCAGTACTGGACAGCCGAAAACATAATTATACTTAACTGCTTCACATGGCAGAATTTGTTGCATTTTTATGTGCAAATGTGTTTTGCATTAGTTAGTTTTTTTAGGAATTCAGAAATGTACGTGTTAAAACAATCAAAAAATTCCTGGCCAAATTAGGCTGGTCTGCAGAAATGTATATGAGTGAAATAATTACTAATTACACAAGTGGTTTGTAAGTGAACCTGCTTGGTGGCCTTTGTAATTTTAATTGTTGTTATCTTGAAGAATGGCAGTGCATAATTCTACCGAGAATGAATGAGAAATTAATAATTTATTGTCCTTAGAAAAATACTCGGCATGCACAGTTTCAGAAGGATTGATGGCAGGAGAGGTTAACAAATTTTAGCAGCTTTCATTTGGCTTCTATTGTCGTATGTTTGTGGTGCTTGGTGAAATAAGCGTTGTAGAATATTTCTTGCTCAAGGACTAATTACTTGTGCTGATTGCCATGCTGATGAATAGATCCTTTTTGTATCGTTCCCCGAAGACGAGAAGCTGCCCGTGATTCACGGCTGCATCTCGCCAGATATTTGATAATAATTCTAATAGATGAATATAGGAAGCCAAAATGATGAAGTGCCTATTTGGGTTTTGAGACTATCGCAGTCAAACATGTAGCAACCATTGTAATTTGAGGAAAATCTGCTTCTGCACAGACCTGACTAGATGGAGGATTTTAATTTTCTCTCCAAGACGTTACTCTTAGTAAAAGTAAAAAAAAATAAAAAAATAAGTGGAGACAAAAAATAAAATAATGTGTATATTTAAAAATGTTTATTATTATGAATATTCAGTGTTTGTTGAATTTTCCTCTTGCTTTGTTTGCAGTACAGACGCATCATACGTGATGTTTTCCTTTTTTATACACTCAGCGGATTAAAAAAATATTGATTACAAACTTTCAATTTTAGGTGTGCTCCAGAGAATGAATCCTTTTCTGTAATGCGTTGGCCCCATCTGTTTTTTTCTTACAATACTTTTGCACATCTGCATTCTTTCATTGGTAATAAAAAATTGTGTAGTGCTACAGGTTTGAAATATTGTTCCAATAATGTTGACTATTGAATACACAACTCTACGGCTGCCTTGTTGGAAATGTTGCTTTTCCATAATGAAATATTTAATAGTAATGTGATCCCATATGTGTAGTTGTAAATCAGTTCTTTAAAATCCCCATGAAAGTAACTGGGAGTGGTAGTGTTCCGTTATATTTCCAAACCCTATAAAAAGAGTATTTAGATAAATCTTATTGATCGTGTTCATTAATCCTGAACTACAGGGTTTTTATTTTATTTTATTGTATTTATTTCCTAATTTGACCCCTACCACCTCCCCTCTTCAAGGCCCCAATGTTATAATTCCTGTTGGGGTTAAAGATTTGTTTTAAGCCCTTGGCAAGAATGTAGCAAGAGAGACCCCTTTTTCTTTCTCCGTCTTTGGTTCTTCATTTTTACAGCAAAAAAACCTCACAATGCAGCCTAGTTCAAATCTGGTATCATAAAAGAACACACGTAAGAACCGAAATACAATTTTATGTAAAATAATTTGTACTTTTTTTTTTTTTTTTTTTAAGGTCTTCATAGGTATTAACATCCCTTGTCCTCATTTCCCAGATTATTGTCTGGAACATTATAACTCCTTATTACTCCTGCATATTTTTTTTTCATTATGAATAGTGAGATTAACATGCTTTTGGACATTCAGTGAAATATGCTGACATAAACAAAGAGGCGTGTATCAAGAGGGTGCTTAAATGGCTATTATGTTGATTTATAAATCTCGGGTGTTTAGGCCCTGTTGTACTATAAAACTTATTCTCACTTCGACAAAGCAAAATGGACTTAAAGAGTTATATTTCACATCTCTGTTGTAAATCAGCCCTCAGAAGAAAGCTATCAGATTATGGTAAAACCATTTAGTGTGCACCAACCAAAATACAACTGTGTATGTGTCCTGTAAGGATACAAAACATAACATATTTTCATATATGTGAGAGTAGTTGGGAGCCATTTTAATTCATTATATACATAGTGCTCAAATCACTACCTATGGGTGAAGCAATGTCTACCTCTACATAGCAAATCTCTTCTCATCAAATTTAGATTTCCACCATTAATGTTGTTTTCTATTTGTAATTAAATGCTGAAACGCATGCATGTGAAAGGAGAAATAAAGCATTCAGTGTAATTTACTTTGACGAATAAATTGCTGTCCTCTTCAGCTGAAATGTGTTCTTTTAAATAAGCAAGGGGGAAAAAGTAATGGAAGGAAAATGCATTTCCCTATGTTGTGTTATGCCTCAGGGGCTAAATGTAATGAATATTTTAAAAGATTATTTTAATTAAATTCCTGCACGTCTAAATAGAGTAATATTTTATTATTGCACATATATCCATGGCTACAGTGCCGTTCATTAAAAGTTAACACTTTCTGGGCCTGCAGTGCCGCAGAATGATTTACTGACCTTGTGTGGTAAAAGGCGCAAATTGGGAAGAAAAATGATGGAAGGCCCAGACATTGATTAATATTGGTAATGCTATCCCATATTTATAATGGCCTTTTCCCTATTCTGGTTTATAAGTGCAGTCACAGCTAAAGGTGCCCTGCTGAGGCTGAAATGAGGCTGAAATCGGAGCACACGCCACTAGAGTGTGGGGAAACTGATCACTCTGTCAGCAGTTCATTTCAAAATGATGTATTTAGTGCTCATTTCACCTTCCTAGGAAAAAAAGCTAAAGGAGTTCCTAGGTCTGGAAGGTGATATTGTTATTTTCAAGGACATACCTAAGTTTAGGATTGTGTATAAGAGGAAAGAGGGAGCAAACAAGGAAGGCTTTATGCGGCACTTGTGTGCTAGCATGCTGTGTGATAATTGCTAACATATGTGCTACCTCTGTTTCATTGCAGCCGTCCTCGTGAGTTCTGGCGCCTTGACTACTGGGAAGATGACTTGCGGCGCCGGCGACGCTTTGTGCGGAACCCCTTTGGATCCATGCACTCTGAAGCCACACTCAAAGCAGCGGTCGAACACGGTCAGTTTCTTCAGAAGTGTTCTGAGCCTGTGGCAGCAGGTACATGGCAATAAAAATTAGAACTACAGTTGCCATAAAATTTTTATTGTGCCACAAGACACAGTAAAAAGGGCCCTCATTTAAATAGTTCACACAGTTCATTTTCAGACAGCCCTATGTTAATAAAGATTGCACTCTGCAGCCCCCTGTTTTACTTCAGTATTTATTTTTTAATTATTATTTTAAATCATGCACATGAAAATAATGAGTTAGAAAATATTGAATTTATGTATCCCTTTTTTTTCTGCATGTCAGTGCTGAGAATTCTTGGTAAGTAACATGACTAATGTCTCAATCAGGCTATCTAGTAGATTTTGTTTATCTAATAATATCTGATACAATTATTTTAAACATCTATTTGGAAGTATGTAGGACATTTGTTTGGGTTCTGGTTTCTATTTCTCTATCATATTTTCCTTTCAGCATTTACATAAATGCTGAATACTTTTTCACAACCAGAAATAATCTGGTAAGAACTTAACAAGGAGTGTATTTAAAAAAAGAATGGATACTTGGTGGTAGAATTTTATGCAAAGAAATGTTTTATAAGAAGCCAGTTAGTATTAGCGATTTGTTTTCTATTGACTACATTGTGTAGCTTTGCTGAGACTTTTCATTTGTACACCCTTCTTTTTTCATGTTATATGCTTTTGTAATAAATACATAGATAGCTCACAACGTGAGAGAGAAATTCTGAAATTGAGTTATTCACATTTTAAGAATACTGGGAGATATTATATAAGTAGGAAGTGCTGTATGTTGTTCATAAGGAGATCAAAGGCTGAATAAGTCAAAATATATAAATATGTACAACACCGGAAATGTGTTAACCTCACTATATGTAATGCACTAAGACTTCAGGTTTTCTTTGACTTTAGTTAATCTGGTGAAACAATCTATATAAATATTTGAGCAATTAAACAATCATCTATCCTTGCATGAAAAATATATTGTTTCAGGATATGATAGCTTCAGTAAACCACTGAAAATGGCTTAATCGATACAATATCTGTTCAATTCAAGTTACAGCAAGATGATCAACAGCATTGATTACACCTCTGTTGCATAATGATTTTTAAATTGATCTTATTTTTGTTCTTTTGTTTCTTGTGCAGTGAAAGACAAATAACCAAATCCTAATTTACATTTAATATTATTTTATATTTTATTTAGTATACATTGACACCCATTGAATTTAGATTCAATTAAGATACTCACTCCCAGGGATTACGCTTTAATATAAATCTGAACACCAAGACTTCAAAAAAATCCTTACTTTGCACTTATAATTAAAAACTAGATACATAAAGTTTATAACGGCTCAGCCAAAGAAAAACAGAATCCTTTGTTGCTGCTAAAATCGCATTGTCTCTTCCCTATCCAGACCAGTATATGCAATCAGCAACATTTTGGCTTCAGTTTTCCAGCTTAACCTATTGCACTCTTCCTTAAAGGGCCATTTCTGGGAGAAATGTCTACAATATGTCACAAGATAGCACACCAAATGTGACATCAGTCCTCAAGATAAATGACCAGCATGACAGAAGTCAATAAGAATGTGATCTAAAAGCAATAACTGTACCAAATCCCAGAATCCTTAGAGACCAGCAGCAGACGTAATGGTTGTAATGTGCAGCTGGAGGATGATCCTGAGGGCTGATTTTTCACAAGGTAGCATACTGCCTTTGTTTCATAAATATGTACAGTTTATCTGGAATGAAGCTCTTGCTCTAGGTAGAAACTTATCAAAGGCTTTATTTAAGTAGTTTAAAATATATATAAATGTGCATTGAGCCTACTAATGAAGTGTCTTAACCACAAATCATACTCCTTTATTATAATCCCCTTTGCTGTCAAACCATAGATAAAAAAAAAAAATCCCCCGTGACCTATTTTCTTAATATAATTAATAACAAATATATCAAGGTTTTTGTCATGTGATTAAAGTTGTACATTATATCCCCAATTTCTTTGTTTAAAACTCAATGAAAAGTTTGTTTTTGTAATAAATGAATGAAGCATTTCCACTTCCCCATCATCCACACAGTTACCAGTTCCTTGAATTGATTGTTTTGCTTTACACTTCATGGGCATCAAAAGCACATAATGTTGTGTTCAACTCAAAGACGAAATGGCTTGACCTCTTGAGTGAAGAATAAAATAATTACTAGATACTCTCTTTTAACATTGTATGAACTTTGAGGTTTCCATAATTAAAATCTTATGTGTTTTTTTTTTCCACTTCATTCAAAGTTTTCTAGTCTCTTTCTGTTTTTTTTTTCCTCTCTCCTTTCGTCCACTCTACACTTGGTCCTAGATTGCTGAGCAGATGACGAGGAGTTTCAAATTTTCAATTAGAGCAGAAAGGTCATATCTGGCTGTAATTATTTTCATCAGACGAACATAGGAAGTGGAAACTTTGACTCCTTTGCAAAAAACAAACCGATTAAGTACATGATGGAGTTGGCATTTAACATTATTTCAAGCTACTGGCAAAAGTAGTTCGGGCCTTTTTAAAAATGTAGTTTGTAAAAGCTTTTGCTTTACACAAAAACAAATGTTATGGATGGAACTAGATTCATACACATCAAGAGTGGCCTTTAATAAACTGTTCTGTTCCATTTTTCCCCTTTTGGTGCTTTCCAATATCCATTTGTAATAAAGTTCAAGGGCAATTATTGCTGGAACAGCTTTCTAAAAACATGTGCAAAATGCTCCTGTTTTAGGACATGCGCCCAAGTACAATTGTGATCATTCATAGCTGGCCAAGAACTTCAGAACAATTTACACTAAAGACCCCAGAGCAAGGCATTTCTGTGGAGGCTAGTTATATATTTATGGCTGGAAAGAGCCATCTTTTCTAGGGATTGATTTGGTCTGGATGAGGGCCTGTGGTGCAGAGGTGGCAGAGTAAATACCTGAAGACTAATGTCTCTGTTCTGACGATCAATACCAGCCTCATGACTACACTCCTGGCTACACTCTTGTTAAAAACAAATTTGTTAATTCTGACAATTTAATTGCCCTGCCTAAGTCTGCCTTTAGTAGCATATAAATGAGTATTTGAGCCACTCAGTAAGAAACATGACTTTAAATAGTGTCATGTAACAAGTATTATTTACATTTGTGCCTGGCGTTAAGAAGAATGATTTTGTTAACTAGGTTTGATATGCCTATTTTGGAATGCAATATCTGGAAAAAGGAATTTAAATTAAAATACTATGTTTTCATTATGAAAATGTGTGTATATATGTTTTCATACATTGTAATGTAAGAACATATTTCATTTTATCTGTGCTGAGCTGATAAGTGCTAGTGAATGTGGTTCCATATACATACACACACATACATGTATGTGTGCATATATATATATATATATATATATATATATATGAGAGAGTGAGAGAGACGTGGATATATAGATATAGATATCGCTAGATGGATATATAGATATCGATAGATGGATATATAGATATAGATATCAACTCAGCACAGATCAAATACTAAATGTTCAAAACGTATAACTTTTTTTTTTTTGACATTCATTGGACAATAAAGAATAATGGGCAACTCTTGCATTTATTCAGGAAGAATGTTGTTGTTATACTACTCCAGACCTAAAATATTTGAGATTTACAAATTTAAAACTTTTTTAAAAGCTTAATCACATTCATTATGTTTTTAACTTATTATTTGTATCCACAGAAGGATGCAGTTTATACTGCATATTACATTTACATTTTCGCCTATTGAGACATATATATTTTTTTTAATATCTAGGTTTGCAGAATGTTTGTTGCTATTTATAACTTATTTGCAGTAATAAGGGACTAAACAATTAAATACAAAATAAATAAATAATGGATGTTATTGTAATTCCAGTAATCTGATACAATGATGTATTGCATTATTGCTATAGTTATCTCTAGAATAATGTTTAGTAACAATTCTGCATTGATAAAATGTATGACACTCCACATACAAAATAGTTTTTTTTTCCTGTTTGAGCTTGGAATGTTGGTACTGGCTTTGAGTAACTGCGGTACATATAATAGATTTTACTCCACTTGTAGGGAGACACAAGTTGTGTGAAGTGAAGGAGGAGCATCATGAATGACACTGATTCCAAGTCATTTTAATCTCATGCCAGTCAGTCACATGCTCAGGAACACATTAAGAATACTTTAAATGCACAGAGCTTTGTATTGGTCTGTATATCAGGTTTTATTACATTCTAATAACATTCATATAACTACTAGGATTATATTTATTTAATAAGTGTGAATGTATGCATTTAAAATGACATTAACAGAGACATTAACTTAAACACATTTTTACACATTAAACTAAATCAGTCTAGAGAGATGCAGAACACCCAAACCTGAATATTTGCACGAATGTTTACCAGATGATGCTTTTGTCATTAGTGCAGGTGAAAGGTCATGAGAAGGATATTTTGACAGGAAATACAAAAGATCTCTTTTTTTCCTCTCAGTTTGAATAGTGTTTCTTTTAATGGCTTAATAGTGCCATGTTTATGTTTATATATATATATATATATATATATAGAAAGACAAACATGTAATAGCTTACCTGCCCAAAAAGCAAACATTGTATTAAAATTGCAGTTCTGATTTGAGAATAATTGTACAACTGAAAAGTAACACAAGTTTACAGTCCCAAGCACTGAATACCCCTCAGCAATGACATCGTTAAAAATGAAACAAGCTATACAATATTGCTGTGGAAGAACAATTAACAAGATTTTTTATCTGTTGTGTGTAGTGTTTGAATGATTTTACATGTTCAATCTTTCAAATAAACACAACCCAAAACCTCCCACATTTCCTAGGTTCTGAGTAAGAAAAGCAATATATCTGATATTGTCACAGATTTCTCCTAAGCTGTTTACAATATTTTCATCATATATATATATATATATATATATATATATATATATAATAATAGTAATGTTCACTTAAAAAATATACAAAATAAATTGTGTATCTGTGGGTGCATATATATGTATGTTTATGTATGGTATATCTAGTGTGTGTGTGTTTGTGCATTATTTACAGCAAATACAATTGAATATTTTTAAATATGATGCATTTTTATATCAAGTCCCAGACCTTGTCACAGTTGTGAATACTAACGCATGTGGTGTGTATTAGGAAGCTGGTAGTAATTTCACTGCTGCTAACTAAAAATCCTCAAGGGGGAGTTAATTACAGGAAGACCATTCTAAATATCAGCAAGCTGCATATTTTCCATGACAAGAGATTTTTCAGCCTGAGTCTAACAGTTTTGGAATCTATTTATAAAGTGGCTTTCTACCTTATGAACCTACCTTATTCAAGAAGTAATATTGTTCTAGAATCAAAAATGCTGAATAGGTGAATTCTAGCTGTGTCCACTTGATTGTGTTTTTACTTTGTCTAATTGCAGGTCTTTGGTGTTTAAAGGTCTTATCAGGGAGTAGCAATAGTATACCATGTCCTTAACTTTATTTATTTAAATGAAGAATCACTTATGCCTTTACAGTAGATTTATTTAAAAGACCAGTTTAGTGGATTTCCCTGTACCACTAGGGAATGCAGTCTTCTATAAATGTTTGCAGATTACCATTTTTCTTAAATAATCCATTTGGAACCTCAAGTCATGTACAGTAGAAATCAAAAACATAATGAGCAGAGAACTTTCCTTGCTTTGTTGTGATATGTTTGGCACATGTTACTGGATATTGGTTTGGCCAGAAATATTGTATTTATTTAAAATTTGTTTTTGATGTCTTAAAGGGACACAGGCAATTGAGTTTTTAACAGCACGTTCCTTCTGTGTTAGACTGGAAACTATCAAGTTGATGCCTACAAAAGTAAAACTTTGCAGTTATTAATAATATATATGCACGCACACACACACACACAAACATGCATAATTTGCATGTTAGTTTAGAGTTTGCAAACACAAATATCGTGAAATTTGTGTTTCAAAATTATACATACAGTTACACATATTCCAAGAATTAAAGCTGTACAGGGAAGATTCGAGTCAGTGTATTTGTGTGTGTGTGTGTGTGTGTGTATATATATATATGTAACATAACCTCTCTCTCTCTCTCTCTCTCTCTCTCTCTCTCTCTCATAAATATATATATAACCATATATAACAACCATCACCTGTAGCATGCATATATATATATATATATATGCATGCATCCATCATAATCAGAAGTAAGGGTGTATTACACTGATTATTTAAACAGTTATGTGTTATTTAAATGTTTAATTTTTTAGAACATGTATTTTGAGTGCTATAGTATTGTCATTTGGAGATTACTGTAAAATAATTCAGCAGTCTTCTAAAGAGAAAATGCTGTCTTGAGTTTCTTAAATTCTCTTTCCATATCCTCATATGTTGTTTTTAGAACAAAAATTAGAAAATTAAGAAAGTTAATTTCACTGATGCTGGTCTTCTGTCAAGCATAGAGTGTTCTTGAAGATTATAAATATATTTTCTGAATGCTGAAGAATTGTTTGTCCTTTACTTCCTTAACGTGAGCTAACCGTTTCCTATCATATTGTAAATACTGCCCTATCAAGCATGGCAGATTTGATGTGCTTTGATGGTAAGAATAAACTCGTATATAGGTAGGCTACGTAATGCATTTATACTAATGCTAAAAACTTGTCAATGTATTATAACCAAAAATACATGGTGTACATGTTAAATTGATTAGTAACGTTTAATAAACCTTTTAAAACCCCGTCAGCAATGTTTCTATAAAACAAATCTATTTTTCCTGCATTTTAAAAGACAGACAATAATTGATAAATTCCATTCTTTATGTTGCTTTAACCTATATAGAGTAGAGCATATTGGATCCAACAATCTTATTATTTTAAAGCACCGATGATATCCTGGGGGATTCCATACCTGTGTGTGTGTGTATATATATATATATATATATAGAAAGACAAACATGTAATAGCTTACCTGCCCAAAAAGCAAACATTGTATTAAAATTGCAGTTCTGATTTGAGAATAATTGTACAACTGAAAAGTAACACAAGTTTACAGTCCCAAGCACTGAATACCCCTCAGCAATGACATCGTTAAAAATGAAACAAGCTATACAATATTGCTGTGGAAGAACAATTAACAAGATTTTTTATCTGTTGTGTGTAGTGTTTGAATGATTTTACATGTTCAATCTTTCAAATAAACACAACCCAAAACCTCCCACATTTCCTAGGTTCTGAGTAAGAAAAGCAATATATCTGATATTGTCACAGATTTCTCCTAAGCTGTTTACAATATTTTCATCATATATATATATATATATATATATATATATATATATATATATATATATATATATGATAATAGTAATGTTCACTTAAAAAATATACAAAATTAATTGTGTATCTGTTGGTGCATATATATGTATGTTTATGTATGGTATATCTAGTGTGTGTGTGTTTGTGCATTATTTACAGCAAATACAATTGAATATTTTTAAATATGATGCATTTTTATATCAAGTATATATATATATATATATATATATATATATATATATATATATATATAGATAGATATATTTGATGTGTTAATGTATTTAGTTTTAGGGCAATATGTGCAATGCATTAAATGTATTCCCAAAACCTGTAAACTAAATATTAAATACCTTAGATTCCGATTGTAGTTAAATGTATAAACAGTTTGCGATTGATGTAATTTTCAAATCAGTTTTAGCCCACGGGTAGCCTAAAATTACTTTAAAAATTACCTATATCGCAAACTGTATGTAATGATAGTTATTGATGATACCTCAACATTTTAAATTACTTTTAAAATATTGAGGTGTTACCACCTACCTATGTTTGAGACGAAAAACATACTTGAGCGTGTTATAACTAGTTGTTTTAAGTACAGGGATTCAGATGCAGATGTTGTTCTGCTGTTTCAGCTCCTGAGGAGGATGTCCTTGTGAAAGGCAAACAGTCCATCAGAAGCCAGGCTTTGGGAAATCAAAACTCAGAAAGTGAGATTCTCCTGGATGGGGACGATGATACCGTATCATCCATAGATGAAAAGGATTTGGAAAACTTAACAGGTAAATACGTTCACGTATTTTAACTCCTTGTTACATGACATCCGCCCATCTGCTCTTACTTCTGCTTTGCATCGTTTCTGATAGGGCGATATCATATACCCAGGCATATATCAATAATAGTGTCAGTATTGTAGTAGCTTTGCATACATAATTGCTTTAATGTGTTTGTCTTTGTATGTTTTGATAATATTTGCATAGATCGTGGCCAGCCAATGTTTGATGCATTTTTTAGATATGAAATATCTTATTCGATTAAAGAGGTAGTCTTACTTACTAAGTAAAGTAGTAGTAATAATGTTTCTTTATTAAAGTAATTACACATTTAATAAGACTTGTTAAAATGACTTCGTTAGTTATACAATGTCACACCTGTCGCGGCTCTGAAGTCACACTACAGGAACCCAGAAAGCGGAACTTGATTTCCATTTCGGCCGGCCAGTCACAAACATGTACGACCATTTCATGTGCGCTTGGCAACGTTGTTCAGATGTCACTGCAAACCTGCCCTATTAACTGTTTCTATCAGGAAATCTATTAGCAAATCAGCTTCAAATATTTAAATATTTAAATTAAGAACTTTTATCAAATATATTCGATTATTTAAATTCAAATGAATGCATTAGATGTCCGTATTATCAGTAAATATTATGTTAAACTACCCCAGGAGTAAATCTATTTCAAGACTGTTTATATACGATATTTTCCTCTGTACTATTAAAACTTATAAACAAACAAACAAACAAACAGTCATTGTTAACACTACTGTTACAATGTATCATTATAATCGTTCGCAAGCCTGGAAACGCCCCATGAGCGGCTTAATAACAATATGATCCGCCGCTATTCAGCGCCTGTAATCAAATGTGCACTGTAATAGAGGTGCGCGAGCAGTGTAATTATAAAATCCTGACAATGACAATAGGATTAAAGAGTAATCCCCACTAATAAAGTGCTGTGGTTCAGAAATGAAGTGGAAATTGTCAGGGGTCTCCGGCAGGACCCCCAACGTCCCAACTCCTGCAGCTGTCTGCTCCGGGTGTAATTGAATGTCTGAGAGTGATTGAAAAAATGTTATTTCTCCTCTGGATTACATGCTAATGCACAGAGGGCAAAGGGAGACAGCAAAAGAACATATAGCTGCTTATTTCTTCCATTTGTGGGGGCTGTGCTTGGGGAAATCAAAGCGGTGCTGCAGCTATCGGATGCCCATCTGCAGATACAATGCATTTCTACTGTGGGGATAGAGGGCAAAGCCTGCCGTGAGCTCCCTAGAGCGGCTTTCTCATTGTCATACTGGCATACATTAAGATTGATGAAAGATTAAACACCATCTCACCGCAATCAATGGAAATGACAATTTATTTGATTTTTTTAAGCGATTACTTGCTTATTGATTACGTAGACGAGCGAACTTGTTTTTATTTAATTTGTAAGAAATTC
Organism: Amia ocellicauda; assembly: GCF_036373705.1. Taxonomy (NCBI): domain Eukaryota; kingdom Metazoa; phylum Chordata; class Actinopteri; order Amiiformes; family Amiidae; genus Amia; species Amia ocellicauda. Next base: position 15,948,495 of record NC_089861.1, on the reverse strand, counting down.
CCACGATAATCTGAATCCGTCTACATTTTAATAACATTATTATTATTATTATTATTAATAGTAGTAGTATTAATCATAGTATTAGTATTATTCATAATAATAATGAAGCGTTGTTTATTTTAATAACATTTGGGATAGCATGTCTGTTGGTTCTTTCAGTTCACTTTGTGTGCTGTACTAAAATGGTAATCTTTGATGTGGATTGTTGTATTTAAAAAAATATATAAAACAACAACAACACACAGATGGACAGAGCCCCCTGCAGTTGAGCTGCTCGCTCCCACTGTCCCTAACATACCAAAGAATAGTCTAGCGACGTGAAAATCGCATATTAGACTACATATGAGAAATTTAATTTTGCGTATAAATATTCATTTTGAATTATTTTAGGAAGTGCGTCAGTTTCTGTACATTGTGGCAAACCTGTCAACGTAATATATGTATGTATTATGTATGCATGTGTTTATATGTGTGGTTACGTTATATGCCTTTTTTTAAGTGAACAGTATTAACAGTATTATCCCAGAGTTGTCTTATTTACAAAATCTCCAGAACAGGCCTTATTCTTACTATATAGAAGTTCTCTTTACTATAGATATATATGCACACACACACACACACACATATACATACATACATACACGAGTGTGTGATAATATAGTTTGTTTTTCCCCAACATCACTCTTGTCATCTCTCAGGTCCAGTTAACCTCAGCACCGCGGCTCAGCTGGTTGCTCCAGCTGTAGTGGTTAAAGGGACCTTGTCTATCACGGCCTCTGAAATGTACTTTGAAGTGGATGAAGAAGAGTCCAGCTTTAAGAAAATCGATCCAAAGGTAAGAGAGGGGTTTAAACTCATTGATCTACAAAACCTCTATATGTCACACCGATATATCCTGTGCAAAAGGAGCATTTCAAATATATGATGCAACACTGCTACCCCTTTCAATAAATAAATAAATAAAATACTGTAATACTCACACTACCATAACGTGAATTAGCTTCGTTTCACAAGCATAACCTGTTGTACAATAAAATGTCATATGTATTTGTATTAGATGATCGTTCACTGCAAGTATAGCCTATGGTAAGCGGCAGGGTCTTGAAACACACACGCTGGTGTATAGAAGCAGACATCATGTTAATGTGTACCAATTGTTGTATAGTTTGTAAACGTTTCAGCTCTGTAAAAATAAAACGCATGGTCTTGGTCAAAAGAAGAAGCACGCATTCAACAGTACATTTAAAATAATATTTTTGTTGAAGCAATTAGTCTTTAAATATTTATGTTTACCACCTGCTTTGCGTGTTATTTATACAATATGCGTAACTCCGCAGCTTAGTTTGACTATTAGTCACAGACTTGTCTGTGGGGGTATAGGTAGCTTAATTCATGAAGCACTTCGACAGAAAGTCGGTTTGCATGCTCTGACTACTCGGGCTATTTCTAGTTATAGGCTATAATGTGTTTAAAAGCACTTAATATCCATATAGTATTATATATTTATATATTTCACATAATGTATCTCGAATTGTATTCCATCAAATCATTAACGAAGGTGATATTCTAATATTTCACATTAAACCTGTTCATCCTCGTATTTGCATGTGCAAATCGTAGTGCACATACATACATGTGTTTTACATGGGAAGAAAGGTTTTGACATTAACAAATGTTACAAGATTTGATGATTGCGTTGATTCATCCTAAATATATTCGTGTGATATGTTTTTAAGTAGAATTTGCAAAGTAGTTACATCTCAGGTAGAAAACTTATGCGGACAATATTGGGGTACTATATACTGGTGCTTTTTTGAAGTAGTTTCGAAAACCTTTTTACAATAAATATCTGCACGTTATTAACTATGGTTTAAAATCAAAATATGATCTTAACTGGTTATGGTGGGTTTACATTTATTATATGTTCTTATTTGAATGACAGTCGATATGATCAAACGTTATTGTGCTGTTTCAATAATAAACTTAAGGAAATTGTATTTTTTTTTATCAGCTAGAGTAAGTGTTCAAAAAATACGATTCAATAAATAATTGTAGTTATTGCATTGTTTATTCAGCCCACCGTTAATATTTTCACATTCGGTGTTTTAGACAACGGTCGGTATTGTGGACAAGTATATTTCTTATGCTTTTATCTGTGGTTGAACGACCTGGATTTTTGGGCCTACAATACTTTTTTTGGTCTTAAGTACATCTCAAATGTTTATTTAGATTTTTGTCTAAGGGCTTGGTTATATATTAGAAAAAAAAAGTAAAAATAAGCAATATTGCAACTTTGTGTTATTATTTAATTCTAAAATGTTGATAACCTTTACATTATTAATTGCTCCAAGTAATAGTAGTTAGTAGTACTTACAAACAAAACAATACATGATGTACTGCAAAGTAGTAATAACAACTGAGCAGAAATTGTAACAATAAGTCTAATAAAAATGTCTTGTTCTTATTACTATTACTACTAATAATGATAGGCTAATATATTAAAATGACGCATATGCAAATATTAGTTACATTTCAAAATACATTAATTCAAATCTAAAGCGTTCAGTTTTTAATTGTATAAGATACATATATACTTTTCTCAGAAAGTTACACTTAACACTGCACAATTTAAAATCGTTCAACCAACCAGTTTATTCATATTTCAACAATGTTAATAATTTCCGTTCAATTAAAGACAAAGACAAATATCAATGTAATTTCTTTTTATTACTTTTTACATTTAAATTTTGAGGGCACATAATCAAATTTTGAACTTGGCACTCTACATTTTTAAACATTTTTTTTTTTTTTGCATGAAAGATTCTGTGCATATATTTAAATAAAAGTTTCTTCACTTTGTGAAAACATTCAAAAAAACAACAAAAAGAATACATTTACTTGAAAATGTACCTTGACTTTCTTTCTTCCAAAGTCCCATTTGCTTCCTTGTTAAAAAAGTAGTTTTTTGTTCACATTAGTCGGAGAAAGGGTGATCACTTTTTCACTTACAGTGAAGTGATCAAAAGCGTTCTTTAGTACTAACAATAGCCTAATCATTCTTTTGTTTCTGTATTGCTCTATAACTTGTCCAAACTTTTAGCATTCGTGAGAATTTCTCTCGCTAGTCTCCAAGTCTGTTTTGCTGCTGCTTCAAGGGCCGAGTGAGGTTTTCCCTGAAACAGGTCCAAGTTTGGTAAGAAGTAGTGGGGGCATCTGCGACATTGCAAACATGAGATAAGCTGAAGAAGAATTCCGTTGAGCCGGTCCCCCAGGCAGGACTCGTCCCAGTCCGTTTCTCTCGGGTGCTTCTCGCATTCGTACAGTAGCAAGGTTTTCATGTGGTAATTATTGAGCGGCTGCCCGGGCAATTCGAGATGCCGGTCGCGCAGAGTCTTTAGGATGGAGAGGCACTTCTTCCTGCAGCCGGCCATCAGGAGCCTGTTCTCGGCTTCGCTGAACTGCAGGACCCAGGCGTCGCTCTCAGCCGAGCTCTGTTTGCCGGTTAACGAGTAGCACTCTTTAGAAAGTAGGTTGAAGCCCTCGGCTTTGACTTCTGCTACCCGGTTGGGACCCGGCCAGGGGATATGAGGCATGGGCCACTGCGCTGCGCTTCTAGGCCAAATCCCCGTGCATTTGAAAGCTGGTGTAATCTGAACGACATATCTCTCCCGAATCCTCAGTTTGACTTCACTGGTATCAGCTACCATCTTTACAACGTCTCGGTAGCTACATTTGTCCACTGCTTGGGCCACAAGAGTCTGAAACCTTGATCTTATTTTTCTGGCGGAGAGGTAGCCAGAGGCGGTAATGAACTCGACCCAAAGAGACATGCTTCTTTTGCGCCCATCGCTCAGCTTTAACACCGCGCACCCAGGCAGCGAGCCATCATCCACAAAGTTGAACACCCCCATCTGATTGAGGTAGAGGACCACCTCGAACTCGTTCGGGGAAATGACCTCCATCCCTTCATAGCGCGCTTCAATTTCGCTCAATGAGCTGATGAAACGGGGCTCCTGCACTTCCACCTCCTTCAGGACGTCCGATACCACCTTGCACACCTCCCGTATAGTCTTAGCGATGGCAGCTTTCCGAGTCTGGCATCTCTCGTTATAGTATTTGTTGAGCTGATAGACAAGCTTGGCTTGTGCAGCTATCATGTTTGGGCAAAGGTCCGGGCTGTACACCGGAGTTTCGCAGTACGTTGACGGATCCAATGCTTACCGGTTTAGCCAGAGGCAAACACTTTAGAGGAATGGGGAGAAGAAGAACAACAAAACAACAAACTTTGTGGTCAACGACTGATGCAGTTGGGTTGCATGAAGGATGAGTGCGAGGAAGAAATCAAATACTAAGTATAGAGCAGAGCAGTCTATTGAAAGGTTAGATGTGACGGAGTGGATGGAGTCCTTCTTTGGACTCTCAGGTGCAGCCGGTGAAAAGCCGTCCGTGAGCAGTCATTTGTTATTCCTTTAGCCAGGGGATCGGCGCCGGTGCTGTCCAGACTCAGTTGTGTGCGCTGGGCTTGTGTAGTTTATGAATGGTCCCCAGGCTGCAGCGGAGGGGCTGGCCTTCCCGTCCTGCAATCACAGACACAGCTGTCAGCCACAGCGGCCAATCACAGCTGCAGCCACCGAGCACATTGGACTGGAGAAACACTTTCCTCTTCAACATCCTGTGCAAACCCTTGGCTTGGCCAGGTTGGTAAAAAAAAAAAAAAAAGACAAACGTTATTTACAGCTAGATACCTACTGCTCTACTTATCATTTCACGTACGTAAGCTTATTTCAGTATGGAAAACCCGAAATACACACGCTATACTCGAATGTACAAGTTGTCTGATTTATTTTGCTTTTGTTTTTCTGGTCGCTGTTTATTATATTGCACCTTAACGTAAAAACAATGGGATTACACACAAAAAAGAAAGAAAATTATAGATCTACATTTTAGGCAAGTCCACTCTTCTTCTTTTTTCTTTTCTTTTTTACTATATGTAATGCTATTAATGTTCGTTACTACTGAATCAAGATTGTATTGATCTACATATAATGCCTCATGTTTCTGCTTGTCATTATTTCTTTTGTTTTTACTTAATGCCGCGTATTGTTTGTATTGCAATGATTGGAAGGATTGTTCCTTCTAAACATACATGTATGTGTGTATGATTGTATGTATTTCTGGGTGTGTGTGAGAAGCAAAGGTATTATATAGAGTTGCGACATTATTTTGTTAGATATGTAGCAACACTAAGAATATCAGCTTATTGATGGACAGCTATATGTGGTTCTTCAGTTTTATTTGTAATGTATTCATTTTGATGATGCCTTTATCCAGGGAGACTACAGTTATTAATAATACAATATACATATTAGTGCGAGTGTAATGTCTACAATATAGTCCGTTTCCAATGCAATATTTACAACAGGATACTTTCATTAAAAATAATTAATTATCAACAATACAAGTAGTAAAAGTAGTACTTGATTACATTTATTGTCCTACAAAGCCAAACCGAAAGAAAATGATGAGAGAAAAGTGTCAATAATAATAAATAATAAAAAAGAATAAATACAATAAGAATAAATAATGATAATAAAGATTCTATACACGTCCGGGTTCTACAGCATCCAGACAAGGTTTTACGGGCAAAAGGTTTTGGTCTGATACTGGTTTGCCCCTTTTTCTTCAGAAAACGAGACTCTTGTAGACTATAGTCGCAAAAAACAAAACATCCAAAAAAACACGTTTAAATAATGAATGAATAAATGTTAAATAATTAGCCTATCTGATTTTTTATATTTATGTTTTTAAGACATGAAAGGCAAATAATTCCTCCTGGTAATTTTTTTTGTTTTGTTTTGTTTTTTTCATTACTAATACGCAAATAAAAGTCTAATCAACGCTTTATTTGACTATTTTCAGTTATTTTCCATGCATGGTTCGCACTTTGTGATTTGCTTCTTCAACCGCTTACGTTTCCTTTTTATAATGTATTGTTTTAAGTAGGCTATCACTGCCCCTTGTTGTTTATACTGTTTTAAAAGCGAAAACAGATCAAATGGACAATTGTGAGTTATTAATCAGTGTTTTTCTAATTATTATTATTATTATTATTATTATTATTATTATTATTATTATTATTATTAAGAAGAAGAAGAATATAAAATAATGATGGAACATTATATTTTTCCCAGTTTTACATACCTTAAACACCAAGATAACTTTTTGCTGCTTTAGGCTATTCAAGCTTGTATCGCCTGCATTTATAATCGCATAGGTGCGACTCTGAAACATACATGTTTCTTAGACAATGAGAGGAAAAACAATGCTGATAATATGTCCATTTCACATTGTCAATATAAATCGAGGTGAAAAGCCAATTTCAATTTGCGGGCCAAGAAGTGTAAGAAAACAGACTTGCCTCGCACGAACGTCATTCAAAGCCTGTGTATCATTTGACGCACATTACATCCTTAATGCGTATGTTGCCACAACATATTTTACAAGGAAATATGTTGTTTTTTGTTTAGTTTTTTGCAATATGGTGCATTTTTGTTTGTTGTATGTGATGTCTATCCTCGAGTAGATGTGAAACAGGTTGTTTAAATGAAGTTAAACGAACTCATAAGCACCAGCTGAACATCTACCGTGCCCAATTTATTTTCCGAGGCTAAAGAACCATTTTACAATTTAGTTTCTGTCGTTTTAATAGGCTGTAGTTTTAATATATATTTTTTCAGTATCATTGAACATTCAGTCAGCACTGCGTTTTAAATTGCTTTTCTGAAATATGTACGTAGTCATGTTGCTAGTGATAAGATAATAGTGATGACAATAATAATACTGTTAGTAGTAGTGATACATGTACAACATTACAGTGCACATATTAAACCATTCAATAGATAATTCTACATGGCTGACGTAGAATGGTTAATTACATGTGTAGCCTAATGCATTTCAACTGTTACTTGTGCCATATACGTTTTAATACGAGATCAATTACCAAAAGAAAGTGCCACTCGACAAACACAAGAGATACCTCCGATAAAATATGTGTACGCGGGCCATTTATTCAAAATGACAATATGAATCATTTAAAGGGGCTGTATCGAGGGTTGTAACTGAAGAGCCCTTATCACCTCTAACTTCATGTTAGACGGCTTAAGAGCCTATCAGCGTCTCATTGAGGCTGCCTTGAAGGGAAGCGGATGGGGGGGAGGTTGCAGCAAATAGTGTCGTACGTGGTAAAAGAATATAGGAAAAAACATTGTCGTTCAATCAAAACCACTTGAAACGCTTGCAACCAATTGATCTATTTTCAGCCCCCATACGGCCTCTTGTCGTACTTGAGTTAATGAGACGGAGGTCTGGTGGTGCTTGGCAGTAAATTCATTAGGGAGTCTGTTGGACATTCTCTTTAACTAAAGCACAGTATGTTTGTTTGGTTAAGTCCCTGTTAACAGGTTCATGCTCTTACTAGGCGCTATTGTTCTTTCTTAGCCTCCTAGTGAAGCTTTCATAGAAAGAAAGGACCCCCATCTTAACTTGCATTTAAACAACCATTATTCAATCTTTTGACAATGCAAATTATAACGCCCAATTAGATATTTAATGAACTAGTTAGACTAGTTGGAAAAAAATAGAATGCACTCATTACAAACAATATTTAGACCGTTAAAGAGACTTAATGCCTCTTCAGAATGGCTGCTGCATATTACAGGGGAGATGGCTCCTTGCATTATTTGTTATGTATTGTTTATTTGATATATATCCCACACACAAAACAAAAAAAACTATAATAGACCGAATAGACGTTTCTTTATCTTTTTTTTTTTTTTTTTTGGGGGGGGGGCATTATTATTCTATTGCAATTCTATTAATTATTAATTAATAATGTTAGAGATGCATTGTATGGTAGCAATGTTAGTGCATCTGTACACTATTCTGTGTCTCTGCTGGTGTCTGCTGTGAGTGTGTTTCATAGATTTGAACAGTTTCACACATTATAAGCGACCAGAAGAGAGTCTTCCATGTACTTCAGTCAGAATGATTTGTTGGCGTGCTATGCCATTTTTTTGCACATTCCTCAAGACTTCTTTAACATTCTCAAATCAAGTGCTTTGTTAAACACTGTTTCCTTTTATAGAAGTACAGTATGGGAAAATAACGAATGCCCAGCCATATCCTGTCATTTCCATACATTCTTGCACTGGTGATGAAACTCAAACTGCTGCAGGGAAGTGCAGATCTGAAAACAAATGGCTCAGTGGTGCATGTTGGGTTTTCTTAATATAAACCCAACTTAATAGCACTCCTAAATGTTCCCGTGAATCGGACTGTCCTAATCTTATATACTATCCATATAAATGGTAATGTCTATGATGTGTCTATCAATTTGTATGAGGCATGTTTTAAATTGCAGTTCTTTTTTATTATTATTCCGCATTAGATTTAAAATCAATTTGTTGTAGGAACAAAGTAAAACAAATGGTGGTGTTGATCTTTTAATGACCTTAAACAAAAATTGTTTAAGGAAGCCAGAACTAAAGTACACAAACTGAAAGCCTGATTTCCTTCAGTTTAAATTCTAGCCTCAAGGAGCTTCACATCCTTCGATTTGTGTTCAAATCAAGGTACAAAATTATAATTAGTTCTTACATGTTTGTGTTAATATAACATTTTAATGAAGCTGGCTTATAGCAGCATACATATATGGAATTCAGATGTCCTAATGTGTGTACATATGATTGAATATCTAGATTTTGCCACTTCAGAATATGCTGACCAGGGAAAGTTTCAAATCTTTGCTCCACTGCCTGATGTTCTCCATTTTATCAATGCTAACTAAACGTTAAACGTGAAGTGAAATTAAATGGATTTGATACATTCTTCTTTTATAAACATTTCCTTTTTCTAGTTTTACTAACTAAACTTTAATAAAATATTTTCTGTAGAAGTATTAGAACATTTTACTCTGGAGCATAAATCTCTCATTAAGTTAATATTGTTGCAATGAATAGGTAACTGTGATGTGGTTGTAGTGGGCCTACTGAACTAGTATTTAGCAAGAGAAGAAAAAGAAAGAAAAGCAGGACCTTTCACGTACTGTTCATGTCTTCGCTCACCTTTTCCACAATATAGTTTTAAAGATATGTAATGAATGTCTTATTTTACTTTGCAAAGTAAATTTAACAATAATAAATAAAAGCTTGACAGGAAAATATGTATTATTCCTATTGTATATACTGAGAATGCTTTATCTGCTTTTTAGAAACACTAGTGTTAGTATTTCTGTATATATGTTGTTTGCTTCTTCTGAAATGTGTTGTAGTGTGATTGCATCACTCCTGAGATTAACATACAGGCTGAATGCACAGGAAATTAAATGTTTAATGCTACTTTATAAGAACATAATTTGAGCCATGAAGATACATCTAGGATCAAGTTTATTTAAAATGTTACATTATCCTAAGTATTACATTCTGATTATAGTATTACTATTGAAATTAAAAATAATTTCTTCATGTATCACTCAATGGAAAGCTAAGAAATACTTTATATGTTTATGGTGATTAGCACTTCTTTCTCAAAGCATTTTTGGATATAATACAAGTAATAATTTCAAATTAATAATAATGTGTTTCACTTAGATTAAAATATGTATACATCTTTAATTATAATTAAATGATGGTATCCAAACATTCTATAGTACAGAAGTTCCTAAATGTTTCTGAGTTGAGCAGGAAACTTGATATCAGACTCCTGGGTAATTCAGACAATATTTTATCATGTCATGTGACACCAAGTCTTTTTTTAAAGTTGTAGTTTTGTAATGATGCAATGTTTATCATTATGGTAATCATTCACATCAACATATAATTTAAGAATAAACCATGGAACACTCATTAAGCTCTTAGTAAGAGCTAGAGAAGTGGATTAACCTTCTGTCTAAAGGTAATCTCTTTGCTGCCCTGTAGCTGATCTGCTAACTATCAAGTGCAAAGTCTCAATCTGTATTTATTGTTGTCACCATCATGACAACAGAATATTTTTATTTTTTACTGAATAAGAAATATATTCTTTATATTTATATATACAGCACATATCAAAAGGTTGTAAATGGCTAGTTATGTACAAAGGACTTGTGGCTGATGAAAATTTTGTTCCTGATGTTCCTTAATTTGCAAATCATACTGTTATGTGGAAGTCACTTAAGTGGTTTTGGTTCTCTTAAATTTCTCACAGGATGTAGATGTTTATATCTGTGTATAGTGAAAACCCTGGACATGGCTTTCAGACAACTATTTTTGCACATGCTAGTGGCAGAATGACATACAAAAAGTAAATATTGTGTTTAAAGAATATATAGACAATGTATAACATTGTCAAAATCTTGTCAAATGAAGAAGTTGTAAATCCTGTACAGGTAAACCGCCAATGATTGGGGTCGTATCCCATACTGTTACAGATGTAGTGGGAGAAATGTCTCCAGCAGCATTTAACATGTAACATTTTGTGACCATGAACCGAGAGTCGAGTCTCGTACTGGGTTCACTGGTTCAAATAATCTGTGACCACTGGGTCCAGTGACCACACCGCAAAAACACACAACCATACAGCCTGAAGACCTGGTCATAGCGCATAAAGCACACCCTAGATTGACATATCCTTTTCGTGTCCCTCCTGACAATTTGTGCTTGGTAGTGAGTACGAACTGAACCAGTGCCCTGCTTAGGTCCAATAGCCCAGTAAACACATTGGAAGGAAACTGGCAAAACGGAGAAATGTCCAGAATATCGGTCCGTGTTTCCTCTCTCAAATCCACATGCTTCTGCGTCTCAATCCCAATGATACAACGTTCTTGCTGTCATTCTCTGTTGTGTGTGTGTGAAAGGGTACATGCCAGCATTTCCCATTCAAAGCCACATGGGGTGCAACAGGAAAAAAGCAGGCAAACGCTGCCTGTATTTTGATGGTATTTCAGCGTGAATGGGGCTATACATATCAGTGTTGTCCTTTATTCCATTAGATACAGCATCATGAGACTGCATGGACTTTCACTCTTGGTGTATTTTCTATGAAGTATATTCAATACTGCGGTCATATCGATATAATTTACTCCATATTTTTTAATAGCCTCTCTCTCAAATACCTTTTTATCTGCCACTGTTAAAGTAGTCTTATACTGAATTCTGATCCCCTGGTAGGATCTGCAGCAGAAAATCAAAGCAAGTTTGTAATTTGCTCTGGATTGTAAATCATGGTAACTTTTTAAATATCCTCTGTTATAGTTGTGGAGACGGCATTAACTTTTTCAACAAAAGACTTCCTATTTTTTTTATAAAAAAGAATCTTTGGATGGTTGTTTATTTTTTCCCAAATAATGCATCTTCATTTTGCAAAGCTGCTTCAATGAATATGTTTAATAAAATTAGCTTTTCTGCACCTTGGCAAATAAGTCATGATTGGATAAAAAGATTCTCATACACATCAGTTGCAATGGATTTACACAATTTTAATTGTGATTAATTTAATGTTTTAATAAATGTAGGGTTGGTTTAACCAACCCACATTAGCACCAGTCATGGACTACCCAATGTTATTTTAGGTCTGCTAATTGAGGTCTGTGAAACCATCCAATGAATGTATTAATTTACACAGTATTGTGTTAACTACAGACTTACCACAATTCTTTTGAATTTCACTCATTTGAATTAGTTCATAGAGCACTCCTACTTTTTCTAATTCTTTCTCTTCATTGCCAGTGGCACTATATGGGTTTATAAAACCCCACTTCTATGCTGTATTTATCACATTGAACTCTTGACACACTGTATTATTAGTGGTATTTGTTAATTAGATCTTTCTTGAGATGGATCTTTTTTCCTGGTGTATTGTATTCTCATTTAATTTTGCTACACTTTCTCTCAAAGTAATTATGTTAAATCAAAATAGCCTTTGTTTGTTTGTTTTGAAGTACATCAGTAACAGTACTACACCCTGAGAAGTAAAACATCTTCTAATGCATCCAGCATCTCATTCATGTATTATAACAGGGACTTTGAACTCTTATGACAGGTATCATAGACCTTGGTTAGCACTAGTATAGGATTACCTAATGGCTTTTAAGGTAGTCCATGACTAGTGTGAATTTGGGTCTGTGACACTAGCCCTTCATCTGTCACAAGGGATGAACTTAAGGTAAAGATTAGGTTATTTACCAACAGACAGAACCTTATAAGAGCATATTTACAAACCAATTATTTTTACTACACGTTTACCAATGCAGTGATTTAAGCCTGAATAACAGCCTGTTCACGAGGCACTGGGGTTTAGGATATAGGGTAGACCAAATGTTTGTTCCTGCAAAGTTTGTCACATTTGGATAGTGCAAAAGAATTTAGCCTAGATTTAGGAAATATCTACACATATGACGTAGGCCCTATTTAACAGATAAATGCATAGCTATGCATACTGTGTCACTGAACTGCTGCTGTAAGTTTGGAAAACTTGATTTTGGAGTTAGGTGTCAATCATTTGGGGACATCTCTTCCCCTTCTTCCATCTTCCAGTGTGCACTGCATATTATTATTATTATTATTATTATTATTATTATTATTATTATTATTATTATTATTATTATTATTATTACCAGCAATGTGTATTTTCACCTCTCCCATTTCTTGACCTGCCTCCCTGGTAGTTCCTGTAGTATGTATAGTTAACCATGTAATTCATATACTGTTTAGACCTGTTTTTCAAATTTTCACTAAAATGCTAATTCTAGCAAGTGCTAATGGTATATTAACTTGGTACAGCTGTATGTTAATGAGGACATTCCCCTGAAGTTCAGCACATACCCAGGGTTAACGCTTACTCGTTGGCTTATGGCTAAAAAACACAATTCAAACTCGGTTGTATGATCACAGTTGAGCAAAGTTAGTTTTCCCCACAGGTGCACAGAATGTATGTGTACTTATTGTATGATAAATGGTACTGCAGTTACATTAGGGTTAGGGTATTTGTTGTATCTCATAGTCTGGTATCCAAAGTGAAAAACTACGATTCAATTTGATATGAAGCATGTGCGTTCCCTTGACTGAGTTTAATACAGCTTGGTCTTAAGAATCATATTCAAATATGTAATCATTAATTGAGACCTTTTTTGATAGATTTTCTTGGAAGTTATGTATAACTAGTACCTTTCTACTTATTTTTAAGAAATTATATTTTCCTTCAAAATGAAATGCTTTGTAGGAAATGAATTGCATAAGTTTTAAGTTTTCATAACACTTACATTAATCCTGTGTTTGACCTCAGTATTGACATTCAGTATTATCTTTGTTTAACCAAAATGTTCTTGTTTTTGTTTTAAACTGTCCCAGCGTTCCTTGTGAAATCTTATATATGGATCCTACTGTACAATTCATGTAATTTATACAACATATTTCTGAGAGAAATTCTTAGTACTAACGTTTGTGATGTGGTATGCTTGTATTGGAATCACCAAAGAAGCTGAATAAGAATGCATTAATGATATAATGAGTTGGAAATGTAAATAATAAAACACTTACAAAATGTTTGGTTAAATGAAATATTTAAAGCCATCTGTGCCCCCCCACTGACAAAAAAAAAATAAATGGGGGGGAAATTTCAGCCTTCTGAAGCAAGTCTTGGATGCAAAACAGCTGTTTGGGGCCTGTGACTATTAACAATCTTTTTTCTTCCCCATTCTGTTTCTTTTCTTAAAACATCCCTGTATTATCTGTGGATCCTAAAGAGCTTTTTTTATTGAATAGAAAAAAGGCTTGCTGGAGACTGCTCTGTGGTTTGCAGTGAGTCGTCTTTGATCTATGTCTGTATGACTTCTTTCCAGTGATCCCCTTGATGGGGCTGGACACTGTCCATACCCTTTCACTGCACTATCTGATAAGCCCCCTGACGGAGCTGACGAGCTACCAGATCATTCAGCCTGGTCTGTTGGGAGATTCATGCAAATACTTTAAAAGCTGCCATTTATTATCACCTTGCTTAGGATTTGCCTGGCGTTTGGTTGGAATTTTTGACTTCTCAGGCTTCACTGACAACCAGTACTTGTAATAAAAAAATGGTATGACTGCAAGGATGATTTAATTCATACAGTATGTTTTATATTTCTTTATCAGAGGTTTCCAGTGAGCTGTCTTCATTTTGGCAAAGTTAAGAATTTTTTAACTTGTTTTTTAAGTTGGAAAATGGTATCTGTGTTTTTTCACCTCCAGGTGTTTTTCCTTGTTTGTGGAAATTACAGAGATCATGTCAATAGGGCCACTCTATGTGACTGATGTATATTAATTAGTTTTGCATTGAAAGTCAGGCTAACTGAGGAGCTGTAACTGACTGTTAGCAGCTGGGATCTTTGAGAAGTAAAAAAGCCACATTTAAGTATACTTTCTTAATAGGAACACTAGATAAAGTTAACTTCTCTCAGGAGTTTACATAAATATCGTGTTACCTAGAATCTAACCTAAAATCCTGTAGTAAAACTGTTGTTTATGTGGGTGATGTTGATTGTTTCTGGTTGTCTATATTGTATGTATTAATTTGCTTATAATATAAAAACAAAAAGTCAATTTGCCAATACCTTTAGCACCGCAAAACACTGTTTTAGTATCTAGCTGAGCTTGTACTTGTTTCAGGTTTTTATTCCAATCCAATATGCAGATTGTATTCAATTGCATTTCTGTTTAACTAAAAAGTGTCCTAGACTCTTTGCTATTTCAAAATGCAATCCCACCATTTGTACGCTTTTTACCCAGCTGCTTCAGCTATAGGAGGTCGTGCAAGAAATTACCTAGTAGTACTAATTGTCTGGCAGGACAGTGCATCTGCTTAGCAGATCTGATGAAGTCATGTAGCAGATATGCTTAGTCCTTATTTTAAACATATTGTGCTTTAGTGTTTATAGACAGATGATTACTTTCCATATTACATGCAATATCATGTTGCATCTCAATTGGAGTTGTATATTATATACTCAGAAAGATACTGTCAAGGAAAGGTGATGGTTTATCGTAACTTGCCAAAATCTTGCTTTAAGTAAAGCCTGTTGATTTAAATTGAAATATCTGAAATCCCTAACAATAATAATAATAATAATAATAAAAAGATATCTATACATCTTTCCAGTTGATGCACAGCAGGATATATTCACATATACGTACTCATGGATGCATACACTGGGGTTTAAAGTTGTGGGGAAATAATATCAAGATTTGTAATCTTCCTTCAGCCCTTTAAACACCTGATCTTCTTTTTCTTTCCTTCTTCATTTTATTTTTTCTGTATTTCATGTTTAATGTTATAGTTTTATTTTAAATGGATAGTAATCTTATGCATCAACCACATATTTATTTATAGTTTTTCTGTCTTACCTAAAGTAAGGTTTCAGTAAGATGTCCAGAAGATGCCATGATATTGACCAGCACGGTATTCACACAAAGTAATGCATTTGTCTACAGAATAGAATATCTGCTATTACACTGATGTTGCAGTTTAGTAAATAGAATATATGATTCTGAAAATGTAGCATAATTGGCCCTTTGGCCCAGTTAAATACACAGATTGGGAAATACACTCTAACAATAACATTGATTTGTGTAATAGTAAAATATAATTTAATTAAGCTGTATCAAAATATGACTTTATACAACATTTCAAAATGTGGACACTTTAATGCTGGGAAAATACAATGATGTGGTCTTTTCAACAAACATTGTATATATTGGTTAAAAAATCACAGACAGATAATAACATTTATAACAACAACATAACTATTTTCAATAAAAAGTAAAAACCAATCTGGAAGACTAACTTTAAGTATAGTTAAAGAATGAGGATTTTTTTTTTTGCGATTTCTGTAAAAACCCAATAAAACACCTATAGTCAAAGATCAATAGAATGGTTTGGCCAAATACGTCATATAATTTCGTAGCAGAGCAGGAAAATCCTACGCGAACAAGCAAGCAAGACTTCAAAGGAAAAGAGCCAAACGTGAAAACGTATTCTTAATATCGGACACGTATATGAATACATACGCTATATCAAAGTCATAAACTTTGTTCTATGACAACGTTCAGTGGATGCTGTTCAATACATAACTGTATTGTTTACAAATCGAGAGGCAAAACCCATCTGACAGTAGGAAGGAGACTCTTACAATGAGAACTTTATCATACTTACTGACAGGCACTGTGGCAGTTCCGTCAGAATGTAGGCATGCTTTACACCTTCAGGGACTGCCTTTTTTTTTTTTTAAAGGAAATATAAATGCAACAGAAGAGCTAAACTTAAAGAACTAAATGTATGAAATCTAGTGGTTAAACGCTCAATTGAAAAAAAAATGTTTGAACTTATCTGCTTCTACAAAAACTGTTTGCATGCTGTATTAAAAGACAAAAACATACATAGCAAGTCCAAATTTAGCTGTGGTGGTTGGTCAGGATAAATTAAATACATCTGCGATTCATGATCACCTTTATTGCACTTGATATCCCTTATATTATTTAGTCTATATAGGAAGACTAATCATTTTGTCCTTGAGTGCAGATTTGAATGAAAAAAGTGAGGTTAGGTTTCATGTTTTTCAATGTTATTTATGGCCAATCTTCTGTTTTGAAATTGTACATATAACAGGTAGCCAGCTTCTAGACCATTCACCAGATTTGTGTATGTGTGTGTGTTTGAGGATTTATGGTGAGGGCCACTAAAGAATGTTGAGCTATGTGTTCTAGGGCTTGCTGTGGTTGATAACACCCTTGTTGGTGTGAAAAGTGGGATGCAGATTATGACAGTTACAGCTTTCTGTTTTGTTTAACTTGTCAGTAGATTGCCTGTCTCACACTGAGGGGCCAATAGTGTATACAGCTGGGCTGGATTCAGCATTAACGGGTGAGGTTAAACTTTTATGGCTAGGCCCAATCTTGCTCTAATTGGTAAGAGGAGAGGGAAGGGGGGGTGGGGGAGAAAAATTTACTGTTTTGTTGGGCAGTTCCGTATCGTTAGGTTGTCCTGAAAGCATCAAGCAGGGGCTGCCCCTTTCTTGTCAGAGCCGACCTTAGACTTGAGCTGACAATCAAAGAGGGCAGTGACGGGAGCCAGTGTGAAGAGGTTATTGATTTTTCAGTTAGCCCTAAGTAGTTTGTACTATGGATAACAGGAGGATGAAGAAGGTATGTCATTATCAATGAGCTCAAGGAGAGTAGCCACAATCCTCGCTCATATTTCCTTCAGCATTGACAGAGTGCATCCGAGCATGGTCAATAAATCGTTCAACCACTCAGTGACAAGCCCTCGCAAAAGGATGGAGAGGGTAGCCTTGTGTCTTTTTACTTCCTCCCTCTGTTCTTTTCATTTGCAAGGCCACCACATTATTAGAACTGGAAGAAATTAAACATGTTTACATTTGTATTTACATCTAATTATTAGCTTCATGAAGCAATTTTAACAAGTGTCACATTTAATATAAATGTAGGACAAGCATACAAAATCAAACTTGCAGATGCAACACGTGTATGCCTTTTTCCGCCACTGATTTTGTGGTTCCTATGCTTTATTAGAATTTTCTCCAGTTTTCCATTTTTTAACCACATTCTTTGCACCTTTTTTCTGTTTTTTTTTTTTTAATTCAGCAATGTTTGTGATGTTACACAGAACGGAAGCCTTTGTCTAGATCAAAACCTAGCTGTAGAATGCCTTTTCTTCCTTGCTTTTTTGTCATATAAATCAACTATAACTGAAACCCTTGTTCTTCTATATATGACATCTAACCACATCAATAACTTTGCATATGAGAAGACTTGTCTTTTAATGAGGTTATCCTAAATCAGATGAATGTAATAGAGGGTGCTTTGATCATAACTATCTCACAGCATTTAATAAAAGAAAATGTAAGTGTAGAAAAAAAAAATGCATTGTTTTCTGAACTTTGAGGGTTTATTACAAGTAAACCCCATAGACGTGTTTGCTTTTACATTTTGTTGAGTGATTATTGTGCTGGAAACCTGATTTCCATTACATTAAACTGTTATTTGGCATCCGACATGGTTTATAATTATTTTAAATTATTGTAGCTATTCTCCAGAAGTGATGATGTTTACTGTAGCAAGGTAAAGAATATATTATGTTTTGCATGCCAAAACAATATGTATTTGTTTCCATTGGTAATGGTGAGCTTCACAGTTTGGGAGGATGTGAGATTTTCCCCTAATTTAGATGGTTGTTCTGTAACATTTCCATTAAAGCAACAAGAATACCAAGAAGACTGAATCTCAAAAAGCAGAAGTTGACGTGCAGAGTTCTTTTCAGCAAACAGTTAACATGATTTTGTATATTATATTTTTAGGTATATAAAGTGGAATTTAGCTAACTAACCAATTGAATGCCCTGTTTCATGTATAGGGTAATTCATTTTTCTTTTTGTTTGTTTTTGTTTTGTTTTTCTGCATTTGCAAATGGGGGGTGGGGTTGACAGTCTTTGTTATTTCAGAAATGTAAAATAGGGCTAGGGAACGCAACAAATTAAATTTTCATGAAAGAAAAGCTTAATCAGCAGTGACAGGCTAGGGGAAAGATGATTGCCACTTGGTCATTGCGGGGAAGCACTTAGACTTGGTGTCAGTGGTTCTGCTAATGATGACTAATGTCTTTCTTGGAACAAGTGCATGCTCCAGCACAGTGCTGCCTCAGCCTGTCGAGGGGAGAGATGTGACTGTATGCAAGAGCACAACAATCAAAGTTTGCACACATGAAACAAAGGACAGCTTATTGGCTTCTCAATGGAGTACTAAGCAATTACAGCCAATTCTACCTGAGGTGGTTACCATGTCAGTGAGGAAAGCAGAGATAATGCTTCATTTAACAAAAAAAAAAATCCTTTATGGTTTAATTTGTACTAAGAGTTTACATTTCAGCAGTTTGACATGACAATTTTGAGATTAATGGTTGAGAGGTGTCATCTGAGATTATTTTCAGAACAATACCTGATTTGTGTTATTTCTTCATTGTATGTTTAGGCTAGCTCACTTTTCTGTTTTATAAGAAATTGAGTAAAGGAAGTCTTAGCCCATACATTCTAAGCTGATAATGACTCCTCTTTTGTATTAAATATTATGTCCAGTTAGTCAGTCTTTTCTGGCCCCGGGAGGGAGCCGAAGTCACAAAATAAAGGAAAATGTGCCTCCAGGTATTAGTTTCAACTAAGTCTTATGAGTCTTTTATATCCATCAGTTACTAACATCTAAATAATTTGAATGCCATTTTTTAATGTTAGATGTCTTTTATATTCTTGTGTTGCACACATAGTATTTATCCTATATATCTTTAATCAGGGATCTCTTTCTTGTATCAGAAGAATGCTGATACAGATTAATAAGTCTTTGTTTCTTACATGCTTCATTAATGTTCATGTTCATTAAGTTAGAGATCAGTAGGGTCTCCAGATGATGAAAATGACTGCTTCAGATTCTACTGAAAATATTAGCATTGTGACATCAAAGCAGGAGAGATCATATACTAAGCAAAAATTGTATCCAGATTCACAAATTACTTCATCCCTTGCGTTTTAGGATGTACAATGATGATAAATGCAATATGAAATAAAGCTGAAAATGTTTAGATTTTTATTTTTTTTTCCTTTCTGCCAAACAACTGATTCTCTCTTGCACAAAGATGCTGTTTTGATAAACTGCCCTATGTTCTTTGAGGGGTGAAAAACAGACAGCCAAGCCTGTTTATTCTTTGAGCGTGATCAGAGCTAGCCACCATCTTTTCAGTGCTGTAATAGTAATTATGACTAATGAACCATCCAGTCTGGATGAAATGGCACATCCATAGGGAATGTGGCCACTCAGTTGTGACTCTGCTTTAGATGACAATGAGATTAAGGGATATTTAAACCCATTTTTCTTTTTTACTTTTTCCGTAATAGAAAAGTAATTAAGTGGCAAATATAGTGACATTGTTGGGTACTGCTCAGATATTTTCTACAATACCTACACAAATCTGGTGTTTTAGCATCACTGGGCATCAACTGAAAATGTGAAATAAATTCACACATGCAGACACACACACACATCCACACATCCAGATTTATTCATACATGATAAATTGTAACAAATACATGATTTAACAGAAGAAATGAATTGTGCATTTTTTTTTCTCAAATTAATTTATGTAAAATGTTTTAAATAGCAGCACTGCACAGAGCAACATGTGTTTCAAATAATGTTGTGTATTTAAAAAAAAAAAATCAAATGTCAGATTTATTCACATCCCCACAATCAGTAATGTCTGCATCCTCCTTTGAGTTTGATGGCACTGAAAAGATGTTTCCTATAGTACATGCTTTGTATCATCATGTTGGAATGTCAATTTTCCACCATGTTAGAGCTTCTTAGCAGAGGGAACCAGGTTTTATGGTATTTAATATTTAATATTTTCTTCCATCCCCTTCCTATCAAGATAGCTACTGTTCCAGTAGCCTTGAACTTCTTAATCATGGACGGTATAATGGAAACTGTTAGATTCAGCTTTTTGTGAATGTTTTAGTAGCTATCACCCAATGACCCTTTGCCTGCATTTGTTTTGACAATTCTGTGACTTTGACCATAACAATGAATGCTACTAATTGATTGTTTCTGTTTGCAACCTTTTAGACCCATGTGAAACAGACTTTTGGAAGGTTCTATACATGTTCCAGAACCTTCCTATTCACTCAACAGAAAGTAGTTTTTTTGAGATACTTACAATTGTGAATATATGTGATATTTGAGTTTTTCGAAAAACATGCCATTATTTGCAAAACATATTATGTCTTGGGGATGCCTTCATCGAGCAGTGTTATTAGTATTATTATTATTATTATTATTATTATTATTATTATTACTCGATTTCTTAGCAGACACCCTTATTAATATACAGAGAGAGACAGTACCATATAGTGATGCATACATACATACAAATGTATACATATATATCCATATTATAGACCCTTGCCCAACATGGGTTTTACGAACGTATTCACGGGATTTACATCACCATCATGTGTACTCATACAAACTATAAGAACTAAATCCAATAGCGTTTTTTGATGGTTAAAGAAATGCCAGGTTCAGTGAGTAAATATTCAATACAAATGGATAGATTAACATTTTTCATCATTACATTATTTGCCCAGCAATATTTTGAAATTGTCTACTAATGGTTCAGTAACACCAATAAGCTATTTTATTTGTAAAATCAGGCATTGAAAACAATTGAAAGAAATGGAATTGAAATCAGTTAAATGTTTGCTTGAGCAATTTACATCATATTGACTTGCTCCTGTTTGTTTCACTAAACAGTTTGAGCAATACAAGTTAAACATACATTTAAATTAAATGTATGAAATTGTTACCTGGCCTTCACTGTGTCTGAAGACCGGAAAGTTCCACCTTTCAGTAGTACTGTTCATTTGTATCCAGGCAGTGAGTGTCACTTCGTCTGAACAGGAAGTAATGGAAATACAGCCGTGCTGAATCAGTGTTTAAAATGCAAGAAAAATATTGAATGTGTTCAAAGCTTGTGTCTGGTAGTCATTATAAATGTAAATGCCAAAGTATGTCCAGTAAGCTTTGAAACATGAGATTTGTTTTCTTCTCTTTAAATATGCCACTTTTTTTTTTTTTCTGTTTTCATCTTTTTGGTCTACGGTGGTGTAAACCTCCTAAACCTGTCAGATTAATTGAGCTAATGACAAAATTTCAACAGCATGTTTTAAAACTAGCTTACTTATCCTAATACAAAACAGGCACTCTTCAGAGAAAACACAGTAACACAAATAAATATTAGAAATAATCTTTGCGGAATAACAAAAATCCTACCAAAAAATATGATTCTTTTTCAAAAAATTATTTTAATTTTATGAAAAAAAACTGCACACTTTTTTTATTTAACTTGTGTATTTTCATTCAAGATGATGTTTAGATCAACTGGCCTAGTAATGGTGCTAAAGCAGCCTTTTATGAGTTTGTAATTTAAAACCGTGCATTAGCACATCTACAACCCTGGGATTCCAGTGCTGAGTCTCTGCAACTTTAGTTACATATTACATTTCATGTTGACAATCATGAAAGAGTAGTAAGTTCATTTTTTTGTTATTATTCAGTCAACCGATTGTGGATGATTTACGCTGGTCACTCCTCTGCTTGTTACTCTTTGAGGTCATTTGTGGCATTTAAGAAAAATGCAAATCAGAGACCCTATATAAAATCTTCTGGTCGGTAGTCCAGTGATAAAATGAGAGGAAACATCTTTGCACAGACAGAATGATCTTCAGATAGAGATAGATCAACAGTCTTTTGGTATGCCATTTACAAATGACACTTTTGCATTCAAAATACTTTTTAGATCTCCAGGTTAAAGTCAAGATAGTAGAGAGTATTTATTAGAAACATTACCTGTTTAAGGAAACAATTCATTACATGTTGGGGATCTGATGGGTTCAGTTTAGTCACCTTTAAATCCCCAAATCCCTGTGGATTTTCTTTCAGGGAAATCTTTCTCCTCCTAGTCTCTATGCCTGAAGCCCTACCCAGTGAAAAGGGTCAATTTTTTCCCCATCCCGCTTCCAATCCAATTAAGGCTGCAATAATAGGAGGATTAGGGAAAGTTTACTTCTTAGCAGCCCTGCATCTCCCATGAAATAGTATGTCGACGGCAAAAGGGAATTTGGAGAAAGCGGAGAAAATTAAGGAGATAATGGTCAGTAATCTTAACTTGTCTGATGTTTGCGATGCTCACAATGCAGCGGAGATTTGGAGAAAAGTGGGAACAATACTTCAGAGTCTTTAACCACTTTGCACCAGAACTTCGGCTGTCTCTTCAATTTTCTCTGCACCATTCATTATTTGCATTTTACATAAAAGTAACCCTGTCTTTCACTTCAAATCCAGATGAACTAAGTTTGGTTGGCTGGCTTGACAAACTGGTTTGCTGATTTCTTTTGATTTGCTTTCTGTACAATGAAGGAAAAAAAAGCATTCCCACCTATACAACTTAAAAACAACTAAGTACCTAGCAGCTGAAAGCAAACTTTATACTTTGGTGACTTTATATGCTGTATAGGTGTTTTAGTATTTTCATCCGGAATGATTTTATTTTATGTTATTGATGCAGTCTTTCAGTTATTGATGATTCAATTTTTAGGAGGTGTCAAAGTACGTAAACTCTTAAATAGACGAAAGCACCATTCCTGTGTATTTGTATCTTATTGGTTTTAAAATGTTAATCGCCATTCAAAGCAGAAGGTGAAAGAAAGTAGGAGCCTGCCCAATTTGCGTATGTCTGACAAATTTCACGCTCGTCTTCTCCTCACTAATGTCACCTTATCCTGCTTTTATTCTAATCTATACCAAAGTAACCCGTATTGGCCCAAAGGTTAAAACTCCTTCAATCTAAACTTTCAGATGAGAGAAATGCATGCAGTGAATGGGTAGGGGGAGACCATCTAGTAGCTGAGATCCCTATCTTTTTTAAATAAATAAATCCCACTTTATCATGTTTCAGAAGCACTAATTTGATTCAGTGGATATGTTGAATTACCTTCAATAGTTATTTATGTATTTTTATGTAAACCAATAAAAGGAACTCCTGTTCAGTTTATGAAACAATCTCATACCATTATTTTTCATCTAGTTTGCTATCTTATTAGCAAGGTCTCTCCAGAGCCTGTTCTTCTTATCCCAACACAAAGGCTTCCAGTGGGCTAAATGTTTAATGAGTCAATGCATTAAAGGCTTCACTTCTCTTCCAATTAACCCCAAGACCATTCTGGCATTTTTGTAAATCCACAGAAGACTTTTGTTCAGGCTTAAAAAGCTAAGCTGCAAGTGGGCTGCCGAGAAAGTAAAAAGACTAACCTGTTAGCAAACAGTGCTGTGGAAGAAAAGTGGGTTTAATCCTTATTAGGGTAAATTTATACTAAATGTCCCCATTCTTTATAGAATGCACAACACCCTGCAATGATTACTACTCTTGATTGTTATTTGTTTTTTACATTAAATGTATAAATATAACATGGAAAGTATTAACAAACATGGTTTAAGAAGCTAGAAAGTATTGAGAGGCATCACTAATCTGTTTTTAAATGTTATAAATGAGTTGTTTATGTTTAGATTTTTGTTATTAGATATTATAAGATGGGTTGATTTGACTTTATTATCAACATTAAACTGATTCCATAAGTGATTAACATTGAAAGAGTATGTTTGTCATTGTTATATACTTGTTTTTATTTTAACTGATATTTTCCAAGTTACATCTCATTCCTCTTAAAAAACCGAATGTTATGTTTTTACACTACATTTTTGGAATTACAGGTCTTTTGATTTTGACCACAAATGGCATTCTTTCTATCATTCGTAACAGTCTACACTGCATTCAGTGTATGATTTATTAAAATGCATTGCCTCACAATATTTTTGCTAATATCTGCATGGAGAGAAGGGGAAGAAATTACTTTTCCTTTGTATGATTTAAACCAACAACAAATCCCTGTTAATTGGATACAGAATGTGCACAAAGGGATCTGTGCTCTGGAGCTTGTGTCACTATTTCTTCAAGCTGATTCTGGCAGCAGTAGAGCAGAACTCAGGCCACATCAGTGCGAGTCCTCATTAGGCAGCAGATTTGTCTGAATCCTCATTAAATTGATGAACTCATTTACTGATGGGGGTTGACATCTGCAGGTGTACAAGGAGATGAGAGATGCAAAGCTATTTGTGGATAGTGTAGTGTTTAATAATGAAAGAATATGTGGCATAACCTTCTATTAATTATTAATTGTATTATTAATACCTTATTATTGTTATTTGGTTGTTGTTTTTGTTATGTATAATCATAGTATCAACACAAAAGTTCAGTGTGATTTTCACATTCAAATGGTTTGATGTCCTTCTGTCTCCTTAGGGACAAAAGCAGTGTTTAATCATTTTCAGTAGGCATTTGTGCCAACCATTGCTTGTCTGTGAAACATTCTTCAAGTAGAGCTACATGCAGAAGGACAGAGAAATTCAATTTCCAAAGTCACTTGTGGTCCTGCTTGAACTTGTACAGGTGACATTTAAGTTTTATTTAGCTAATTTGACTTGCATAAATCATAGAAGTTGGTATGCAATAATACTGTTAAAAAAAAAAAAAAAAGGAAAGTTTACAAAATCCTCCTAAAACCATTTGGTTTAGTGGAATGCTGTAGCTTTATATTAGAAGCTTCATGACAATCTGTTGGGTCAACACATTTCATGAAGACACGGTTTCATTAGTATTATTTTTTAAATGTGAGCCTTGGTGGTGATGGAATCAGTGTCTGTGCTGTAAGATTACCGGTCTGAGTGAGTACATTAGTAATGCTGTTGTTTTTACACAGGCACAAGTATACCCGACAGGCCTTACTGTGTATGTATATTAGGATTATTTTTGTTTTTAGCCTTGGCTTTCAAATATATTTTATGGATAATTTGTGAACAATTCTTAGAAATGAGGGGTATTACAACTGTTGAAAAATAATGGAAATCCCAATTTCTGTATTTGTAAAGAAAAATGTATAGCAAACAGTTCTTATATGAGTTAAATATTTCACACACCTGTGAGGTTGGTGCAGATATACATACACAAATGCTTACTCATATCTGCATTCGTGCACCCTGTTTTGGGAGTGTGCTAGGGGGTTGTGAAGCAGAAGAAATGACCTACAGATAGGTATGCGTTTTAATACTAACTCTGTCAGGTTTAGATTATTGTCATCTCTTCTTCATGTTGGATTTTGATTGATTATGCTTTTTCCTTATGCTCATTAATTTCATCACCTTATCTTTCATACCACTTAATTTTAGCAGAAAGGTAATAATAAAACCTTCATCCATTATCCTTTTACTCATCTAGTCATGTGGAAATGGTTAATAACAGGATACAAATTGAACTTCAATCACCTAATTTTATCCAAAGGCATATTAAACCAAATTCAGTATGAGCATTTTTTATGGAAAGGATAAGCCTCTTTGTGTTGTAAGTGGTGACACATTGAATTAAGCATTTTAATGTCTGCTTATTGCAGTTCTATAAGCAGTGTGTTATCTATTATACTAAAGCACTAGTTGTTTTTTGACTGCAGGGCAACATGAGTCTTATCAGCCTAAACACACAGACAGCTCATCTGCACAACAGTAAATGCTATTCAATAGGTCGTTTATCTTTTATACTTAGTGCTAAGATAATTTGTGTGTAACCTGTTATAGATTTTACTAACCCTTTTTCTGTATTGAAAACATTCCTGATACAGAAGAATATTCAAATAGGATGTACAATAAAAACTGAACAAGTTCAGTAGTGCTCAACAAAAACATTTTAGCTTCCTAAATATTTAGTATTTTGCACCTAATAGTCTCTCCAGAACCTTAGGGATATACATTCAGAACAAATTCAGTGGTATCAGGTTAGAAATGTAATAGTCTTCATGAACTACTGACAAAAATGCTGAGATTCTGTTCTCTTCTTACTTTGTTATATATATATATATATATATATATATATATATATATATATATATATAATGTGTGTATATACAAATGTTTTCTTTGAAGCTGTCCCCTCTGAATGTGTCATTTTGTACTTTATACTTTACAAATAAATTGAAGCTTACATCTGTGTTGTACCATTCTACTATTCTGTATTTGCTAATAGAAAATTAGACACATTCATTTGAGATTTTGAAACATACAGTGTTAATATATAGTTGTTTTCACAAAACTTTATTAGGCTGATATCATTCATATATTTGTGGGGGGTCTAAATTTGTAACACGGAGGTCTGAACCCTTATGGAGGGATTACAGTTCTTTTTTCTAATTTGTTTCCCATACAAATATTTAACAATCTGTTAAATTAAAATGTTTGAATTGCTTAAGTGATTTGACTGCTTTTTCTATTGCGTAACAGAATAAATGTTTGATGCATCCTAACAATGTTTTGTTAAGAAAACTATGGGCCAGATAAATACAAAATATTCATGCTGAGAGCCGCTTGCGGGGGCATTAGCGACATTTCTGCGAAAGGATATCATGCTGCTAAACTTTCGTGGTATGAAATGTAACATGATTTGCGCTGCCAAATGCCATTCTCGCAGCTCTTTTCTTGACTTTGGACCCAACCGCTAGTTGTTAGTTTAAAAACAAGTGTAAATTGGGTCCAATCATGTTTTTATGTAGTCAGGGTAACATTGGCTTGCACGTGGAGGTCTGTATGACCCTCCAAGGATATGCCTCCACAGACCTTCACTGACCCACCGCCAAACCGGTTATGCTGGATGATGTTGCAGGCAGCATAACATTCACCACAGCGTCTTCAAACTCTTTCACGTCTGTCACATGTGCTCAGTGTGAACCTCCTCTCATCTGTGAAGAGAACAGGGCACCAATGGCGGACCTGCCAATTCTGCACAAAGGAGCAGATACCGGTCCTGCTGCTGGGTTGATGCCCTTCTATGGCCCTGTCGAGCTCTCCTCGTGTAATGGCCCATCTCTTGGTATCTCCTCCATGCTCTTGAGACTGTACTGGGAGACACAGCAAACCTTGCGACGGCACGTATGGATGTGCCATCCTGGAGGAGCTGGACTACCTGTGCAACCTGAATGGGCTGCAGGTATCGCCTCATGCTACCAGTAGTGACAAGGACACTAGCAAACGCAAAACTAGAGAAGAATCAGTCAGGAAGGATAAGGAGAGAGCAATTGTCTGTGGCCACCATTTGCAAAACCATTCCCTTTTAGGGGGTTGTCTTGCTGTTGCCTCTCCAGTGCACTTTCATTTGCACCAAAACAGGTGACACTGATTCACAATCGCTTAGGCTTCCTAACTGGACAGATTGATATCCCTAAAGTTCAATTGACTTGGTTTTATACTGTGATGATTAATTCCCTTAATTTTTTTGAGCAGTGTATTAGCAAGTGGTCAACGTTTTGCCTGTAACCCAGCCACAATATACAAAATGGAAGTGATAACATTGTTTCCACTGTACTATTTTGTACTGTAATATATAGCTGTGTAACTTAATCACGTATTTAACATGTATGTTTAAACCTTTAACACTGGTTTCTACATTACTTCTTTTGTCAATATGGCAATTACAAAGTACAAATGTTCTTTGGAGAAAATATCACGAGTGTACAGGTTCAATCCTGCCCCTTGTGACACCAAGCAAAAAAAGCTTCTACTTTAATTGCCTCTTTGCTAACAGTAGATTACTAATATAGCAGAGGTTTCAAAATAAATGAAAATGGCATTGAGTGATATTAAAATTATGTATTTTGCAGTGATCTACACATCAGTTTCAAAGATGATAATAATAAATCACATTACAATAAAGGCTTTATAACACAATACCGTGTCCACAGCAGGGATTAAATCAAAACTGTGACACATACAATAGAAAATCACACAGTTGTACACAGTTGTACACAGTTGCGGCTTAACTGCTAGTTTCTTCTAATCCTAAATGTAACCACTGTGATGTACAATGTTGTAGTTTAGCTGGTGGGTCAAAGTATTTATTTAATCTGCACCGCTACACATAAGTGGACGCTGAATAAAATATTTGCATTGATTATTATCAATTATAATAATAATTATTATTATTCGTATATAAGCAAACCGCATCGATCCACACACTAATAGATAACACCTAGATAAGGGCATCTGACAATAAATAAATAACAACAACAACTACGTAACTGTAATCAAAGGCAACATGGGTTTTATTTAATTATTTGTTCATATACTCATATTTGTAAACATTACGAAGTACAGGCTTGTAGTTAGAACGTTTGGCATTCGCAGGTTGCATGCATTTTCAATTTAATGTGGCTCTTATTTTTCCTCAATTAAACAAATATCAGTGAAAAAGTCTTACATCCACTTTTCTGAACCAGACTTTCTTTAGTGAAATAAGATTACAAAAGTGCAGTTTCATTATCTGAGATTACATATGCACATAGAAGATTGTCCACTGAGTAATCAAAAATAGAAATTAGATTTTGTTAGCAATTGAATTGCTGATCGAACATTTGTTGACAACTGAATCAGACTATGCATGTTTATCTCATGCCTATCAGTAATTAAAGACATTTAATAAAATGTTTAAAAGTAAAATGTTTTGCAAATAGCATAAGTTTATTTAATGACAGGATACAGGTAAAGGTTTTCGGTTTAAATGTTTATTTTGCCAAAACTCTAAAGATTAGATCATATTCATTAAGTTTCCAGATATGATTGAATGTTTCATGTCATGTTTCAATTAGAAACATTAGTCTTTTTACAGTAATTAATTTAGTTTGAAAACAAGTGTAAATTGGGTCCAATCATGTTTTTACGTAGTACCTGTTTCTTGTCAGAATTAAGACTGTATTGTTTCACTCCCTAGAATCTGAAAATGCATTCATTATGTTGACTCACTATCATCCAAGGCCTGTTGTGTTCAAATCCCAACACAATCAATGCTATCTGCAATTTAAAGAGCACTGGTGCTGATATGCAAACTAAAAGCACTATTTACCTTCAGACCAGGGCAGTGATGGAGAATGATAAACCCTGACAATGTGTATTGTATCTCAGTCCACCTACACCTACCAATATGTCTGTATATTATAAGATAGTACTTAACAGAGCTTCCTTTTCAAATGCTGCTGTCTTTTTAAGGGGTTTTAAAAGCAAGTGTGTTACCTCATTGTACAAAGTATTGTAAAGATTTTTTGATTAAGCTTGGAGTTTGCCTGCCAAACTGTTTGTATGCAATTTAATCTACATTCAGATGAAAGACGCCCCTGAAGGGAATGTTGTGTACTGACCTGCTGTACTTCACAGTTTCTCCTTAGGGGAAATATATGTACATAATAACACTAGTCAAAATAACAATGATTGTGCCAGTGTAATCTGTAAGGGCTTTATTGGCACCAGTAGGTGGATTGATAAGATTGTTTATACTTCTGCATGTCACATGTAAGCTTTTTCATCTTCCAACCAGGGTTATGAGGAAGGTAGTAGAGCAGAGAGTAATCCCTACCAGATACAGGCAGCTGAAATTATTTACAAGGCAGGGGCTCTGAGGTGCATCAGTCCAGCACAAATATTATATTACAAAATAAGAATTTCAGATTGTCATAAATCTGTCTGTGCTGAGCGGAGCTGAATAAAACTCTTTCATGTCAACAGCAACATCAATTTGCTAGCCAGTACTTCATGTATCAAAAAGCATTCTTAAGGGAGCCTCTGAAAATATCAATATTGTTGGTTAATATAAATGAAATTAATTTTTAAACCTGGGCGAAAGGTTGACACCTGAAAAATTGCATTACTTTGCAGAATAGAAATTTCTGTCTTCAAGTGAAATTCCAGGTCAAAAGGCCAAGTAATTTTCACAATCTTCAGTGAAATATGGACTTCATTCTCACCTAGTCTCAGGGCTATAAAACGAGTTGATATATCATCTGAGTGAGTTTATCATCTCCATCAGTGAATAGAGGAGAAAACAACATGAATGCTTAATTTTATTCTTTCAAGGTCTTTAATGTTGATTAAATGATTAAGATATTATTTGTATCTCATTTTCTTCTATTTTTGAAAATAGTTTTGACAGTGCAAGCATGATTTATTTTGTATTTATTTTTGCCATTCAGAATATATTGGTTTTCAAACAGCAGTATCTCTTGAACCATTTTTTTTGTTTTTTGCATTTATATATTGAAGCATAACAAAAATCAAATTACCTTAAGCTTTGACTTTAACTCTTTGAGACATATCAAAATAAAATTGAACAGGACAAACAGAGATGTTAACAGATAACATTACAAACACACTACAAACACTACAATTACTAACTACACTGTAAGATAGAACTTGTCAACAAGGTCTACATTTTTTATTTTTTATTTCACATTCAGTGTTTCCCCCAGAAATTTGCATAGGCATGGAGGTCTGTCACTGGGGGGGGTGATATCGGATCGTCGACCGGGGTGATGATAGTGGATCATCGACTGGGGGCAGCACCTGGTCATAGCATATGAGAGCGGGGAGGGGTGGTTAGCTATAGCGAATGAAGGCGGGGGGTGGAGGAGGTTGAGTTTTTTAATTGAAATTGTATCAAGGATTGAATTTGCGTGAATTAAGGCAGAAAATCACTTGATTGCTGCAAATGTTATATTCACACTTAGAATGGTAACAATCATTATGTTTACATGACATGAATA
Organism: Amia ocellicauda; assembly: GCF_036373705.1. Taxonomy (NCBI): domain Eukaryota; kingdom Metazoa; phylum Chordata; class Actinopteri; order Amiiformes; family Amiidae; genus Amia; species Amia ocellicauda. The sequence continues at coordinate 15,917,189 of NC_089861.1, read as the reverse complement.
TTTCAGAAAACAATTGTATTTGGATAACTGAATCAGAAAATTGGTTTTCTGAAAAGTACAATTTCCTCTGTTTACATGACAAGCTAATTAAAAGATCTGAAAGATTCACAGGTCTCTTTCAGAAAACATAGGGCACTCTCACAGACGCAGTGGAATGTCACTTTGTACATGTACGGTACAGTATCACCATTTTCAGAAATTATTTTTACATTACATATATTTTGTTGACAATATAATCAGAAATTTCTAGGGTCCCCCCCCCACATTTTCAGAAAAACATTTTCATTACTTTTGATATTGGAAATAAAAAAAATATTGGAATTCTCATGCACACATTAATACACGGTTACTTGCACTGTGCAGAAATGACTTTCAGAAAATCTTCAGTATTACATTGTAAGCGCATCAAGTTCAACATTACAGCACATAGTCTAGATTCTTCCCTTTACGGTTTAAAACTCAGTGTGTTGCAATTCCCACAAGAACATAAAGCTCAATAGTTCACTAGTGTGCAATGAGAATTTTTATGAGCGCCTTCTGTCCACCATCACAAAGGATACTTTAATAAAATAAAATGCAAATTAATAATTTAGTGTTTGTGAGACTACACAATGCATTAAATAATTAAATCCTTTTTGTTCTTATTGACTTTAAATTTGAGATTTAGATTTTAAAAGGAAAAAGGTGATAATGCAATACTTAGACAGTTATTGTAATGTGGTTTCCATGACAACTAGCTCAGTACCTCTGTAAACTAGTACTTCTGTCTTGGGTACTGTCAGTAAGAAGAGAGCCAGAGACCTGCAAAGTCCCATAGATGGGCAGCTTCCACCTAATCCAGATTTAATTGAACTCCAGAGACTTTGAAGTGAAGCTGCCGAGCAGGCAGATACTATTCCAGGGAGAGATGAGGGCCTTGCTTAGCTAGACCACAGCTGCTTCCCACTACTGTCACCTTCTTTTAATGAGTACTTTAAGGAACTGTTATCATGAACCCTTGTGGCATGCTTACCTTATTTGAATATTTTTGATTAATGCCGTCTTCAGCACAGCGACAGGGCAAGTGCCCCTCTCTGGTTGTCCCTTAACACCTTCATAATTAAGCTTTGAAATGAAAAGGCAAAAACTGAGGCAACAAAGAAACAAAGTGGGTTAGGGCTAAAGATAGGATTAGTTTGAATTGTGCAGGCAGACTAAGCATCTGTGTCTGTCAAGCAGGATGACAGGCATTGTAACAAGTTACTCTGACAACCGCTTGCTCCATGGAGAGATTAGACTGAGTTCATCTGCAGGTTTTTGTTTAGCTTTAGCTGACAAAATGATACTTAACCTCTTATATAGGCAGCCCTTTGCTTTCAGAATTACTGAATATCAGATTAATGGAAGGTTTAGCACAAGGGAGAAACAACACCTTCCATTTATCCTATTGTAGTTTTTGCATTGACCTGCATTATGATTTCTCTTCAACATTTTGGGGGTTTATCATTCTCACAAAATGTGTATGACCCTGAAATCACAACCAATCACAATAAATTAATGATTTTAGTGGAATCTCTTTAAGTAGTAGCTTGTTTTGCTTCATATTTTGTTAACTATTTATTCATTAGCACTGCATCCTATGAATATGTATGCCCTGTGAACTTTTCAACAAGAAACTTTTTTTTTTAAGGTATTGTTTGAAAATGGTTATTAATAGTAGGATATAGATACATGGATTTATTTTATTTAATTTTAAAGTTGGCAGAACCAGTTGATTGATTTATTTATATTCATATCATTACAGATGCTAACATTGACTTATTGACTAATTTGACAGTTATTTTTGATGTATTATCCTTCAGAAACATAACATAGGGAAAAATAAAACTTGACAAATGCTTTTCCAACCATGCATATGCTATATGAAAATATTTAATTTAAAATATTACATTTTCATGAACTATTCAACATGTAGATGTATGTGAATGGATTGAATGCATTGTTTTTTTGTTTTGTTTTTTCATGGATTGTTTGGGCATTTTCTATTGTGATTTGATTCATTTAACTATTAATTAACTGAAAACTTGCTCCAATAGTCATCTTCCTCCACGCCTACAACTGTATTTTCGTTGAATAGAGTTCATTTTCTGATTAGAAAATATTTGTTTATTCATTTTGGCAGATCAATAATATACATTAATCCTTCTATTCACACAATTGAATTATCAGAGTTTGATAAATTAACTGAAATGTCCTTTCTGCCCTTCAGATTCTAGCCTACACTGAAGGACTCCATGGAAAATGGCTGTTCACAGAGATCCGAGCTATCTTCTCCAGGCGCTATCTGCTGCAAAACACTGCCCTGGAAATATTCATGGCCAACAGAAGTAAGGATTCTTATTTTATTTGTTATTTGTATTATTTATCATCTTGTTCATTCTTTGTTCCTCTCGAAGCTGTTAAATCGTAATCCACCTAAAAGAAAAGACTTGATTCCTTAAAACTGAATAATATCCCTAAATCAGGTAACATAAATGAAATCACTACAACCAAACACATTGGTATTTCTCAGTTATCCAAATGCATGTTGAGGGTGTGTGACCTTATTTACTGCACTCTTTTAATAGTTGGAGATTTTTGTGCTCAATCTGTTTCTGAACAAAATACATTTTCCAATATATTTGATGTATTTTTCTTCTATTAAAAATATGATATGTAAAAACAAAACAATAACAGGAATACTTATATCATGGTTCCAATCAGGACTGATCTTTAGTTAGTATTGTGATTTTAATTTACACTGGTTTTAGAAAACAAATTGTCATGCATGAAGAAGATGGAAATAAAACATCTGATGATTATAAACTGTAGTCTGCAACAGATTATCTTACTTTCCAAAACCACTTTTTCTTTCTCTACAGCTGCTGTCATGTTCAACTTACCAGACCAGGCTACAGTCAAAAAGGTCATCCACTGCCTGCCCCGGGTGGGAGTTGGGACGAATTTCGGGTTACAACAGACCAGGTAAACAGTCATAGGGATTTTCTTAGAGGCAATTCTCACTTATCCTTGTGAATATGGCTTTTGAGAGCTCTTTCTTTCTAGTTTCTACAGCTTTAGGATAAGACGGAGAGGAATAGGAAGTGCTATTCCTCACAGTGCATGCACTTACTCTTCATTGAATTAATCTGTGTTTTGTTTTACGTCATGGATGTTGAAATCAAATGCTTGGCAGCAGATCTCTTCATTTCATGCTGGACACCTTTCATTCCAAGTATTAGACTTTGCTCACATGTCTGATACTACTTTCATTAGTCCCAACTTGCAGCTATAACATGGAACACAAAGGGGAATTAGGCACATGCAGTAGAGCATATTCATCATGGTTTGTTGATGTTGAAAGGTTAGGGGTGACTTTATGCAGTTCCCTATTCCTAATGTACTGTAATTACCTTCACACAAACAATGTTCAATTTGTTTATTTATTTCTCTCTCCTGATGTAAATAATTCCAAGGCTTAACTGCCTTCAGGGTACAATTAGTTAATTGTGTAACAATGCACCATATCCTATACTGTGAAGTTTGGCATGTACTGGCATATCTGTAATAAATCTAAATCTAAGGTGTATGAATTCCTGAAGAATATTATAAACATTATAAAAAATATTGTTGTTGTATTAACAGTTTTTACAATTAAGTGATATTTAAATCCTGGACATCCTATACAATTATACATATAACTATCTAGTTTTAACCCCCTAGTTTAAGTACTAGGCCGATGATTGGCTCATGGAGGTGTGCTCTGTGAGGACAACACAGCTGTTAATTGGCTGTGGATTCGGCAAACATTTATATTGGTCTATTTTACTAATCAACAAACTGTGCTGACCAGTAGCAGAGAGGTTTGGTGTTAATAATAACCAGTAAAAATAGTAAAACAAACCGTTTTCATGTATAAACAATGTTGAGAAGAGGTAAGAGATGTTTGATTTAGAAAGTGTTTTTTGAGTGTTTTGAAGGTTTTATGGCTTCTGATGCTGATAAAATTTTAACAGTAATGACAGGTATTTGAAAGAGGAGGATGAAGAAGGGGTAAAGATAAGGAGGTGGAGGATGTAGATTTGAGGGAAGAGTACAGATGAAAATGTTCCTTTTATTGAGATGGTTAGCAAAAATGTCAGAATCCCGTTTTGGACCCAAATTCCATAATTGACGGAACAGAAAATAGCTAACATTTAGAAATACACAGAAGTGAGTTGTCTGAGTTTTATTCTGCGCTGTGCTCTGCTGTTTTTTTTATCTGTTGTTTTCAGTGGATAGGCAAGAGCACATTGCTACGAATTGAACAGATATGTGCTGGAAATACAGGAATATACATTTAAACAGAACATGCTGGGGAGTTGTAAATAAGATTAGTGTTCATGGGCATGGTTGATTTTGAAATGTTATTAGTTAAAATGACATCTGTATGACATGCGTTTCTTTACTAATACACATTTCTATAGTCATTCCAAATATATATTAATAATAGAATGAAAACTTAAATTTCTAATTATATATTTTTTTTAATGTCAAATTATGTAATTTTCTGTGTGATACAAAGTACTGTAATTGATGCTTTCACCATTTCACAGATTTTTTTGTTGCATTTTTTAAAATGGAGAATAAAGAGGGCTGTAGTTAGAATATATTTTTGCATTATTGTCCTCATTCTTACAGTGTCAGACCCATAAATCATTGGCTATAATAACTATTGGATATCCAGAACACGCCTACAATATTTGAATCTGTAAAGCTGCAAATGCAGTGCTCTACTCACAGAAATAACACTGTGTGACAATATCCAGTGCTCAGTTTGCATGTTTTTTCCCCCCTCTTTTTTTTTTTTTTTTTTTCATCTCTATTGCACCATATGAATTCAAACAGGAAAAGAGTTAAGAGCATGGTCAAAACTTCAGAAAGATCCTAATGACTGTAATCTTGCACCGTGACAGTGATTAATACCTTAATTTGCTATTGTTTTAATTGGATTGCAAGTAATTTGTTTTAGGCCTTTCATACATCATGCCCCAGGAGCTAGAGTTTACACTTGGAGCAGCTAGACCCAAATTCCCTGTTCACATGAAAAAGGAACATTCCTGTTTTTTTTCCACTTCTTTCTTTATAATTTCCTGCACAAAACTAAATACATACAAACAGATCTGTGACCTAGGAAGCCCTCCATTCCTTTTCATCTAATTTTTAAATGTATTTTAAATAAATGAACTCACACAGATTATTATTATACAAAATATAATTGATGATGATGATTATTTGAATTGATTAATTGTAATGATCTGTGTCTGCCGTCTAAGTATACATCATAAAAACATAAAGGTATGAGTTTATACTAAAAAATATTTAATTATTTAATTATTAGAAGTTATTGGAATTAGATAGTGTTTCAATTGTGTTATCAAATAAATAGAAAGAAAATTTGAAATTCCCTGATTTTAAAAGGTCTTAGTTTGGAAAATTATTTTAGTTGTATTTATTGTGGTCTATTTGTATGTCTGCCTATTGTAAATTTGTGCACCCCACATAATTGCATTTGAATGCATTTATGTTTCACAATGAAATTGACCCTGTTTGGTTAAACATCAAGAATGAGTGACATCTATCATTTAACCATTGATGAGTCTGGGAAAGGTAATCTGTGCTTTTGACCTAATTAAAAACATTATACATCTGATTACTTTTTCTCAGGCGGATCTCTCTGGCCAGCCCAAAACAACTCTTTAAAGCCTCCAATATGACTCAGCGCTGGCAGAGGAGGGAGATTTCTAACTTTGAGTATCTCATCTTTCTTAACACTATATCTGGTAAGTTACTATGAGGCTGTTACATTTGAATGAAACATTTTACGTGTATTCTTATGAAAAGACCATGTAGCCCGATCAATTTGCATTGTGTTTTAGTTATCTGAAAACTACTTCATCCCCTTAGTCTATTAAACATTAATTGCAGGCTTAGTATGTGTAGTATATATGTTATATGTGTAGTATATATGCATATTGTCTATTTTTAAAATCTAGACACATTCATACACATTGTGTAGTCTAGTTATACATTTATGTAATTCCACAATCTTCACAAAAGTCTCTAAAAGTCTCTCTCTAAAATAACTCCACTCCCATTCACATACATGGGGTAGATATTAACTTTTAAATTATGACCAACTCATTCTTTAAACATACTTTTAAAATGGCAAATAATCTGCTGTCAAATTTGTGTTATGACAGAATTTTGTGGAATATACAATAATTGTAAAAGCAATCAGATGTCGGTGCATAACTGATCAGTGGTCAATACATTAATTATATAATTGTATGATGAAACTCGTACAGTATTTAAGTTTAAAATAAAAAGGGGCAAAAAAAGTACAGAATTTCCCTCAGAATCATTTTGGTGATTTTATCCTTTAGCTTAGTTGTATTACTGTCTTATATCTGGGCAGTTATGGTGTTATATATTTTCTTTCAATTGTTTTTATAAAGTCATTGCTAGTGAATGCAAGTAGAAAAGGACTTGTTTTGCTTCCTAACCACTACACTTCCCAATGGTGTGTCATAATATGAAGTTCATATTCTTTTACTAACAGCCAGGAGAGTTGCAGACTGACCCACTATTTGTGTTATTTTTGCCAGGCCGGACTTACAACGACTTAAATCAATATCCTGTTTTCCCCTGGGTCATCACCAATTATGAATCAGAGGAACTGGATCTGACATTGCCCAGCAACTTTAGAGACCTGTCCAAGGTAATTTTGCATCGAAATATCCCTACAACTGCCAAAAGAAAAGATAATCATTAACCTCAGTGATTCCTTGTTGCTTACACTTTTCCTCAACAGCTGTAAGACATGTTTTGTAACGCAGGCCAGTTTAGGGTGTTGACTGTCCAGACAACAGTGAGTTACACAGAAGAGCGAGCTACCACCACATGTCCTAATTATTTATTATATGCTATATACATACATACATAAACTTTACATACATTTTCATATAGAGAATGTTCTGCAAAAAGATGATTATATTTCAGAAATCTCTAAATACAATAACTTATTTATCCTAATTAATAAGTGAGTACTTGTAGTCAAATGTAAATGTATGTTTTGCATATATATATATATATATATATATATATATACACACAGTGATCCAGAAACACTACAAACACTACTTAAACGAAATGTTGATACATACAAATATTACACCATGTTGATTATAAAATACCTTTGGAATCATTTGGATTTCTTTTAATTTTTTTGAATATCTTTGTTGTGTAAACACATCAAAAGCATTTACACAACAAAGATATTCAAAAAAACTAAAAGAAATAGTAGTGTTTGTTAAATTGTTCATTATTCTATCATTTTCAGCAATTTTTATCTTAGTTTCTATAAAAGATCTACAAGGTTTCAACGTTAGCCTGAAATTTGCTATTAATTTGTCAAAAGACATGTTGGAATGTTCAGTTTGAATTTATAATATGTTTTGGATGTGCTGTGAAAATGTATTGTGCATTTTGGATTTCAGGGCCACTGTACACAAGTAATCTAAAAATAAAGATACTGATTTGGTATTTCATATACTGTAGAGGTTTCCCCCACCCGCTGTGTGCGTGCGCGTGTGTTTGTATATATAATATATAGTGACAGTGTACAAGGAGTGGTACATGAGGGGAGGTATTATAGGACTATTCTTTTTCCCCTTGTACACATCAACATCACACACCTGTCAGTCAGAGACGAGCACACACACCTGCACTTCAATTACATTGTATTGTATTGTATTGAATTGTACTAAATTACATTAATTACATTATATTTTAGAATTTGTGTTTTTTATCCTGTTAAAATTAAATGCTGTATGAACATATTGAAATGTCTAGCACCATGTGGACAATATTTTAAATGAATCAAAGGGTATGCACATTTTTCAATAAGCATTTGTGGAATCTTGCAAAAATAATTTGAATTGTAGCAGTGGTGTAGTTTTTTTTTCAGAGTTTAGGTGGACAAAGATTTTCACGTCCTCCGAGGATCGGGTGGTGGTGGTTGTGGAGTTATCTAGCCGGGGAGGCTGTGGGTATGCATCCCCTTCGCGTATGGAGCTGAGCTTACATTATTAGTGGGAACAGTTTAACACTGGGAAGGATACATCCCCCCTAAATCTACACCTATGAATAATTTTTCCGACTCTGAATCTGCTTTGTACCTTATCCACAAAAGGAAAATTTAAAAGTTTATGGTTTTGATATTATTTTTAATATATTTGTATGTAATCCAGCTATGCATACACTCAATGTATTTGCCTTATATTTTTATAGAAGTGTTATACATAACTTTTTTAAAATATAAAACAATGCCACATAATTTTCGCAATTAAGAAATAGACATCAAATGTAAACATTAAATGTTTCTTTCACCTTAATTGGTCTTTTAGATTGAGACCTTGAGCAAAATCAATACACTCATTAATTGTATGCATATATTTTAAATTGTTTATCAGTAGAAAAGGTTTTTATTCTGAATCTTATTTTATTCAATTTGTGTATAACACTAACAATTATTTGGCATTATTGTAACTTACTGTTGCCTACATAGAATATGAGTGCTGTGTAAATTAAACAATTTGTTTTACATTGCACATATAGTAAGCAACTTGAAAGATTGTAATAATCATAATTTATGTGTAATACATTTATCTGTGGGAGGATGCTGGATTAGTATGCTATGGAAGGGCTGTCCGTGTGCTACAAAATTGTAGAATGAATCATTATGTAAGTGCATTTGAAAAGCATAATGGAAATATATTTGAATGGAATCCAAATACTTACAAACTTAAAATGACTGAGAACTCTGAAAGCATACTTAGTCTTACTAAAACTTTTATCCACAAGAAATCGGTAAATGTTTGGCAGTAATTCAGAATGACAAAAAAGTAACACGCACACCAAAAAATGTATATGGTGCCAAGTCAAAAATAGATCAGTCAAAATATAGAACTCACACACTTTATAAAACTCCAAAAACTATTTATTATAATCTCTAATCTTATTGTTCTGATGAAGGCTGACAGACCAATATGTTAAACGTTATAGATTACAACAAATAGTTTTTTGGAGTTTTAATTAATATGCGAGTTCTATATTTTGAGTAATTTAGAATGAGCCAGGTTATTTTTAAATGTGGGCTCTTCAAGTAGAACTTGCAAAACCATACAATAATAATAATTCCCAGCAGTCACAGCATTTTACCTACACTGCAGTTTAACATACTGCTCCCTTTGTTTTAAATACAATGAAATATCGTCCTAGGTTATTTGACGCCCTAAACAACCACATGAACCTTATATTTTTCACATTATTTAAATAAAACAAAAGAATATTAGAAAAAATGTTTTTATCTTATATGTCAAGTTTTGAAGTTAGACAAAAATGACTAAATACAGCAGTCTCTCAAAATACACAAATACATACATACAAATAGGGCTGTGCCGGTAAATAGTATACTGCCTCCCCATGGTGATTTTTTGTCAATTTTTTTTATGTGGCAATTATGTGGTCATTGCACTGTGACGCTAGAAATCATGGTTTGAATCCTGCTGTGGCTGTTCCATAAGTTAGATTTCTCATAGCCTATTAAACAGGCAAATAAATGTGGTCATTTTTTTCCTGTAATAGTCATATATTTATCATTTTGGGCTATTTTTGGTTTGTTTCATTATTGACTATTGCTATGATAGGAAGTTTGTTTGCATTGCTCTTCTCTCAAAAATGATCCATTCGGATTTAATGTCAGAATGAACCATTTGCTGGCACCCTGACACTATTCCCCCTGGGTCTTGCTCCTTTTCTCTCTGCGATCTGCCATTTCCACTGTTTCACTGCATTGCCATAGCAACATGTAAACACTTCATTTTAATTATGAATTTAAAGCATAAATGTCTCGAATACAAAAACTCGAATACCAAATATTAAAATAATAATTTCAATTTAATAATTATCCCAGCTGTAATACATACAGTGAGGGAAAAAAGTATTTGATCCCCTGCTGATTTTTTACGTTTGCCCACTGACAAAGAAATGATCAGTCTATAATTTTAATGGTAGGTGTATTTTAACAGTGAGAGACAGAATAACAACAAAAAAATCCAGAAAAATGCATTTTAAAAAACTTATACATTGATTTGCATGTTAATGAGGGAAATAAGTATTTGACCCCTTTGACTTAGTACTTGGTGGCAAAACCCTTGTTGGCAATCACAGAGGTCCGACGTTTCTTGTAGTTGGCCACCAGGTTTGCACACATCTCAGGAGGGATTTTGTCCCACTCCTCTTTGCAGATCCTCTCCAAGTCATTAAGGTTTCGAGGCTGACGTTTGGCAACTCGAACCTTCAGTTCCCTCCACAGATTTTCTCTGGGATTAAGGTCTGGAGACTGGCTAGGCCACTCCAGGACCTTAATGTGCTTCTTCTTGAGCCACTCCTTTGTTGCCTTGGCTGTGTGTTTTGGGTCATTGTCATGCTGGAATACCCATCCACGACCCATTTTCAATGCCCTGGCTGAGGGAAGGAGGTTCTCACCCAAGATTTGACGGTACATGGCCCCGTCCATCGTCCCTTTGATGCGGTGCAGTTGTCCTGTCCCCTTAGCAGAAAAACACCCCCAAAGCATAATGTTTCCACCTCCATGTTTGACGGTGGGGATGGTGTTCTTGGGGTCATTCCTCCTCCTCCAAACACGGCGAGTTGAGTTGATACCCAAGAGCTCGATTTTGGTCTCATCTGACGACAACACTTTCACCCAGTTCTCCTCTGAATCATTCAGATGTTCGTTGGCAAACTTCAGACGGGCCTGTACATGTGCTTTCTTAAGCAGGGGGACCTTGCGGGTGCTGCAGGATTTCAGTCCTTCATGGCGTAGTGTGTTACCAATTGTTTTCTTGGTGACTATGGTCCCAGCTGCCTATAGATCATTAACAAGATCCTCCCGTGTAGTTCTGGGCTGATTCCTCACCGTTCTCATGATCATTGAAACTCCACGAGGTGAGATCTTGCATGGAGCCCCAGACCGAGGGAGACTGACAGTTATTTTGTGTTTCTTCCATTTGCGAATAATCCCACCAACTGCTGTCACCTTCTCACCAAGCTGCTTGGCGATGGTCTTGTAGCCCATTCCAGCCTTGTGTAGGTCTACAATCTTGTCCCTGACATCCTTGGACAGCTCTTTGTTCTTGGCCATGATGGAGAGTTTGGAATCTGATTGATTGATTGCTTCTGTGGACAGGTGTCTTTTATACAGGTAACGAGCTGAGATTAGGAGCAGTCCCTTTAAGAGAGTGCCCCTAATCTCAGCTCGTTACCTGTATAAAAGACACCTGGGAGCCAGAAATCTTGCTGATTGATAGGGGATCAAATACTTAATTCCCTCATTAACATGCAAATCAATTTATAACTTTTTTGAAATGCGTTTTTCTGGATTTGTTTGTTGTTATTCTGTCTCTCACTGTTAAAATACACCTACCATTAAAATTATAGACTGATCATTTCTTTGTCAGTGGGCAAACGTACAAAATCAGCAGGGGATCAAATACTTTTTTCCCCTGACTGTATATATATATATATATATATATATATATGTGCATTTATGCATTTTTCAGTTTTTCATTTGCAGAATGTTTTGCAAAGATAATCATTTAGGACCTGGACCAAATCAAAACATTTACATGTCTACAAATTGTAAATTAGAAACCTGTAGCTAATCACAGTTTATTTTTTGATTAGAGACCACTTTCTACTACCTGTATTGTGTTTTGATTTATTTATTTATTACGTTTTGCTAATTATAAAGACCATACTAAAGGTTTAGAATCTTAGCAAAATAGATTCAAATAATTGTTTGTCACACACATATATAACATGAATGTGCATACATGTTTTTTGTTATTTATCTGTAGATATATACTGTAACTACTTGAACACATTTTAATGTTTAAATACATAAAAGCACACTTTAGTGCATGTATTAATACAGGATACTACATCATAGCCTGATTATTAGGTTGAAATACTTAGTTTTCATTTAGCTACAAGCACCTTCACTTACTACTTACTACTAGGTTAATTGATGTGTTGTGTTGTGATATCACATACAATCCATAGTTGGTAGCTATATTTGAGTGGTGCATTTCATTTGAAGCAGAATTGTGGAGACAAAAGTCCCTCTTATTGGTGTTAGCATGCCTTTAAAAGATCTTTAAAGATTTGTTGTGTAACTGAAAGGACAAATTACTGAGGCAGAGTTCAACCCCGCCTTCAGATTCCTCAGATCCACGTCCCTCTATGTTAAATGGGCACTTCGCTTTTGATGTGGAGTTACTCCCTGCTGTGCTTATTCAACACCATCAACCCTTTCCAAGTCACCACCATATTATTAGCCATTAGAAAACACTAGAGAAATTATCCTGTTTACAAACCAAATCACACTTGACATTCAATGAAGAGATGCTCCCCAGTGTAATGCCTTTTACACAGCTGGTCAGTCAAGAAGCAGAGGGTATGTTCGCTTTCAAAAGTGAGACAGACTGCAAGCATTAAAGTGGCACAAAGTTATCTTTCATCCATGTCGTTCATCCCCCCCCCACCCTCCACACAACACACACACAACACACACGCACACACACGCACACACACACACGCACACACACGCACACACACGCACGCACACGCACGCACAACACACAGTTTTGTAAGCAATCTTATATCGACCAGTAGTTGCCTCTTCTCTTTGCCTTCAGTTCAACGTTACCCTTGTGCTGTGTAATTTTTTTTTTTTTTTTTTTTTTTTTTTAGTTTATTTGTGCTTCACATTGCCTACTAGTTTGAAACATGACAGCAATAGCTACTGCTTCACCCTTTTCTGGAGTTCTGACAGCCAAAGCTCTGTGCTCAGTCAAGCTTTCACGCCCAAGGGAGAAAATGAGAGGGAGGGTTGCCTTTTGGTTTGCCATAGTTTTTTTTTAGAGCTAGCAGATCTCAGCAATCTTTATTACATCTGTTATATTCATATTGTTGACACAAGTAATATCAGTGTATGACCACTGAACCATGCTTGTCTGCTTTATTTGGAAAGAGCTTTTTTTTCTTCTTCTTTTTTTATGAAATTCAGAGGGTAATTGATATTTCATTTTGTTTCTTTTTAATTCGCCTTTGCTGTCTCTAAGCATTGGTGCAGTATTCTGTTTGATAGAAACAGGTCATGTGAGACCAATGACATTGGGAACTGTAACTGCTATGAACATGGTTTGACATACTGTCGTCACACAATATAGTATTGCTGTACAAATTTATGTTCTATGTTGGAGTGATTATGCCCTCCCGGGTTTTCTTATCTTAAACTTTAACCTCAGCGTGACATCGGAAGCAGGAACAGATAACATTGCAGTCAAGATGAGTACTGGCTAGACTTATATAAAATAAACACTCTTTATATATAGAATCAAGTTTTATATTGTACAATTGTATTATTTGACCAGTTAGGTGATTCCTTGATTTAATGATGTGGTGTCCTTTCAACTTTTTTTTTGTTAAACAAAATATATATATATTTTAGAATTATTGTACAGTATTCTTATAAAGAGAAAGAAATACCCGCACACTTACTACAGCTCCAAAAGAATCCCTGGTCGATCGAAACGTTGTTTGCGCTAAAAACCTGTGAAGCATGGGCTAAATAAATACTTTTTATTTTTTGGAACTGTAGTAAGTGTGCGAGTATTTTTTTTATTCTATATGATCTTTTTCGATACCCAGCACCATCTAAGATATTTAGATGTGCATGTGATTAATATTTTTTCTACAATATATTTATTTAAAAAAAAATTCTAAACAGTACATTAATAAATAAATAAATAAATACAAATAAATATGTAATTTAAACCTAGAGGTGTAGGATGTAATAGGGGCTTTTTATTGTATTATTTTTAAATATTTGATTTTAATTGTCCACTTAACATGTCGTAATGTATTATTTAGTTATACATTAATTAATACATTGTATCAGTGGTTTACTCAAATGTTTACAATTTAATACAAAACATGTTTTTACTTAGTACAAAACTCCTCAGTCTATAGAGTTTTGATTATTTATTTTATTCATGGTAACGTTTTTCATTATGTCCTGTAGTCTTTTCATGGAAGAATACCGTTCACATCATTTTTACAGATTAAAAAATAAATGTACTAATCATATAAATATCACATTTTCTTTTTGGCTTAGGTAACTTTGATTTAATTGTGTGTACTTGCCGCTCAACCTGTGGTTATTCAAAACTGCCTTAATGTGATTCTTCAAAGGCATCAATTGTCTAAAGCAGATTAGTTTGCTTCTTGTGTATTTTGACTGTCACATCAGGGCTACCTCAACATCCAGTCCAATAAAGGTGAAAGTGCAGGGGTTATCTTGTGCCTTTCATGTATATTTCTGTGTTCTGTGTACCTCATTTCCCTTGCCAATAAAAATGTACGGATAAAGTTAGGGCCATCAAGACTTGCATCAGACAACTTGCATGGTCGTAAATTATAAAGTCAGATGGTACACTGATACCGGGTCAAGGAAAGCTTTAGTGCACATCTACATTAATATATCTGTAATCCAGAATTTAGTGTTGTATTTTGAAACCTGTGTCTGTAACAGCAATGAAACGTGACCTATTCATCATCAGGGGCAGAGTGATGTAGACTTCAGGCAGTAACAGGGTTAATTTTAGTTTGAAGTTCACTAAACAGACAAAATTACCTTTGTTTGGACTATAACATCTTAGACCAACAGTATAATGCATGGTTCTTAATACACGTTGTTTTTTTATTTTATTCTCTAAATGAAGTAAGACCAGTTTCAATATTTAACTATTATGTTGTGATGTTGTTTTTTTGTTTTTTTTCGGTATGCTATTGGCTGATTCATGCATGTACATTTATTTTATTTAATAAAACAGAAACTCAGTGTAGCCCTTTAAATGAGAGAATTCAAGCCTATTCCACAAAACCCTTACTTCACTTCAGTTAACAATGAGTAAAGGCCATGAGGAGAACACTGCAGAAATGCTTCATATTATTCCTGTTCCCAGAAAGAAAAATAAGTGTTCAAATTTTGAAAAATAAACATGATTGAACATTGTTCGATTCATTCTAGTTATTTTATTTATGAATACATTATTTTATTTAGTTGTTTTCTCAGTAGTAGAACAGAGACAACACAAATACAAATATCCTTGTTTATTTGCGCTCCTCCACAATAATAATATTATTGTACAGTTGCAAGTTACAAAAATATATGTTGTATCCTGTGCAATGGCAGTTTTAAAATTATAGATGAATAGTGCTTCAAATGTGCTTTGTAATGGCTTTACAGCTAATTAAAACATTTAAGCACCTCATTTATTCGACCAGTTGTCAGAGAAATATTGGCTGGCACTGGCAGAACATATTAGCCAAATACATTGTCTTCACTTTATCATAAACCTGCTGGGGATGCTTTGATGTACAGCACTGTCATGGTAGATCTATTGTATGAAGGTATCCTTAACATAGTGCGCTGTACCATTAATTTATAGCAGTAAACAATGTATAGCACTCTGGCCATGGTGAAGTAGATTTTTTTTTTTTTTTTTTTTTTTTTTTTAATGAGGTGGATGTTATTACTGCAATAAATCAGCCCAATCGTGTAATGTATAATTCAATGTGTGTATTCCCACTGTAGCTGCACTGAGTAAGCCAATAGTGTGTCATTGTCAATGGCACAGTCTTGCTGCGAGCCTGTACAGTCTCCCTCTTCGTTGAGTGCCAAGCTGATGTGCTTCTAACAACAGAGAAAAGCACAGGGAAGAGACGATGCTTTGCTAGCTCCCCTGCTGTGAGCCTCAATTGTTAGAATTGCAGCAGAAATCAATACTGTATCTGCCTTCTGGAAAGGTTTCTCAGTGACATAGCTGTTATATGAAAGGGATGGAATCAATTCAAATTGAGTTGGACTTTATTTTCAGAAGAACAGCATTGTGTTACCATTGATCTGGTAGGGCGAGTCATTGGGAGAGTAATAAAAATTGAACTGGATAAAAATGATTTCTATAAATGAGTAAATAAATAATGGCCCAGGTCCATGAAGTATTGCTTTTTGGAGATCGATAGAAAGTTAATGCAATTTATCTGCTTCTGTGTAACCAAGCACGCTTAAGCTACCATATTACAAACCAGTATATATGCTGAAAATAAATAAAACTCAAGCCGTTATTGATATTCCAACCTTTTCAACATACAGTATTTGTTTTGTCTGACATGTTTGCTGCTATATTTTTTCAAGAATCTCCCTGCTTAAAATTAATTATAATAGATTGATTTGGTATATATGTGTGTGTGTGTATATGTACATATCATATATATATATCAAATATCATCACCATCAGCCTATATCCATCTACTACTGGATGAAGGCCTCCCCAAGATGTTTCCACTTCCTTCAATCTACAGCTTCTCTTTTCCATGTCACGCCTCCAAAGTTTATGATTTAATCTTTCCCATCTTATACGTGGTTGTCTTCTAGGTCATCTCTTGTCACCCTTTCAGTTACTTCCTTTGTCAATCTTTGATCTGTTCTTCTTGCAATGTGTCTGGCCCATTGCCATTTTAACATTTTCACATTTTGGTTTGTTCTTGGATCCATTATGTTTTATTATATATACACCGATCAGCCATAACATTATGACCACTTGCCTAATATTGTGTAGGTCCCCTTTTTTGCCGCCAAAACAGCCCTGACCCGTCGAGGCATGGACTCCACTAGACCTCTGAAGGTGTGCTGTAGTATCTGGCACCAAGACGTTAGCAGCAGATCCTTTAAGTCCTGTAAGTTGCGAGGTGGGGCCTCCATGGATCGGACTTGTTTGTCCAGCACATCCCACAGATGCTTGATTGAGCATCTGGGGAATTTGGAGGCCAAGTCAACACCTTGAACTCGTGATTCATCAGACCAGGCCACCTTCCTCCATTGCTCCGTTGTCCAGTTCTGATGCTCACATGCCCATTGTAGGCATTTTCGGCAGTGGACAGGGGTCAGCATGAGCACCCTGACCGGTCTGCGACTACGCAGCCCCATAGGCAACAAACTGTGTGTTCTGACACCTTTCTATCAGAACCAGCATTAACTTTTTCAGCAATTTGAGCTACAGTAGCTCGTCTGTTGGATCGGACCACACGGGCCAGCCTTCGCTCCCCACGTGCATCAATGAGCCTCGGCCGCCCATGACCCAGTCGCCAGTTCACCGCTTTTCCTTCCTTGGACCACTTTTGATAGGTACTGACCACTGCAGACCGGGAACACCTCACAAGAGCTGCAGTTTTGGAGATGCTCTGACCCAATCGTCTAGCCATCACAATTTGGCCCTTGTCAAAGTCGCTCAGATCCTTACACTTGCTGCCTAATCTATCCCACCCACTGACAGGTGCCATGATAAAGAGATTATCAGTGTTATTCACTTTACCTGTCAGTGGTCATAATGTTATGGCTGATCGGTGTGTATATCTATATCTATCTATATATATATATATATATATATATATATATATATATATATATATATATATATTGTGTGTGTGTGTATGTATCCAGGTTAACCTATATATTTTTTTTTTGTGATAAACTTGTTACTTCATTGGTGTATCCTGAGAATGTACTACAATGTAACAGACAGATTGGTAACGAGCTAATGTAAACATTTTGTGTGTCTTTTGTGCCTACCTGTAGCCCATTGGTGCCCTCAACCCCAAGAGAGCAGCCTTCTTCTCTGAGCGCTTTGAGTCCTGGGAGGATGATCAAGTCCCGAAGTTCCACTATGGCACCCATTACTCTACCTCCAGCTTCTCCCTCATGTGGCTACTTAGAATTGTGAGTCCTGCACATTACTAATCACATTCCTCTTGATAAATGTTATATATTATGACATACCATATACTCTATATTATATAAAGTTTGTTTAATTATAACTTGATTAATTGTGTAACTCTGTTTTTTGCATCACCTTTGCATGGTAAAAAGAATAATATAAAATCTGTAATGTTTAAGAAGACTCCATTTATATTACAAAGAGTCTCTGGATGCAATGGAGTGAATGGAAACATATAAGAACAAGACCCTTATACCATGCTTTAAACCTGATCATTACAACATTACAAATGAACAAACTGTGAACAAGTATAGTAAGCACTGGAAAAACCAAATACACTTTATGTACAATAGATAAATACTATGTATGATATGAGCTATAACTAGACAAGTAGGCAAGTAAACCCTGCTTTACAATGTACAAACAAAAAAAGAAAACAGCTGCATGAAACCTGTGATAATTGCTGTCGACAAATTAGATATACTTGGCACTTATTAGTCTCATAGCTGTAACATTATTTGGAGCTCAGAATGCAAACCTATCATTTTGGGGATCATTTAAAAACAGTTGATTATCATTGCCTTATCTACTGGTCTTACATTAATCAGACCCTGAAATGTGCTACAAGGGAACAACCAGCAAGGGTGGCAAACTTGTTAGTGTCCAGGTCCATATTTGTTTACTTTTTCTCTGAATGTAACACGTGTGTTTCCACAAGATTTGGGGTGATTCAAGGCTGTGTTGGAGATCCCCAAGACAAAGGATTTCAGATCAGTCGTTAAGTGTGTGACCCCCTTTTCTTAAATGATTATCTTGTGAGCGCACAAAAGATTCGGTGCAAGCTGGTTGTTAAGTGTGAGCTGCCCACTGTTCTCAAAATCGGGTCAGATTTAAAAATGTGTGTATTGTGAGCCTAGCTTAATAATAATAAAATGTATATTTCGGTTCAATATGTGGCTTTTGAGAATAATCATGGCTATTTACTTGAGAGTCAGTTCATAGTACTAATAATAGCATAATAGGACCATTTTGGAGAAGATTTGACATAAACAAAGGGGAAGATTTAGACTCTTCACATTTAAAGCTGTTAGTGTAAAGCATTTTTTAATTTCTCATATAGTATAGCCAGTATTTAGTGTCCTCCTGAATTAGGCTATTAGAAGCAATAATTGTGTGAGCTTTTTGTTAACTATTTTTAGATTGTCTAAATGTAGGCATATCTTTACATTTTATCTGCAAATAATATATAATTGAGAAAATGTTGTTTAGTGGCCAGGTTTATTTGTCATTTTTTGGAGAAGCTGCATTAAGATATCTACACAAAACTATTTGGTAAAAGCTTTTATCTGAATTCAGCTACAAAAGGTCTGGAGCAAAATAGTGATTCAGCTATGTATAATTAAGTCTGTGCCCTCATCATGAGTTAATTTGATTAATGCCCACTAGAAATATAGGGTTTATCTGCATGCTAACTTATGTTCCCTGTAAAACGTGTGCGGTGCATCAATTGCTTTGTTTCATATGTTATGACCAAGTAACTTAGCAAGCTTGAAATTTCCATGATGAATTTATCTTCTGAAATTTAAATGCATAAAAACCTCTAATATTCAATACCATTATATACTTAATTTAAGGCAATCTAATGTAGTTTAAATGAAGTTGAAATTTAATGCAGTCATTTTTTTTTAAAAACAATCTAAATATTGACCCATGTTCATACTTATGACAGCTAACAGTTCAAGATTCAAAAGATTCAAGACCCTTTCAGGAATATGTTGTGGTGCATTAGCACATATTATAGCTATAGAGATCTCCCCGACTGATGTCTGTTTAACATCATTTTTGGAATACTGATAGAAATTGGTGGCTAATGCATCCCTGGTTGAATCCCAAGTGCTGTAATTGATCTGGTAAACTAGAGGTTAGACTGACCGCAGTGGAACAGAGATTGAACTAATTCAATTGATCCTTACTTGTTTTGTTTAAGATGTGGTAAAAACTAAATAATAACATCAGTCATTCTAAATATATAGAATTTATTGTTAAATGTAATATAATAAAGATAATCCCCAATATAAAGTTCACCTTAGTTATGCAATAATGAAAGCAAATGGAGATTTAATGTTTTAAGATTTAAGAGCCTTTTTTAAGATACACATGATATGGAAATGCACTCTTTTACAGTTGAATGTTTCTGTTGATTTAAAAGGGATATGTTTGTGTCCTTTATTCCTCAGATGAACCATTATTTCATAATGACGGTTATTGATCTCAGTGATTTGTCCAAACAAGATTAAACATGATTAGTCATTAACGAATTAGCTACTTTAAAATGTTGTGATAACTGATAAAGTATAATCCCAGTATTTTCTCAAGGGGAAGCATGAGCAACACCAAATGTAATTATTTAAATTAAATAGTAGACCAATGCACTATGCATTAACGACAAATGCCAACAAATATGTAAATTAGAATATTTGTTTTTGTTTTTTGAGAAGATTTTGTAATGAACACACTGGGCAAAGCAGATAATTCTTTGTAAACTTAACATACCTTGAAAATAAATTATCATATGTCTTAGATTTTAACATTTGCAGATGTTGTGGAAAATTCCATGTACTGTGCACACAGACAATGAACAGTGAAACGAGCATTAATTCAGTGGAAAGCAATTTTTAATAGTGTTTGCACAATACAAAATGTGAAATTCAGAACAAATATATGTCAAATTAACATGTGTATTAGATGGTACTGTGAATGGAAATCAGGAGTGGAATACTTAGGAACCCAAACAAAACATTTCATTCACAGTTTATTTAATTCTACTTTCAGGAACCATTCACCACATTTTTCTTGAACCTGCAAGGAGGAAAGTTCGACCATGCAGACAGGACTTTTTCTTCAGTGTCCAGAGCCTGGAGGAACTCCCAGAGAGACACTTCAGATGTGAAGGTAAAAATCTAACAAAGCACATATGTGTACTGTAATGTACAGTGAAACCTGGTATACTTAAATTGGGTAATGTTATATCTTAAATGTGTTAAAAACAAGTTTACTGCTGTAAAAAAACTCATGGCTTCTATCGACCAGTAGATTTTCAGCAAATTTTGCATGTTTTGCTCTATGTTTGGCATCATGCAATTTGATACATTCTTTAAGTGCATAATGTACTCATAGTATATATATATATATATATATATATATATATATATATATATATATATATAGTATATTTTGTGTACTATTGTGTCATGATTTTTAGGCCATTGATGTTTGGTCCTTGTAGCTATATTAATTATAATTGAGAATTGTCTTCAAATTCTGTCATAATTTATTACCGATTCCTTGTTAGCTTAAGCATTATTTAGAGACAGCCATGTAATTCGAGTTTCATTTAGATATAGTTTTCTCATATCTACTGAAACACAAATGGTAGCACACGATGATGTTTTACTGAATTGTTACAATTGTATGTTAATGAGGACACACCCCTAAAATGTACAAGACACCAATGAACTGATCAATCGGGTCTGCCAAAGTGTTATATTAATGAAGCTGAAGGCAGATGTCTAGTTCACATAACACTTCCCCTTATAAACCTATATGAAAAAATTCTTGCAATATTAAAATGACCCCCCCAGCTCCATACATAGAGGAATTGTACAGTTTCTCTCAACACTTTTTCCCTACAGCTTTGGTATAAATGTCAGCCTTCTCTATGAGCATATAGTAAATAATAAAATAGTGTTACAAATCAGGACCCTGCAAGACTCACTCAATGATGATGTGCTGCACAGCTACAAGTAATGTGTACAGGTTACCTGAAATTACAAACTAACTTGTTTACCTTTACACATACAAACATTTTAATTTATGCAGTGCAGTGCAGCTGCAGAATAAATACCTGTGAATAACTGTAATGCAAAAATGCGGCTTTTGAGAAATGATTCATTTGAATTGTCTGCACAGATACATTGTGTATCAGCAGGTATCGCACTTTAATAAGAAAGTTGAAGCATATGTGTGGTCACAACCAATAGTTGTCATGCTACCATGAAAGCCTCAGGGTTTGTGATCAAAGCATCAGACTAATCCTGATTTTTTTCTTCACTCGGGTATAACCTTTACTTGAACCTTTCTAGAATTGTTGCTTATAGGAAGGGTTTTGGAGCCACTAGTGAAACCATTTCAACTCACAGCTATAGTCTGTTGAGTCCTTCAAAGGCTGAGTAGAGAGTTTAACAAGTGTCAGTCCCTTTTAAAATATTCATTTTAATGCGGCAGCATTTTGTTGTCAGGTTTGATTTTGTTCGTTATTTATGTATTGGTTCATTGCTGATTGGTTTCATAAAATATTAAACATGTGGTTTACATTCTGAGTAACACTTGATTGCTAAACACGCCAACAGTTCAGCTTTGACTCAGTGTGCCCTGTCACAATAGATAAACGTAAATGGTTAAT
The DNA here is from genome assembly GCF_036373705.1 of Amia ocellicauda. Lineage (NCBI taxonomy): Eukaryota > Metazoa > Chordata > Actinopteri > Amiiformes > Amiidae > Amia > Amia ocellicauda. The sequence continues at coordinate 15,894,764 of NC_089861.1, read as the reverse complement.
TTAAAATCAAAACAAAAAAGGTTACAAATGAACTCATGAATTCTGAGTTTCTACCTATGTGATTACAGGATTTTGAGAAACTGAATGTTAGTTACACCTTAATTCCAATTGCCTTTTTTATAAAATTAATTTAGATTAAATAAGAAACTGCAAAAACATGCATGTTCAATTTTGAAACCTCAGATATGTTTTAGTAGTTTTCCCATAAGTGATGAAAATGCATTTAAAACATTTTAAATAGATATTTTTAATAGCCATACAGTTACCTGCACAATTAAAAAGAAAGAAACAACACACACAAAAAAACATGTTGTGCCCAAGTGAAAGGAGTGATAATAGGTTAAATCCTCCTTGATCCAGTCTGTCTCTGCCTTGGCTACTCCAACCCGACCTTGCCCACAAGCTGCTGACCTCTGCTATTGCCGCCAGTTGCCTGAAAGGCTGTGGCCGCTGGAAGTACCCCTAAGGGGGGTAAAGACCGTTGCTCCACTGACCCATGGCAGGACAGGATTGCCATCACAGGCACTGGCCTCTGACATGGTATTGCAGGGCCACTGCACATAATAGTCCACAGATCAGCCCTGTATTTTTCTGCTTGTTAAGTGGCATGCAGTTGTGTGCTTGTTAGAAAGCAGACATTTTATATTATTTTTTATCTATTTTGCAATCTAAGTTTTGCAACTCCTATTGGGGACTCATGATCCTCATTCTATCGCCCCCTTTTTTTCTGTGGTTACATCAGCTAAATGTTTTATATCAGAGAGAGATATTTTACTGAATTTATGCCTTCATGATAAATCAGTTTTAAGGAAAGGAAAAAAAAATATATATATAATATATATATATATATATATATATATATATATATATTTTTTTTTTTTTTTTTTTTTTTTCTTTGTCTTTTTGTGTACAGTTTAAAACATATATATTTAGTTATTTCCTTCACAATGTTTTAATTGTGTAAGTTACTTTTTAATAACAGGCAGACAGTGAAAAAGAACTAAAGTACTAATTTGCTATTCAGTAAACCCTATAGAAATAGCTCTATGTCCAGTTCCATACCTTAGACATTGTCAATCACTAAACAACTGTAACTGTTGAGTTAGGTGTTGATAGCTGCTATGCTTGTCCTAAACTCCTAACAAGTATATAGAACACTTTTACTGAAACATTGTGTACATAAAAATGTTATTGTGGTATTATTGAGTCTCAAAGGATATATTTGATTTTATCACCATCCCCATATGAACTGAAATATCAAAACAATCATACATGCATTGTATGTGATATATTGGGTCTTTGTACAGTGAAGTGGACAGCAACATTTGAGTTTCTCAACACCACAGGGTATTCTGTCACCCTTTAAACAGAATACAAATTGCTAGACTGGTGTTTTGTCTTTTGTCAGATCATTCCTGATGTCAGCTTGTCATTATCTATTTAGTTCATTGTTCTTCAGGATTGTCAATCAGCAGTTACACTCACGAGAGTCACTTTAAAGAATTATTACAATACCCTAAAATCTGAAATCTATTTTTTTTTAATTATGTTGTAGCTCTAAAATACTCTTGTAGTGTTTTGACATTCATTATGCCTGTAAATGTATTTATCTACTGCATTAAAATGTCAGTTAATGCATTTCTGAACTTGCTTTGGGAATTGCGAGGCTGTGTAGCAAACAAAGGCCCCAAAGTATTTACTGAATAAATAGAAAATATATGTAAATAATTTGTGAAGTCACAGCTCCACTAAGTACCTATATATGATCAATTTGGTTAACAATGGACCATTTACCACTTATATTGTTATTATTCTGTATGCTTACTTTAGTTTTCTTGTTTCTGTGGTTTCATGTGACAGAATGTCTTATAATATACCTTTGATTTTAGAAAAACAGCAAATTAAATGTGTTTATGAAGAATTGTCATTGTTTAGCTACTGTTTTCTGAATGGATTGTGTGGAGAGAATGTTTTACATTTTATATGAAATGCTGCAGTACATTAATATTACATTTCTACATTACTTGCTAGGTTTAATGGACCTGTGATAATGTGAAAATACAAATTCTTTAAAGACACATGCAGTGCTAGCAGTTGATTCTGTCTTCACTTGGAATAACTACAATCTGAGTAGTGTGTTTTTGGCAGCAGCAACGATCCATTTTTGTGATCTGTTTTATTTCAAGTGCTGTATAAGGTGACATTTCCAAATCCATTAAGTATGGATAATTTTGGGTTATTGTAAATAGTGACATCTTAAATATGATTGTAAAACAGTTTATGTATATGTAATTTAATGCATTGTACACATGTTCAAGAATGTGTGTTTGTTTGCATAGTAAGATTATATATAACTTACATATGATATGAAAATATATATTCTGACCTTTGCATGTCTTGGAAAAAAAAAAAAAAAAAAACAGCCCAGCTATTCTGTTTTGATTGCTTTTACTGGGGTGACATTTCATCGCATACAACAAATGAAGAGTTTGAAATGCAATTTTCATGAGTAATGATACATTTCAAGAGGTGCTGCTTTTTCTGTGGAACGATGGTGGGGTTACTGAAGATTAAAGCAACTGACTCCTACTGATATGAGCTAAATGAATTATGAATTCACTTCTGTGAAGATTTTTTTTTTTTTTTCCCTAAATTACAAGTTTAAAAACCGTACATGTTTTCAAGTGCAGGGCATGTTTGTTCAATGTTCTTTAATTATTAACACAAGCAAATCAAACCACACAAGAGCAGCAATCGTATAAAATGATTCAGTTATGGCTGCAAATTATTTGTGTATTTTCAGTCAATTGCTCAGTACTCTCTGTTACTTCACAACAATTGACATGCATGAAAACAGATGGTTATAAAAAATAAAAAAACACTGAACAAATGACAATTACATTTAGAAATGATGCACATTGTTTGTTGGTGTATCAATCCTAAACAATAAAAGCAGAATGGTAAAAGAATGCCCATTTGTAATATGATATGTACAAAATTCTGACTGTGTTCTTCTTTGCATGCAGGAATTGATCCCTGAATTTTATTATCTTCCGGAGATGTTTGTCAACTCTAATAATTACAATCTGGGAGTGATGGATGATGGGACAGTGGTGTCTGATGTCGAACTTCCACCGTGGGCTAAAACCCCAGAAGAGTTTGTTCGCATAAATAGACTGGTAAGATAACAGTCATCTGTTGTGTGTGTCAGTGAGCTGCTCTGTCAGAACCCTCTCTAGTTAACAGGAAATTCTAATTTAAAGAGACATTGTTTTTTTCCTGTCTAGCTAAGTTACTCTCCTGATATCTCAACCTCCTGTGTCCAAAATGCCCAGGACTTTTCATTTCTCTGAGAGAGAAAAAAAAAAAATAGTTGTTATGGTTTCTTATCTCTCTAACAACATGCTTTTATTTAATACTTGTTTTGATGTTTTCTTTTAAATGCATTGCCTTTTTTTATTTTTTTAACTGTTTCTACATTGTAAGTAACCATCCATTGTGCACAGTTCTTAATGTTTTAAAATATCTAATTTGTGGTTTGCATTGTGTCCAAGCAAATTCAATTAATTATATTGATACCTTTTGTGGCTCAGTTCAATTCCAATATCTATTGCACTATTGACTGATCACATCCCAGACTTTGAAGGAAACAGTCAAGATCACATATGAAAGGTTTTTTAAAGGACTTTGCTTTACTTCAGTCATGCTATTCCTTTTAATGTTGTAATTAACATACTTTGAATTTGTAGTATTAATACATTTTTTTCTTCCACTAAAAGTGTTTACACTCTTATCTAGAACTGTAGCATTCTTTAATATTTAATTTAACAACTATACAGATGTTAGTCTCATATATTCTCAGTACACTATAATTAAGCTGAAAATTTCATAAGCTATGACATTTAAATGAATGTCTTCGATGTATTGTTGCAGTATACTTGGATTCTCAATTAATTAGTTGTATTTATCCAGATTAAACATAGGACTCTATGCTTGCTTTTAACACAATTATTAAAAGCAAAAGTACAATATTTTGATGTAGCATATATGCTATATTGTAAAATGTAAAAGAGCCAGTGCTGTACAGTTTAGCTCACATACCTGGTTATTGAAAGGAAATGAAGACAGCAGGAGGATTTTTTCTCTCAACCTACCACACTAAAAAAACAAAAAACATCAATTTTTATCCACTATATTCATTTTCTCTGGGCAACGCTTACATTTCTTTCTGTGTAGCTTTATCCAGCAAATTGAATGTGATAATCACAGCTCATGAAATGCATACTACTTTGATCTGTGACCTTTTTGTGGTGCTAATCAGAATCCTGATATTATTGCCCCATGCTCATTAATCATATTTCCGGCAGAACCTTGTGCAGCCAGACGGCTCAGGCCCCTCTTTGCAGCCTCAAGTTGGCAGCCTCCCCCTGTTTAGTACCTTGCTTGTGTTGCGATACTTTGGCTTCATATGACCAGTGCTGCATCAAGCTGTGTGCTACAATTGATATCAGATGGCCCTTAGGATGAACAGGGATATAGTATTGCAGCTGTCTGTCTTTCAAAACCAGTGCTGTGCTGTGAACAGATGATATATAGGACAGGCTATAATTACAGATGGTACAGTAGTAGGTCAGAGCAGTGAAGCCTAGCATTAATTAGCTGGAAATGTTGTATTTCTCTGTCACTTTAGCGGTCTCTGGCTGTATACACTTAAGAACACATTTCTGTAACATCAAAATGCATTGCATTCTATAGACTAAGGTACAGAAATACAGTACCTTGAAAATGAAAATAGCAGAATAAGTAAAACCATTGTTTTATATGTTTGCCATTTTCTTTTGTTTTCCTGTGATTCTCGCCTGGAGAGCCGAATGTTTTCTCCATTAATTCCTAGATTATAGCTTACTCTCTGCACAGGCAATTACTTCCAATCAAAACAGTCTATACACTTAGGTTACAACGCAAATCAATACTCTGGCCTTTTTGCACACTTTCTACTCTGTGCAAAAACAGTATATTGATCTGCGCACAACAGTGAATCAAGCAGACTACCCAAAACAAGTACAATAAAATTGTGTTGTTCAGGGATTGTGTGGACTTAACATGAATTCAAATTCAAACACAATTTTTGTATTTATTTATTTAGATAACTTCTGGCATCTTACATTTCATTATCTCCATATAGACTACAAATGAATATTGGCTCAGGTTTGGCAGCATTGTATTCACTTTCAGCCTAAACCCAAATAACCCATAAAATATTCTTAACATATTTGTTTGAATACCATACATTCCAACACTTACCTCTGAATTCTGAATAGCATTATTTACAGATCCCATGTAGTTATAATATGAAACTCAATTGTTTTAAGTTAAAATGTTACTCTGAAGCCTTTTCTGCTCATACTGTTTTGAAGACTAAGAGATGAGCGTTAGATATCATGTATAGCAAGCCTAGTTCTATCTTTCTCATAATTTATTTGTATCACAGTGAACACATTGGCGCGTTCCTGGGCCGTGATTTGTTATGAAAACTGCCACAACATATACAGTGCATGTGTTTCTTCCAATGGAGTGGTATGGCACTGTGCTGCTCCTCTGTGCCACATTGATCATGTGTTTCCCAGGTTTTCACAGGCAGATGTTGCTGATGTTGCTGGCACTGTCAATGTTAATGCTTGTGTCATACCAGGTTAAAATGCTGATATCCTTGCAGGAAGAAAGGAGCTGCCAGTGGGCTTCAGTCATACAAGCCTTTCAATGAATTTTAAGTTTAAATAGAAGTGACTGTTGGTTTATCTCAGATACAGTAGCTAAGTGATATATGCTATACAGAGGGATGTTTTCTGCCATACATTCTAGCTCCTGGTGTTTTCCATGCGTTTCAGAGTTCAAAGGTCCTGATGTGTACATTCTTTAGCGAATATGTATGCTGCATGGACAGTTGAAACAGTGTTATTCTGCGGTTACTTTAGTTCATTACATATTAATGTATACTATATAGACTATACATGATACTTGGATCACGTAGTTATTAATGGACACCAAACGAGCACAATTGGGACAAATGACCTCCATCTCATTTGTATGTTCTTCTAAGTCCAAGTCATAGTTTGTGAAACATTTATTCAGCCTAAATAAAACTGTAAAGACTCGTTCCTCTCAATTGATATTCTATTTTCATTTATTTATTTATTTTGTAAATATACTTGTGTTACCTTGGCCTACAGAGATATACCTGGGCGTTAGTGGTGACTGGCAAAGTTGGCTCAGCAGTGTGGAGTTGTGGTTAGGGCTCTGGACTTAACAGTAGGGTCATGGGTTCAAATCGTAGGTGAAATACTGCTGTAGTACCCTTGAGCAAGTTACTTTAGCCAGATTACTCCAGTAAATTCCTAGTTGTATAAATGTCTACCAATGTTATTCACATTGGATACAAATATAATTAAAATTGACCTCTACAAAATAATAATAATAATATTAATTTTAGAATAATCTTATAATATGATGTTTTTCTGTCATTAAATTCCAGTTGCTGAGGGTGCACATTTGCTTTAGATACAGGTTGACAATATTCTTGAACTGCCACTATTTGGAGTTAGATGAATTGCTTTCAAATATATTTTGATGTGTGTGTTCAACATGTGTATGTTTGTGTGTGTTTTCAACATTTGTATGTTTGTGTGTGTGTTTTCATACATTAAACAGGAGCAGTGAAATGATAGAATTGGAAAAGAAAAATACATCAAAGAATACTTTCCCTTTTCTCAGTGCAGGGATTGTCTTTACCTCAGAGACCTCTGTGTAGAAACATCCAACTAGACTTGCATCTCAGTAGTCTGCTGGCTCACATATCTCTTCATTAATACAGCACAGATAAAATCTACAGCATAAAACATCAATCCCTTGTCATGTACAAACTGCTTAAAGACTGTAGTTCTCATTATCTGTAACATTAGACCTGATTGTGTAACAGACTGAACTGGACAGTGAACTCCCAAACTGTTTTCCTAAGTTTTAAACAATATGAACAATGACAGTACTGTACCTTATTCACTGTGCATGGTGGATGTTATTTTAATTATGCTACTGGACAATTTGATCGGTACTAAGATAACTGGTTGACTTTCAAATATATTTAAAAACTCCCACTTTAGCAATCATAGAAACAGCAGTGAATTATATGAATTACATAACATAATAACTACATGTTCTGCTTTGATGGAGTTTAGTGTTTTTTCACCGTTAAATAATGTTATGCTTGCTTAGAAGATTGGCGTAAAAAAATATTATTAAAAATTATTATTAAACCTAATAATAGTATTAGTAGTAATAATAATAGTAATCATCATCATCATAATAATTATAAAATCAGTCCACCCTTGTATTATTTAATTTGAATAAGCCATTAATTTGACCAAATTCCTTCACAAAATGTATTTGATATGTAGTTCTGTTCTCGTTGCCAGGCAGTAGCATGGACTGATAATTAAAAGGGGTCCTTGAGGTGCTAGGTTTCCTTATGACTGATAACTGGCATTATCGGGGTGTCATCTGGTTCCTGAAGCAGAATGAGAAATTTGTAATGAGACCCTGGCCTCCAAATTGGAGAGATACACGGGAAGAATTAATGGGGTGTTTCATTCTTTATCACATCTACCGCTAATGGTGTGCAAGTAATGCAGCCAGAATGGAAGCAGCAGGAATAAAAAGAAGACTGAATCTGATGTATATTTTATTTCCTTTCAATGATTAACAGTTAATTAAATAGGGAGCTGTAAACTACATTAACTCCTGAACATTAAGAAAGCTTCATCTTTCTTTATTGTAGTGCTTCTTATATTGCCAATAAAGCTAAAGATGTTATATTATAGGTAACATTTATAAAAAAAAATCTGTAAAGTTAGATACACATGCACACATGTAATTAGATTTTTAAACAGTTCAAGCTATGTAGTTTTTAGCACATCTTATTTTTGACCATTCGGTGTTTCTTGTTCATCACCTATTCACCTTTTTCAGATCATTGCAATTGTATTTGGCCAGATTAGTACCTTGAATTGTAGTGGTTTATTGCAGTAGGTGAGGTATTTTATAGTTTAAATTATGTCAGCATAGTAAACTTACATGAACTTCTGATTGCATCCATTTTCTATTTATACTTTCACAGAGCTATAATTTAAAAAGATCTGTATGACTGACATACTGTATCTCTCCAATGGAATGTGTAAGGTTTTCCATCACATATGCAGATCTGTCCTCTTACACTGGCAACAAATAGTGCTTGTTCACTAATCATGTGAGTTCAGGTCAAGGAACAGAAAGTTTCACAACTGTATTGAAGAATAATGTAATGAAATATTTTACAAGTTACTCTAACTTCAGTCAAATTAAATGATTTCATATGATTTACCTGTCATATTACACTGTTATCTTACTTTTTATACTTTCTTTGGATTAAGTGAAAAATGTATCCTTGGTTTTAACTGCCAAAAACATATTAAAATCTCTTAGTTTGTTACACAGAAACATTGACTTATGATTGATCTCCACTTATAAACAAAGTGGATTATTTACTGTCTATTGCCAAAGCATTATGTTTGCATAAATTAGGGATTTGAAGGTTTATCTGTAAATCATTCATTTGTGGTAAGTAACATTTTTCTCTTCATGTTCTGTGACACATAAAGGTCACTTCTGATGTTTTTTACATAAGGGTCAATGCAAAGGTTAAGAACTTGATCCTTCAACGTAGATAACAAGCAGTTTCTACACACTTGCTTGCTCTAAAACATTCCAGCATATATTAAGTTGCTTAGTTGGTTTAACTCAAGACCAATTTGTGGTAAAGTATTAAATAAGGAACTTTAGAGTTAAATATGATCTTCATTTACAGTGACCTCCAAATGTATTTCTGCCCAATTTTTTTTTATAAACAACATGATTTAACAGAAGAAATGCAAATGTTTTTTTCGTCAAATGAATGAAAATATGTAATTACACCAACTGCACTGCACAGTGCAACATCATATGTTTAATTGCATGTTAAAAAAAAAAAAGACGACGACAATAATCACATTTATTCACACCTGTAACAATATAAAATTCTGCAAAAATAACCCTGCATCAACTTTCTGTTGAGTGGAAGTTAATTGAAAGCTTCTGGAACTTTTATAGGAGCTTCCAAAGGTCACCTGTTTCCATGGGATATAAAAGAAGGTTGCACACACAAGCATTAGTAGGATTCATTGTTATTGTCAAAAGCTGTCAGAAAATTGCAGATAACAGGTTATTGACCTCCACAAATTGGGTGATGGCTATACAAAAATAAATAAATAAAATAATCTGAAACTACCAGTTATTATTATTATTATTATTATCATTATTATTATTATTATTATTATTATTATTATTATTATTATTATTGTCATTATTGTCATTATTTATTTATTTATTTATTTATTTATTAGCAGACACCCTTATCCAGGGCGACTTAAAAATAAGCGCAATACAATGTGCAAAAATAGACTGCAGTTCAAGGCATAAAACATTTTACAAATTCCAATTTACACAAGTATATACAATATATGAGGTCTTACATCCTGGATTGTAAAAGCCGAGTGCAGATATGATGTCACAGTCAAGGGCCAAGGGGAAGGGAGCATAGGGGAAATCAAAATAACAATACTGTACTAGTAACGCAAGGCAAGTAGTATGATAAAACATTGTAAAGTGCAATGTAACAGGAGAATGTCCAGGGGTGTCACGGAGAGTGTCAAAGGGTAGCAGCCTCTGGAGAACATGAGGTCTAGCTGGAGGCCTGCCCTGTGAGAGGGATGAGATGGGGACAGAGAGATGTGAAGGAGAGGAAGAAAGTGGGAGGGGTTGGAGAGGTGGATGTTGAAGTCTCCCAGGAGGATAGTAGGTGAGGACAGCAAGGGGAGGGAGGTGAGAGGGAGAGGTGAGTTCCACTGCGTGGAATACAAAGCTTTTAGTCGTAATAGAGGAGAGAAGGGAGACAGAGAAGGGGAGAGCAGGAGCCCTGTTCCTCCTCCCCTCCTGGTAAGGCGGGTGGAGTGGGACAGGACAAATAGAGAGAATAAGGGCAGCAGGGTTGGTTGAATTCTCAGGGGAGGTCCATGTCTCAGTGAGAGCCAGGAAATCCAGAGAGTGGTGGGAGGCAAAAGCAGAGATGAAGTCGGCCTTATTGGATGCTGACTGGAAGTTCCACAGGCCTCCAGAGAGGGGATTACAGGGGAGGGAGGAGGAGGGGAGAGACAGGGAGATGAGGTTAGAGGGATTAGGGAAGCAATGCCGTGCAGGTGAACGCCATGAGGAAGGAGAGAGCAGAAGTGGAATCAGAGAGATTGTCATGGCTGCCTGGTGTTGCTGTGCGGTGTCTCCTCGCAGTCTTCTCCTCACTGGAGTCCCACAGCTAGAGTCCCTGCCCTTTGTAAGCGTGGCCCTTTTGAGTCCCACAGGTAGACTCTAGAGATGCACCGATCTGATAATCCGTATCAGTATCTGTCCGATACAGGCCAAAAACACAGGATCGTATATCGGAAATAATAGATGTTGTAATCCGATATGATCCACTGACAAATCTAGCCTTAAACATCGCCTTTAAGGGGAACTCCACCGAAAATCCATATTTTCTCAGGTTATTCTATTAGTAGAAACATATTCTGTGCAGTGAGATTTCCATGTCCAGCTCATTCTATGTACCAGAAATCAGAGATTGAGAAATATACCGTAACGTCACCAGGGTCCTAACTCTGGAGCTGCTTTCCTGAGAGTCAATGCGGGAAATCAGAGAAGTCACGAAAATCATTAAAAAATTATATTTTATGCACATTCGATTGGACCCATCACCCTATTTTTCCGAAATAATCATCGGTTTGTAGTCATAAAAAGTGTATTACACCACCCAGAACTGTCGCTATTATTTAACATGATTATTTTATTCCAGGCACTGCCGTGTCTACAGCGCAGTGCAAACTGCGCATGCGCGTTCTCCACAGAGCCTGCACTGCGCTGGAGCCGCCCCCCCCGCCCCGAATAAAATAATCATGTCAAATAATAGAGACATTTTTGTCCTCAGGAAACCTCAGTCACATTCGAGAAAGGTTCCTGCAGTTTAAGCATGTAGAAAAATAATTACTTTTAACACTTTTCATAGTCTTAATTACTGACTTTTTAGTGACCTGGATCAAAGTGTTCTAGGATTATAATAGTTGCATTGACAAATTCCATATAAGCACAATCGGTGGAATTTTGCAGATCTGCGCATATCTGTGGAAATCTGCGCCTCAAGAATGGCTTCCTCACAGAGACGAAAAGTGTATAATATGTGCAGTGCAATTAAAATACTAATCTACAGCTGGTGTGTTAACCCACCTAAAAGCCAAACACCCTTTTCCGAAACTAGCAATGACAGAAAAGGGAAGAGGAGCAACAAACAAATTCATATTATTAAGTTCCACACACACACACACAGCTATTGCTATTTATTTTGTATTCACTGGAACTCGAGCGCACAGGTGTGTTTCTGAACGCAGACCGGCAGTCTATATGTTGAGTGTGTTTGGAATCGTGGAAAAGTAAATCGTTTAGTTAAGTAAATTGTATAAATTAGTTACATAGATAGATAGATACATTTTGTATTTCGCTGTTATGACCAGAAAACATTGCCACAAGGACGCTAATGTTAAGGCATTTTCGGTGCAGCTCACATTGCTAAACTGTTAAGCTATTGAATGAAAAATAAATTAAAACAAATTGAAGATCTTGTATGACTTGGGACTAACACTGGAGATGCTATTTATGTTAATGTTAAGTTGAGTTACATTCTACATTGAAAGGTATATTTTTTATATTTTTACTAGAAATGCTTTTATTTGTGTATATATATATATATATAAATATAATAATAATAATTATATATATATATATACATACAGAGAGAGAGAGAGAGAGGTTTGAGTTATTTATAGTAATCTTTTAATCCAGTGTATGGCACTAGAAATATATATATATATTGTGTTAACACTAGCAGCGCCGAGCCGGTCAATTTTACCGATTTGGTTTTTAATATTTGAATTACTCTGTGTTCCTAAATACACTGCGCATACCCGTTTGTGACTTTTCCTAAATATATGTATTAAACATGGCTACCGCGTTTTAGCTGGATAAATGCGAAAATAAATAAGTTATAAACACATTTGCCTAGAATAGCCAAAATCTGGTTATTTTGACCGGTCATTTAAATACATAATAACTCAAATATAACACATAATCCTGCCTTCCCTTTACACTAGAGTCAATCTGGCGCTCCAGTGGTGATCTCTACCTGTCTACAGTCTTTCGTGTGCTTGAAAAACACGCATTGTACAGCATTACAGGTGTTTTCTTAAAGCTGTATTCAGATTGAGATGATAAAGTGATTACCTGCAAATACACATGGATTTGAAATGGAGATTGAAGAGAGCTTGTTTTGGAAATGCCGTGTATATGAACATGACTGATTCAGGGGCATCAGTGATACTGGCAATGACAGATAATTAGTGGTTTGTGCCAGTGTTGTGAAAACACTGCAAGTGAAACGCAGGTCCAAATGGCACCGAGTGCTTTTACTCCACTGATCAAAACGCAATGCTACTGCACAGTACAGAGTGCAATACCGCAGCACATCCACCAAAATAATGATTCACGGACATTATCAACAGAGGAGCATTTATTGCGATGCTGTATGTTAATGGAGCAAAAGTATTCACCTGGAGAGGCTGTCAAAATGCAGTGTGAGGTTCGAGCTCATGCAGGGAAAGTGCAGAAACGTGTCCTGTGTGGACTGTACGAGCTGTCAGGTATGCAAGCTAAATATATAGTAAATAGTTTATTGAAAAACAAAACTACAGTGAATACAAGCACTGTATGTTGAAAACAAAGTTTACACGGTGTTGAAAATGTTTACTTTAGTGTACAGTTATGTTTTGATAAATCCAAGTTATTTTTGAACTATAAAATATTGCTTTTGAGAATTATTTCAATATTTACATTTGCACTTTGCACCGTTTTTTAGCTTTTTGCTTGTTGTAGACTATATAGTTATTGATGTTTTGACTGCAGTGTGCGCATTTAAAAAAGAAAAGTGTGTTGTTATTTATTGCAATAATATTAATGTTTTATGATCATATTTCAATTTAAATACTACATTTGTGCTATGCAAATGTTGAATTTGAAGTTCATGAATACAACTTCTGAGTTTTATACTATGGTTTGCCTTTGATTGTCATATCACAGCTGTTAAAGAGCTATCGGCGCTTGAAGGTAGTTCGAAATGTTGACGCTTCTAGTGTTAACTAAATGTTGTGATTTGAATTTTGCAGTTGTACTTTCAGTGATATTTCAGTATTCATTTTGAATGTTTAAATGCTGCTTAAATATATATTTTTTCATTTAAAAGTTTCACTAAATAAAAGGAAGCAGCATTATTGCATAAGTCATGTTGTTGTGGGCTTTGTATTTTTTCCTTTAAGAAAATAGAGAATTTGTTTCATATTGCATCCATACATATGGCATATTAACAGCTTAGTAGTAAACAACAATATCGGATCAGTATCGGTATCGGATCGGAAAAGAAAAACTGGTATCGAGCCAACCCTAGTAGAGTACCTGCCCTTTTTGTAAGCGTGGCCCTTCGGAAGGTGGGCACTGAGGCTGCTGGTGCTGACTGCTGGCGTGGAGGACCAGGGGGGCTGTTAAATAGACGACCTATAACTAATTAGCAGAGAGCACACCTGAATTGCGTTGGATTACACTGCTCTGTCCAGATCCCGCAAGTCACGCCCTAGTACAGCGTCGGCCAAACTAAGTGCTTGGAATGTCTGGAATGCTAAACTCTACGTAACTGCCTGTTCTGATTGCAGAAAAGGTGAAGCTAATTGCACAACAACACTGTACAATCTCTCTACAATAGTATGTGCAATGTAGCCGTTTCTGGTTACAGAAACTGCGTCAATATATAGTACAAACTGTGCTAAGTAAGACAGTAACTAACAAACAGTAGCAGCCCTTACGAATATAAGTGCAGTAAAATACAATTAAATAACGTAAACAACCAGTACTTGGCAGCGCTTGGGCGTTACGAGTTTCCACTATAGTGCCCATAATCAAGAAGTTCAAAGCTACTTTCCAGGTAGTGGATACGATAAAATATTACCATTACCATTGCTGTGAGAAATGTGGTTAAGGAGGCAAACTCAAAGCCAAGGGAAAAGGCCAAAAGTTGCAGACCTCCAAGAGAGTGTCTTGCATCATAAGGATACAATCAAACTGCATCTCGATGACACTTGGGACCATGATTTTTGTGCAAATATGTTGCAGACATGCTTATCAGTGTTATTTTTGGCACTGAAAGGGTGAAGCTCATATTGAGAAGAACATCATCCCCTATGTGAAATTTACAGGTGGATGTGTTTTGCTTTAGGGTTGTTTTACATCTTCTAGCACTGGTGCCCTTGTTTCAATGGCAGGAAAGATGGATTCGAGGATGTACCAGGAGATTTTGACCAAAAAGCCAGTTCCCTCTGTTAAGAAGCTCAAGCTTGGTGGAAAATGGACATTCCATTGCATGATAATCCAAAGCATGCATCCAAGTCTACAAATAAATGGTAAAATAAACACGAAATCAGTGTTATTGAATAGCCATTGCAATCTCCAGACCTAAACCTGATACAATATTTGTGGTTTGAACAAAAAAAAAAAAAAGAAATCTGAGGGAGCTGGAGAAATTCTGTAAGGAGTGGTCAAAAATTTCTCCTGAGGAGTGCCAGAACCTACAGGCAGACTACAGGAAGCTTTTTCTCAGTGAAATAAAGGGAGGATGCACAAATACCCACTGTGAATAAATATGATCATTGTGTTTTTTGGAAAATACGACATTATTTGTAAAATATGATGTTGTTTTGTGCAGTGTTTTTTTTATTTTTTATTGAACTTTTACATTTATTTGAGCGGGAAAAATTATTGGACTTTTGTATTTCTTCTGTTAAATCATGTTTATTGTTACAATTTATCAAGGCTATGAATACATTTGGAGGTCAATGTTAAAGTGACATTAAGTGCTTAACGTTTTTATCAGATCCATGAGCTCTAAATGCAATATTTCTCTTTGAAAGGTTTCCGCTTGTTATTTCAATATAGATTATTATTCCAGTATAGGTTGATTACATACATAGGAAAGAAGTTAACCCTCTATTGCATATTGTAACAATCCAGTTGCTACATATTACACATAAAAAGGCTTCAGTTCTGTAGGTGCTACTCCAAGGTAACAGACTAATAAACCTATGGCTTTAAGATTTTTTGTGTAAATCATCTGAGTAAAAGGGCCCTTGAAAGCCCTGAGGCACAATAAACGTGAAAGTTATTTTAGGGGCTTTCGTGTATAGTAGCTTCTTTCAAATGTGTTCGGTTGAGTGATAATTGTGTTCATTTTGCAGAAAAAATTAAAATGTAGACAATGTGTAAAGCGATGTATTATAATTGATTCATCAATTGCACAATATTACTTTCAGGACACAGAAATATGTCTAGATACCTAGAAATATTTATGGGATTTTTTTTCTTTTTCCAGTATATATCCAGTATATGCGTGCAATAGAGGGGTTTTCTCAGACTTGTAGGTTTTAGGTTAGTTCATTTTAAAGTATTTGATTCTTAATGTAACTTTTCTGAAGATATTTTAGATACATTGGATGTTATTTATGTGTAGTATAATTTGCTTTACATTCACATACTTTTTGGAAGACATACTTTCCATTGCACAGACTTTTAGGCAGCAGTGTGGAGTAGTGTTAAGGGCTCTGATATGATGCATTGTAACAACTGTAAATCATCCTGGATTAGGGTGTCTGCTAAGAAATATAATAATAAAATATTTTTTTACTTTTGGCACTCCTGCTGTAGCAGGCATACAAATGAATTAAAGTACTTTGATCATAATGCATGTGTGGCTAGTCACATGCATCACAGTGTGTAGTTTGTTTGTGAAAATGTAATACTATTTAAACTTTCACATACTGATTTTATGATACAAGGCTGTCAGCACTTACTGTTCACTTGGCTAGGAGGCCTGTCTGTCCAAGTTTTATTAATTCACACAGATCATTTCAATATGAATACTACAAATCTAATCCCCTATAAAACCACAATGTCAAAATATTATAGGTATGGGTGTTTTTTTTTGCAGCTGATCTGTTCAAAATGTAAAATACTCCCTTCATGTCACTGTGATGAGGATGTCCTATAGTGTTGTTTTCAAATACAATCTCATTAAAAGCACATCACAGGCATTTTATATTTGAATTCTGTTAAGAACTTGATATTTTAAAATGGTAGATTTCTGGAGATATAAATATGAAATATTTAATCCTACTTGCACAACAAAACATAATTTAATGAAAAGATATCTGCATCCATTAATAAGGTAGAAATATCAATTTGAAAAAACAATGAGAAAAAAGCACCCATTCAGAAGCTCCTGAATGTGTTAAATAGGCAGTGGTCTAAAAGAGCAGAAAGAAAGTCTTTAAGTAGCAGTAGTCACCACAGCAGCCAAATAGATTCTTTGAGCACAATCTCAAGTGTCAGGTGTGCATCTTGACAGATTTATTGGCCATTAAAGATCTCTTCAAATAGATTTCTCCTGTAAACTGCAGTGTCTTTTTTCATGAGGTGTTTACACTCCTCAAGTATCTTACGTTTAGAGACCTGGGATTTAGATTCAAAGGTTTTTTCATCCAAACACATTAGCTGTACATTGCAGCTGCTTTGGCGTATTTACAATAGCTGGAATTAATGGCTGAGCCATTATTGCAAAGTCAAGGCTACATTGAAGTTTAATTACATTATTTAAAGGTCCTAAAGTTTTCTTAATTTTAATAATGCAGTATTCAGTGAAATGGTTTATATGTTCACTACATGTTAATGATACCTGACATAGACTCTTTATGAACAGCCCAATGTTTAAAAACTGGGCATTAATTGGGCACTTAAAATAAGTGTAACAGACTTTAAGTTGTTGTGCCACACACTAATTTAATAAATACTAGGCATTGATATTACTGTATAGCAATGTTGTAACATTAATGGTAAAAAAATATAATATGAATGTTTATTTAAAAAAAAACACCAAATCATTATAATCAGCAAACTAAATTATAATTGCTACAGCAAACATATTACAAATGATATTTACATATTACATATTGCAAATTATATTGTAAACTACTCACACTGCCCTTGTAAGAAAGCTTTGCATGCAAATGAAACAGAAAACCTTTCCTTGTCTTCAATAGTTCCTTATGAATCCAGTTTGAATCCAAAGTTTAGTTTTCCCATTAGCGGCTTGTAACCCTGAATTTTGTGCACAGATACTGTACTTGTGATGTAATATCTTACATGATTAGCCTTTATAATTTAACACTATAGAAGCGCAGGGCTGTTCAGTTTGCTCGATTTAATTTGAATTACTCTGTGTTCTTGAATACACTGTGCAGACCCGTTCCTGACTTTTCCTACATACATGTATAAAATATGCCTATGGCGTTTTAGCTGCATACATGCAAATCAAGTTCAAGTCACAATCTCTACCTCACCTGTCAACAGTCTTCATGTGCTTGAAAAACACACACATTGTATACTAGCATTACAAGTATAAAACTGTAGTCAGATTGAGTGGACACAGAGAGCGATTACCCCACAAATAAACAATTGTTTCATCTGTGTTTTGACTGTGCAGTGTACCTGTTTAGAAAAAAAAAAGTGCTTTGATGTTATTTATACCAATCATTTTTATGTTTTATGTTAATATTTCCATTTAAATACCCTTCTCCATTTGTGATAGTTTTATTAATCATTATTATACTATAGTTTTGGCTCTTGTAGTTAGTTTGAAATGTTGGTGCTTCTAGTTTTAACCATATAATTGCCAGTCATTATAATGGAAATTTGTATTTGTTTAAATCTGCTCAATTAAATAGAGAACATTTTGAGTTACAGACTTACTCACAATGTTAGTTGACAAAGTGACTAGGGATTTAAGGCTTGTCACCATATTATTTTTGTACAAAGTAACTGATAAATTATCTTTTAAAAAATATACTGTGACGACTTTGGTGTAATTTATTTTGTTGTACAATACCGTTACATATAGTGTGCCTTCCAGATTTATATATACCCATGTTCCAATGTAACAAAAACAGTTTTAGTAAAGAAAAGTGTACAATGTTTTTAGTTTTTTAGCTTTGTATAAATACATGCACACATGAAACAGTCAGTCAGTCAGTCACTTTTATTTATATAGCACATTTAAAAACAATGACAGTTGGCCAAAGTGCTGTACAAAATCAACAATTACAAAAAGACAACATGAAAAACACAATAACAATAAAAGAGTACCACTAAACCTGCATATTTCCATAAGCTACAGAAAACAAATGATTTTTAAGAAGAGATTTAAAACCATTAAAAGTTGGAGAAAACCTTATATGGGAACGTAATTGAGTCTGCAGTCGTGGGGCTTCAATGGAGAAGGCACGGTCACCCTTCAGTTTTAGGTGTGACCTGGGAACAGTCAGCTGCAGACTATTTGATGACTGAAGAGGTCTAGAGGTGTGATGGTAAGAGAGGAGATCCGCTATATATTGAGGAACCAAACCATACAGACCCATATAAACAAACAATACAATTTTAAATTGAAATCTGTATTTGACAGGAAGCCAATGGAGAGAGGCCAACACTGGAGATATACTATCCCTCTTTTCAGTCCCAGTTAAGTCTAGCAGCAGCGTTCTGAACTAACTGAAGACGTGACAGTGAAGACTGTGAAATTCCCAGATTGCATGCATTCAGATTTCATGGTGGCCTTTACACCTCTGTCCTCGGGAGCCAAAACGTCTTACCACGTTATAGCGAACACAGGTTCTAAACTTTGCTAAATGCAACCACGTGGGCTCACTTTCATCATACATCAATAGTTTGGACTGTGTGGACTGCTTAGGAAGATGCAAATTTGACATAAAATGACAGAAAACTCTTTAAATTAAAACAATTTGTAAGGATGTGTGAAAAATGATTTTGGTATTTTAGGATAAGAAGTTTGAAAACATTTTGGAGATTTTTACTTTTTACTAAAATGCTAAAAAATGTAATCAGTAGATTTAAACAGGCAACGTTATAACTTTAAGATGCAGTGAAGTTCAGAGTGATAGTTTTCTTACATCAGATCTCGTTACATTAGGGAATGTGTGTATTATTATTGTTGTTGTTTTTTTTGTTGTTGTTTGTTTTTAATAGTAATACAGCCTGTAGATAAAGGTCCTCTGTGTATCTATAAAGACTAAACACAAAGCTTGGTAAAGTCAATTTGAGAATACTCCCTGTCCTGCCATAATGGCTCCCTATAAAAGAGCATTTGTGTTTTCATTTTTTTCTCGTCTTTCAACTGATGTTTGCATGCTGAGAAGGCAATTTGATAAAATAAAATAAAATCTTCTATTTTGTGTATTAATGTACTTATTTATTTGTTTTAAACAAAAGAAAAAACACATTAGATATCTATATTCCTTAAAGGAAATCTTAACTCTTAACTTTAATTTAACCCCTGTCCTTTAAAATGTGGGGGAGTGGGGTGGGGGTGTCTTTGTAGTTTCTGGTTAATATCAGTTGTTTCTTGCCGAAAAAATATTTTCATGAGCAGGGCAGACATGTTTACTGTGTACACTATTTTTTATGAGTTCTTCCTTCCTTTGTGATGTAATCTTAACTTTTTTGCATGCCTGAGAAAATGCATGAGCTAATGCAGCTGGCACTCTTCATTTTCTCTAACTCTGAATCCTTATATTTCTCAGTGCTGATGAAATTCACATCAATAGTTTCACACAACTAACTTTTGAGAAAATCTTTGGAAGTCTGTGATGTTTACCCTTAATATGGCCTTCCTCACAAATTATGCACAGTGAAACACAGTAAGATAAATATGGTTTCTGTACTTAAGGGCCTTATTTTAACAGCTCAACATCGCGGTTTGAAAAGGACAACAGTTTTAAGAGATGCATCATTACAATGAATAACCTTAGATCTGTTTAACAATTCTGGAATTAATTAAATATGCATTTCCTGTGAACCTTCCAAACAGTTATTTGTGAGGCCACATGAAGTTTATTATGTGCTGTATGTATCAATGGATACATAAATTCATTGAGGAGAATTGTCACAATTGCTCTGTTTTCCAAGCTAATGATGAAAAACATACAGAATGTGTCTGGTAATTAAACAGCTTTACCATGTGATCCTGAAATCATAAACAAAAATGACCAGTGATTAAATAATGTTTTACTGCTTCTCTCACAAAAGAGCTCAGAAAAAGGGTTAATTTAAGAACCAAATTGATCTTTTATAAAAGAAGCATATACAAATATCATACTTTTGCATTTCATTTTCATTGTACTATGTTTCTGTGATAAAGTATTTTTGATTGAAATTGTTTCAAACATATTCCTGAGGCTTTCTCATGAAAACCTCAGTTAAAATAAAATGTCAAGTAAGAAATGTATTCATATTTTCAGCTATTACGTGTTTTGAGTATGGATAGACTTATCTTATAGCCCTGATGTACAGTAACCCCGCCATAAAATAATATCAGAGTAAATTATTTGACATCATAGATTTGTTAAAACACAGAGAAGTAGTTATATCTTTGTGTTAATGGTTACAGCCTTTAACAGATTAAGGATTTAAACTTAGTTGTCAAAACAGTTCATTAAAACTATTGGCTGAAGTGTAAAGCTGTCAAATAAGTCACGCTTTCACATAAACATTTAACAGAGGGTTAAGCAAGCATGCTAAGATGACCACTGTGCAATTATTCTGCTATGTGCCATCATAGCCTTCTATGTGATAATTGGGATTGCATCTGTTTACCCAACCAGACCTTTTTTGTGTTTATAACAAAACAATTGATAGACATGTTTTCTCTCTCTCCATTTCAAACCAAATGTTAATTGTTTTAAAATCTCTTTGACTTTTAAGCCAGACAGTGAATTAAACACAGATTGAAGTCTGTGCATTCATCAGAAGTAAAATGTTTTAGTAGTAAAGCTGAAACTTGAAACAGGGATACATTTATACCAAAGTGCAGACCTTATAAGCTGTGTCGCGTTGTTTAATTTTAGGTGTAAGTTCCCTTGCCACTTAACATTTCTAAGGTTGCTACATGTTTGACACATTGATGTGACAAAGTTCTGTTAAGGATTGATGCTATATCTGTGTTTGCGTAAGATTTCCAGGAGTCTATTGTAAATCATTTAAAGTTAGGCATTTTATTTTAGTTTGGGGTTGAACTTCTGCCTGTTTTTTGGGGTGATTCAGCATAGAACGTAATTGATTCTGCTTTCTTCATGTGACTCATGGGAAGATTATACTGGTATAGTTTTAAACTTTTCTAAACATTCTTGCATCTCTTCTGCATCAGTATCTAAATCTCTTATTGTTGTAAAATCACTTAAATATGATTTTCCATTCTTCTTATCTGTTTTGTTAAAACATAAAGTTGCTCATTTGAGTATTTGATCACTCACTTATTTACAGTACATTTTGTGACAGTTCTCAGCTTTCTCCGTGCTGTGCTTTTAGCCACTACTGCTGCCCCTCACATTCTAGATCTTTCTATTACAGCTCCAAAAGGAATAACAGAACACATTTCTGATTCACTGCAGTGTATGGTGTAGTTTTGCCACTGAGTCCTCAGTCCATTTGGATGATGCTGTTTGTTTTTATCATTGACTTTTGCCATACTTGCTTTCATAGAGGTTGCGAGACACCAGCAGATCAGGCATTGAAGTAGTTCAGCTCTGTAGCTTTTATTTTATTTGAATCCAAAGAACCAGGGGAGGACCTTACTTACAATGAAGCTGCTTTTCATTAGTGCCACTGAATACCTGCAATGAGGGAAAAGAGTTCCTTTTACACACAAACATATGAGAAGCCCTGGCTTCTTGGCACTGATTGCTCGTGGCAGACCATCAGCTGAACAGCCACGGCCTCTCTATCCAGTTAAGTGGTTTAAAATCAGAGTTAATTACTACAGTCATTTATTCTAATCACCTTCCTCCTATAGCTGGCCACATTCTGTCATGCGGTGGCATCATTTGAACCTGTCAGATTTTTTTTTTTTTTTTAAACCACTGTAGACTACTTGAGACTCATTAGAGTGGCCTATCCATTCTGCAAAAGCTCTCTAACCATCTCTTGTTTTTTTTTTCCCTCTTGTAGACCAATTAACTCTTTCTCTACATTGCTAGCTGTTGTTTAAACCAAAACCTGTTTCCTTTTCTCTTTATCACATTAAAAGACAGGAGCTGTAGAAATACAAATACAGATCTTCAGTTCAACAGTCATGTACATCTTTTAAACCCGCTATATTAATTATTTCATTCAGTTTTATTAAATAGAGCGAAATAGAGCAAAATTATTAAATTCAAAATATCATGTGGACTTTCACGTGGACAGTGCTTTACAGTTCTATTTTTAAATCATGTATGTTTTCCCCTCAATGCAGTACTTCATTTAGTTACATACAAATAATTCAAAAGACGACCACAAGCTTATGCATTATAAACACTATACCAACGTCATGTATTTGTCTTATAATTTGTGAGAAAAAAAATGTTTGCTCAATTTATCCTTATTTCCCAGTCTTTGCATGATCATTCCTCACACACCACTGTCTGAAGCACTTGTCTGTGCTTTCTCTAATGAACCAACACCTGTCTGCCAAATGAAAAGCCAAAATGACAACAAACCTGCTTTATAATGCAGATGTGAACAGTATAATGTGTTTTTTGGCTTTATTTTTGCCTTGAACCCATCCTTCCTTACAGTGTGGAATGTCTGATTAAATATTAACATTCAATGTTCCATTAGATTTTGGCTTTGAATTGGCAATTTCCTATCCTAGTCAGATTGAGACAGTCGAGCTGTATTTGTTGTTGGCTACTTCTCTAAGAACTTCACCAATATAACCCTTTAGAAACAGACAGGAACACTCTGAGCAAAATAGTGAGCCTCTGTGGACTCCATACTTTAGCATTAGTACTTCAAACGTAATGTATATCACCTACTGACTTAAGCCGTCATCACCCTTACTAGAGAATAATAATAACATAAAAATATATCCAATACTAATTTATATAACGTATGTATGAGTTATTACAAAATGTTTTTGTGGGGAAATTATTGAAAATGTTGTTCAGCATTGCACTATTTGTTTATATTTATTTATAGTGAAATGCATTCATTTAATCTTTGTAGTTACCATGTTAAGTAATGTAGAAAATAGTGGTTTGTTTCTCATTTTGTTTTTTAGGTAATTGTCTTTTTTTGTTTTACTCCTAGCTTTTCCAATTCTTATTCATAAGCATTCCATAAGGATTTTAAATTGTACGTCAAGGTAAGGTTTAATGTTTAGTCTAAGCCTTTAATAAAGTCTTGGATTACAAAAAATCGAATTAAAAATCAGTCTTCCTATGGGTTCTTAGTCTTACAGTAACTCCACAACTTCATATTTCAAATATTTGGAATATTTTTTTATTATTTATTTATTTATTTTTCTTTCTATGGAGACCTGGCTCATCCTTTGAATTGTCAGTGCTTCGGGTTGCTTAGTGCCTTAATTCTTTGCTCTAAGCATCTCAGCTTCCATAAGGAAAAGTCAGATTTTCAAGAGTTGTCCACCATTATTGAGAGCCAGGGTCCTGGAGGAAGTATGACACTTTTGTTTTAATTTAAATTACAATTTAAATTAAATGTAAATTGTTTTGTTTAAATTATACAAGAGAATTACACTTATGTTTCTATAACATTGATTTAATATGAATGTAATATATATTATTGCATAATTGCAATATGTTCATTCAAAAAAAAAAATTATAACTTGTTTTGTTCCTTTCTTTTTTTAATTTATATACATATACACATTATATATACACATAAAATTAGCAAATGCAATGCTATATCTTATCCTCTACTGTTGCTTTTATTTCTTACATCATCCCTCAGTTCGCTCACAGTTTTAGGGCCTGCTCAAAGTTAATGTGCCACACTTACCACAAACTGACAATCTGTTCCTTTGGTAAGGCAAGCTAATAGGCCCTTTAATCAGATACTTGTCAGTAGAAAGAGAAATCAAGATTAAAGGCGGATGCATGGTTAAGGCCTGAGTGGTAGAAGTAAAGGGTTTGAAATATGACGAGGGCAGCAATGATCTTGAGAGCTGTCTGATGATCTGATTGCATCTCAGTTACTAGTAGCAAATCAGTTTACCAGTTTGCATGTGTAAGGAGTGAGCTCAGACAAGCTGAAGAAGAAAAAGAGTATTGTTTCTTTCAAGTTTCGAATTTCAGATATGGACAGGTTGTTTTTTGTTATGTTATTTCTTAAGATTTTTTTTTTCTGCAGTGGCATGGTTAGTCTTATAATCACAGGTCACACTGCCATATGTTGTTCCACTCTTTAATTTGACTTATACATGCAAAGTCTTTGAATTCTGTTTCTCCAGCTCAACAAACATCATATTCTTCTGCAATAAAACTCAGATTTCTGAAAACCAGATGAAAAGGGAACTACGAAATTATGTTGACAGTGTAAAATCACAACATAAATAAAAATTTTGAAAAAGCCAAAAGGGATCATTATTCTGTATTGTAACTGGGAGGAGCAAAAAGATAAACATTAGAACAATAATTCCCAACCTGTGGCTAATGCAGGTGGGCTGCCAAACTAATGAAAAGTAAAATAAGAATAATGGATGGATATCAATATCAGACACTGTATCTGTTATTTATGATTTATTAATAGCTCTATTGGGATTTAATTGATGTAATGTGTAAGAGAATATGTACTATATCTGTAATTTAGTATTTATCATAGCGTTATTTGTTTTTTAGCATAGCTTATGATATATTGTGGCCTTAATTGGTGACTATAAGTAGTGATTTCTAACAAAAAATTAGATCAGATTTTTTTTCGATGAGCAATTGTCAGTGACTTATTGTACATGATGAATTGTAAGACATTAGTTGTTTAACATCTGCCATGCAACACCAACCCTTTCATTAAGGGAGTTGATATTGGTCGCAGACCCCTGTGTCTATGAATATGCTTATAGATCCCCTTGTTTTATGATTAACTACTTTAATTGAGAACCGGCAGACTCTCACACCGAACATATTGTATTCTGGCTACCTAGGTTTATTATTTTGTATGATGTCCTGATTGTAATCTTGTTGTGAGCAATATCATCAAATTGTATTGTTGTGTTCTTGTATCAGCATTCTGACTATTAACATGGGGTTATGAATATTAACATGAGTTATGCATATGCCCACTTCAATAGGCTATAGCAGTGCTATTTAAGTTAAGGAACCATAGAAATGCTTGTAGTTTGGACATTTCCTCTCATTTGATCGCTCAAATAAATGTCACATTGAAAGCGAACGGTTTGTCATATGTTTAACATATGTTATAAATGCACAACGGATATGTCAGAACGGATCGAAGGAATGTATAGTGGGGAGGGGAGGAGGTGGATGTGGGAAGGGGGGCCGCAACAAAAGTTGCGATGTACAAGTGGACCTAGAAGTTGAAAATTCAATCCACTTGAATTCAAAGTTTTGTCTCAGGCTCACCTCTGAGAACCTGATCCACACAGAGACTACAGTATGTGAACTAAAATGCAACGAATCAGCATTTCCAATCTCAATCCCAATTTCACACAAAGAATCTTCCCAGACTGTCAATTATAATATGACACCTCTCTGACTTTAAAGGTAGAAGCATTTATCTCAATCCACACAGCTTCATTTCTCTTATATTTCTTTCCTACTCATTCTACCACATGAATCTTATTTTTTTAAGGGGCTCTCTGGTTTAGTTTAAATCAAAGTCATTTAATGCACCCAATTTTTTAGAGCTCTAATCTAAAGATTTTTAGAGCATCCTAAAGCCGACTCTCACAGTGTTTTGAGTTTTGATCAGTAATTCCATCACAGATCGTGTCTGTGGACAAAATAAAAAAGCAGAGCAAATACAAAAAGAGATACACATGCATTTCTCTCTATGAGAAAACATTTAAAGCAAATTATAATTATGAGTGAGAAAATATTTAAAATATTTAAATACATAGAAACATTGGACTAATGCGATTAAATTAATCCTCTTTTTATTGCACTAGACTGATTGTGTTTATTAAAATTGTAGGCTTTGCACTCTGTGACAGTCCAATCCTTACTATTTTCATAGAATAATAAAGACTTTAAGAGTAATCATTAATGTTTTGTGTACTCAGGAATTATATATACTATTTTTTATATTATCAATCTTGACTGCATTAAAATACTAATCAAGACACAACATATCTGAAAATTACTAGGTTTCATTATTAAAAAAACAACAACATAAAAACCCTGAACAACCCAGAAGAAATACGCACATTTTTAGTTTTTCTCACTTTTGTGGTTTGCACTATAGATACCTTTGAATGTTTTTGTATAATATATATATACACACACACACACTCTTCCTTTCTAGATGTCTAAGTTATTCTTATTTTATCTTAGAAGTAAAATAATAAAGGAAATGTGGCCATATAACCTTTTGTATGGGTCTATTGTAACATTTAAAAGTTTCCACATGCAAGAAATCCTCTGTTATAAAGAAAAAAAGAAAATCCCTATAATTACCACTTCCAGACATTCCTTCAAGTTAGAAGTACCGCCAAGTTTCCTTAAGTTAAGTCTAGCTCTTAGAGGGTTAAGGTATTGCACTACAAGACAGGAAATCTGGCAGCTTTTGCAGAAACTGGCTGTAATGCAGGCGCACAAACAATTTGTCAGTCTTTTCAAATATGAACAGTTTTTGTCAAAGTGGCTGCTTTAGCTCTGTTTTAACCGAGGAAGCCCTTTCCCTTCTTATTCCTTACATCTTAGAAGAGAAACATGATCCAGGCATTCTGTCACATTCGTTTAATTCAAAGCATGTTTTGATTGGAACAAAGATCACACTGGAAGAAATTTAAGAATGTAAAAAAAGAAAAGAGGACCAAAATTATATCCTCTTATTAATGTCTAAAAATAAAACTACTTTTAATTAGGCACTAAAAGCCAGACATCTTCACTGTACATTACCTAGGTCATATATCAGTTCTCAAAGAGGAGAGCAAACTAATATCTGAAACCATAGCATTGCACATGCAAACATTGAAATAAAAAAATAGTAATAACAAACTGTGGTTTCAAAGCAAATACCTATGCGCACATCTGTCTTCTGAAAGAATTAGACTCATTACCTGCAGGAAGCTAAGAAAAAAAATGACAACAACAATAAAAAAATAACTGTGATTTGGAGAAATATTGCCCTTGCCAAGCATTAAAATATGCTGTGCCTAACTCATTCATGACTTATTGTAATGATCCCCAGTGGAAAAAATAAAAAATACAAAGCTTGTTAATTGGTGCATAAATAACCCCTTTTTTCTGCTTGTTTTTTGCTCAGTCGTTTTTTTTTCTCATTCTCTCTGTTATGGATTTCTTATAGTATTACAGATATCTTTAATGTGTTTTTGTGCTATGAGATAATTTGCTGCATGTAGATTTTCTGTGAATAGCACCCTGTGTTTCAATACCTGTTTTAGTATTTTAGACAGCAGTATCCTGTGTTGAAATTGTATGGCAAGGACCCATACCACCAAAACATTAATGCAGTATGTCACAAAGCTGGAAACGTAATACATTTCTGACCTCAATCCTATCGAACACCTCTGGGATGCAAATAAGAAAATTACCAACTTTTAGAACTACCCTCTACCCACTAGCCATGCAACAAAGTATTGATATATCATATATTTGTATCATATATTATATTCTGATAAAAAAAAAAGTTAAAAGTAGTATGTAACCACCTAAGAAGAAGGAACTTTACTTATGAGAATACAAGTTTCGCCCACGATGAATTAATGCATAATGCACACATTTGCAAAGCCTAACAAAAGCAATTGATCCCTATCTGTTGATTTAACATCTAATAATTACCATCAACATTGTGTTCTGTACCTTAGTTTTTTAACATAATGTCACAAAATCCTCCTACATATCAGTACAGTTTTGTTTAAAGCCCAATGAGAACAGTGATTACGCAAGTTTGAATTAAATAAATATGGGTTGAAGCACTGACAAACATGACCTGTGAACCCCTGCTAATACCTCCCATTGAAAACTTAATGGTGAGATGGTGAGAATCACATGCATTACAAATTTGTTTAATTTCACAATGGATACATTTTTCCATTAGAAATGATAAGTAGGTAAACATAGTATACATACCAAATAACTGAAGCACTAATCATATGATAGATTTATTGTAGTGCAAATGTTTATAATGTTGGGTGTATCTTCTTGTCGTATCGTCCATCGTCTTTTAATGTGCCTTTTTCCTTTTTCCCCATTTGCTGCTTTATCTTTGTAGACACAATTAAGTAGATTAATTGATGAAAGATTTTTTTTAATCTATCAAAGCCCATGGGCATGATTAATCGGTTAATCTTTATCAGCCTGAAAATCGGCCCGTGCCGGCGTATTGCTAGAGGACTAGAAGGCCAATTATCGACCCTAAATTCCGCCCACACTTCAGCAAAAAAAAAAAAAAAGTTCTTATTGGACTAATTTACATAGCAACAAAATGTCTTAACCAATAACAGAGAGGTTTGTTGTTAATATTAACCAATAAAAAAGCTTTTATAATAGATTTTTTTGTATTTGACTGAAAATAGAAAAACGTCTCCTAGAGGAGATGGGGAAAAATGGCTTTAGAGTGTGCCTTTAAGGGAGTCAGAAGAGGAATGTTTTGAAGATTGTACTGCTTCTGAGACTGATAAAACTTAATTAAGCAAATTGTTTAGTATTGTAAACTTTTAATCTGGGCAAAATGTTCACTATTGTAGACAGTGATGACAGATTTGGAAGAGGGAGAGGCAGAAGAGGAGGAGGATATAGATGCGAGGGGAGGTGGCGGTACAGATGAAGACATTTCTAGACGTGTACTACTTTGCCTGCAAGATTTTGTCCACTAAAACAAACACGTTTGAGGTTGTCGTGTGTTGTTCTGGCGCTTTGTTGTTGCTGCAGTTGTGCTAATGTAGCCTACACATTGCCGGGTTAATTTTGAAAACATTGTTTTGAGATTAAAAATGGCATCTGTATAAAATGTTTCTGTGCTAATGCACATTTCTGTATTCATTCAAAAAATGAATAATAGAAGGAATGAAAATAGTGATATAGGTTTCATATGATCATTATAATTATGAATGTAAAATTAAGTGTCTTGACGCATAGTGCGGGTTAAAACCTTAATAGATTGGTTTAATTTGGTTTAATCTGTTTCTGTAAGTTTCCTCACTTCCATATTGAATTTCATGCCACAACTCACATAACGCCAAAACAACCATGAAGACCAAAGAGTTTTTTAAACACAGCAGGGAAAAAGTGTTAGAGAAACACAGATCAAGAGGTCACAAGAAAATGTCAAAGTCACTGAATACAGTGAACACCGTCCAAGTGGAATGTACTTTATACCACCCAGACACTACCCAGATCAGGCCGTCGTTCCAAAATGATAGTTTTAAGTCAGAGATGGGAGTTAGTGTTCATACATTAATAATAACCCCCCTTACAAAAAGCTGGCCTGTGTGAACAAGTAGCAAGTTAGCAACCATTACTGAAAAAGACCCATCTTAAATCTTGTATGGGGGTTTTGACAAAGCATGTAAATGATACTGCAGACATGTGGCAGAAGGATTTCTGGTTAGAAGAGACAAATTTAGCTTTTTGGTCTATACAAAGCATTACATCTGGCACAAGCCCAACACAGCACATCACCCAGTGAGCACCATCCCAACTGTCAAGCGTGGTGCTGGCAGCATCATGTTATTGGGATGCTTGTCATCAGCAAGGACTTGGAAGCTTGTCAAGACTGATAAGAAAATGGATGGTGCAAAGTACAGGCAAATGCTTCAGGATAACCTGCTTGCATCAGCCATGAATCAAAACAGTCATATTTCAGCAGGACAGTAACCCAAAGTACAAAGCCAAAGCCAAAGCCACACTGTAATGTTTTAAAATTAAGAGAGTGAATGTCCTTGAGTGGCACAGTCAAAGTTCAAACTTGAATCCAATAGAGAACTTATGGCTAGACTTGAAGATTGCAGGTCATCAACAATCTCCGATGAGTGAGTTTTACATTTTAATTTAAAAATGTTTACATTATTTGTAATTAATCAAAATGTTTTTTTGGTGGGTTTTTTTTAGTAGTGGTTGAAAACCTTTGCAAGGTGATAATGAAATCCCCTTTATTTCAATAATTTTCAATGCAAACCAGTGACAATTCACATTCCATAATACTAAACAAACATCAAACACTTAAAACTACATTCAGTGGAATGTGTCAAATTAGTACATAGGAATTCTAAAATACTCTCACAATTTGATTAGATATAGATGTACCAGCTGTTCACAAATTATTTAAAAGCATGTAGGCCCAATAGAATCTCAGTTCAGCCTTTTCTAAAACTGATAAACACAAAAATACATAAAGAGAAAGTCATGTTCTAAACATTGTACAGTTTTTGTATGACTGTGTTTGTCTTCTAACACTATTACAAGTTCTGCAAAGTTGCAGTTTGTTAGCTATTATACTGGGCAGGCAATGGGTGGCAAAACTCATCTCATGTTGTTGCCTTACAAGAATAATAAAGCAATCTAATGAATCTCTCAATATTGAATCTGAGGATCTATGCTAAGGTTGTAAAAGAAACTAATAGGACATGCAAGTTAACCCATTTTCACTGTTTTGCAGTGGTACACTATTTCCCATTAATAAAATTGATTGATAGAATTGATGTCTGTAGTTGATTTGTAGTAAAACTGAGTAATTGCAAAGAAAAAAAAACATTGCTTCTTCTACATGAGAATGATATATTGATTTCCTATTCATTATTGTTTTCACTGAATTCAGTTGCTGCTTTGAGATTACAACATAGAGTTAATTCCCCCATTGGAACTAGAAATAAATTGCTTTGCTGCTTTTGAATAGTTGATAAGGTCAATCCTCAGAGACCAGATGCACAGAGCTGGATGTAATCGTACATTGATTCATGTCATGGTGTCTTCTCTGCACTCTTTATGGACATTGAAGTCCTTCCATAAATTCTGATTAACATAAAAGGTGGCCCTCCCAAAGAGAAATGAAATGGCACTGGTGTTCTTTGTTTCATGAAGTTGATTGGCATTTGATCTCAGTAGACATTTAATGGAAAAATCTGACAAGATGAACATTACTTTTGAAATGAGGGAGCAGGACACAAAAAAGATTAATCTCTATGTTTTGTGAAATTTAATGTAAAATTTTAAAACCATCTGAATCTGCAAAATGGGAACAGATTTCAGAGAAAGATTTCCTTTTTTTATACAAAAACAGAAACCTTAGCAAACTTGATCTCATTTTTCTAAGTGCCTGAAATTTCCTGTGTAAAAGAGCCATGCTTGCAAACTCATTTTAGTTTTCAACAAAAAAATGTAATATGTCAGCAGACCTTTAAATAACACTTATAAAATTAGTTTACAATCATTGTACTGGTTTAATGTTGGCAGAACTAGCTGAATAATTTTAGAGTTTAAACATGTTAAGTAATAGATGTTTAGAACAAGTACATATTATACATGTTTTTACAAACTAAAATAGCACACAATGGGTATACAAAAAAGTTCTGAATGTAATGTGACAAGCTGAGCAAAATTAGTCTTAAAGAAGCTCAGTTTCAGACAGTAATACTGATAAGATATTTTCACTTGTTTTATTGTATTATGTATAATTATTTATGTATTAGCATGACCCTTATTCAAGATGCTACTAACTGCTAATAAAAAGACTGTGTTTAAAAAGTAAATGTAAAATATATTTAAATACTACACAAGACATTTCAAAGCATACTTATTTGTGAGCTTTTGTTACGGTCAGTGTTTTTATTGATACCATGTAGCCTCTTGTAAACACATAAAAGACCTTTTACAATTTAACACCAGCATCTTGACAGCAAGAAAATGTCATCCTCGACAGCAGACACTTACTGGATCTTGACTTTTCTTGATTGAAAGTTCTAATTAAGTGAATCGAGAGAATTAACTGAAATTACCTGTCAGAAAGTCACATTTAAATGACTGATGAGATGCTGTAGCAGTAAACATTTAAATGATATAAATTGCTGTTTAA
Source organism: Amia ocellicauda (assembly GCF_036373705.1). NCBI lineage: Eukaryota > Metazoa > Chordata > Actinopteri > Amiiformes > Amiidae > Amia > Amia ocellicauda. The sequence continues at coordinate 15,862,388 of NC_089861.1, read as the reverse complement.
GTGTATGGTTTAATGTTTGTCATGCATTAATGTGACATGAGCCTGCAATGACAATCAAGCCAATCATGCTGCTCGTTCTAATTTGAACACATTTAGGGCCTTTGTGGAGGCAGCCCTTTGCAAATTAAGACAATTGCTATTTTTATGTGCACGCATAAATGCTTTTCTCCTTTGCCAGTTAATGAAGAGAGAAACCTATTTTGGCTTCTGATGACAAAAGAGTTTTAACAAACACACACATCTGTCTGTCTGATAATCTCTTTCTCATCTATATCAATCCAGTTGTAGTTGAAAGTATTTTTACCCTTCCTTAGACACAATGGTTTTTGATTCATTTAGTTTAAAATGCAGTTCATTAACTATAACATTGATTTCTATAGGTTAAACACCACCTATCTTAAATCAGTTAATTTGATTGGAGTATTTCTGAACGCTGAATCACAGTTCTTTCATTTAAATGTTGTTTTTAAACTAAACAAGTCACTGATTAACATGTCATTTTTTGTTGTGTGAGTACATTAGACTACTGCTATATGTACAATATTTTAGTCTGGTAAAGGTCTGAAAGAAAATATTTGATTGTTTAATAGCACAAAATATGACCTCTGACTAAAAGACAGAACTATTGATAAATAAATGTCCAGAAACGGGTGGATATGGAGCTGTAAGTCTCTATATAATGCTTCACAACATAAAACAACAGTTGTTTGATACTTACAACCGACTGAAAGAATGGACCTAGTATATTTTTGTTTAACTTTGCTATCCCCCAAAAAATGCAGTTATGCAGAGAGAATTGAGTAAGTTGATTAATTGGTAGTAAGATACTGGCTTATGGTTTTCCAAAGCTAATAGAACAATAATTTGCTAACCATAGTCAGTAAATACAGTAATTATCATTAAGTACCGATTCAAGTTTATTCACTTTTGATTAATACTAACTTTGATTTTAACTTTGTTTTATTCAGGCCCTTGAGAGTGAGTTTGTTTCCTGTCAGCTCCACCAGTGGATAGACCTGATTTTTGGGTACAAGCAGCAAGGACCAGAGGCCATCCGAGCCCTCAATGTCTTCTACTATCTGACCTACGAAGGCGCCGTCAACTTGAGCTCCATCTCTGATCCAGTGCTTAGGGAGGTGAGGAACAGCAGAACCAAATTTAAACCCTCCTGTTTTTTGTGCCTTTTTAGTGTCTATTCAAATAAGCAGCTCAGTAATGAGGGCAAGTGCAATATAGGTACTCCTTACAGAAAGAATGACAATCATACATGCATACTTACACTGAATAAAATACTTATACAGATAGATATTCAAGAACATTCTTTCTGAAGTTATGTACCTCTGTATATCCATATTTTATGGTGTAAGTTAAAGATGGTGTCACTATTTTACTTTCAGTGTGACATCTAAGATGTAATGTAACATATTTAATCTTTTTGTTTAATGGTACATGTGGTACATTCTTTGTATTATGAATGATTTAAGTGATTCTTCTTTTAACTCAACCTTTTATTCTATAAACATTTATCTGTGTAGAACTTCCTGGACTCTAACTGAATTACTATATTTTCTTGAAACATTAATTATTATATTTTCATTATTAAATAAAAAACATGTGCAGGTCACTATAATGTCTTGCAAAATTAAGATTTCACACAATGATGAGCATTTTAAATAATTATTGCATGTAAAGGGGTTTTAGAAGGTGTAGAAGTTTTGAGTAATAATAACCACTGAATTCATCCATAACAGTGTACTCACTATGTGTTCTTTACTTCATACAATATGGTTTGATTGAAATGTGCATTCTGCCATTCTTTCCTCATGTTTTATCTTATTTTAATATTCTTAGCTCAGGTCACATTCTGGAAAGTAAATGTTAAATATAAACAAATTTGATCAAACAAAGCCCAATGAATTAAAGCTTTATCTCTTCGGCACATTTGGGTGCAATATTCTGTAAATAAGGTTCCATTCTCTGCTTTATCTCGAGGACTGAGAAACTTGCAGATAAAAGTATACCCTTGGCTAATCCTTATTACATCATATTACACAAACTGCCAGCTGATTACTTGATTCTTTGAATGAAAGGAGTCTTGTCCTTTTGATCATTGGAGTGTTTTCTGTAGCATTGCTCTCAGTTCTCATTGATTATTCAGGCGCATTGCTTCATGAGGATCTACTGTCGGCCTGGAAGCTACATTAACTCTGTTAAACAACAGAATTGGAGAATGTTATACAAAAAATAATTAAAAAATGTTGGCAACCAGTAACTCGGCTTTGACACCATGAATCTATCATGATAAGCATACTGCAAACAGGAACAGTCTGCAATAGAAAGTGCATGGCTTTTCACTAAAACAATGTCACTGAACTGTAAATCAGGGGTGCTAAGTATTTTAGGCATTCAGGCAGGCTCTTTGCAGATTGTATACACAGCCTCTGCAACAATCATGGATAACTGAAAATCTGGGCTGCATCTGATCACACAGGCGAAAGCCATGTCTGATTTGCTTCTGGTCTTGAATTTTACGAAGTAATATTTCGTAATTAGGTATGAGCAGCAGCATCTCTTTGGCTTAGCACTTTAAGTATATAACATTTAAAAAAAGACTTGTATCTTGTTTTTTTATATATATATATATATATATATATATTCAGCTTAATTCCTGATAAATAGCAAAACCTTCAGTTTTACACAAAACACTTGACTTTCTGCAAAGATTATTAAGATAGACTGTAGAGTCTGGACACTATTCAGTCATTATCAGTGAACAGTTGGTATGTCTAGACACATTTAGTTTTGTTCTCCCTGTCCTTCATGCTCAGTGACTGTAGCACCTACAGAGGAGAGGCCAGGTTAAGATTTATGAATGCATTCAGGTAATTCACACAGAGAGGCAGATCCTTAGTGCAGCATGCAGATTCATTATCAAGGCTTAGGTAATTTCCTTGCCCAGCCATTAATGTAACATGTTTTCAGAATGAAATTGGATATATAATTTGAAGGGCCCACATCCAGTTTGTGGAAAAATATTTAGCAGTGAGCACATATATGTTTATGGGTATTTTTCTAATTATTTAAACATATTTGTCTGGTTTCCCAGACTGTGATTAGCACTAGTCCCAGACTATGTAATATTTTAGGAAAACAAGTTGAGGGCTAGAGCTTATCTGAGTCTGTGAAACCAGCCCCATATCAGATATTTTCCAGAAAGCATTGTACCGTTTTGTTTAACACTCCTTAACTAATTGAAAATAAACTGAATGCTTTAAAGCATGTTGTCTAGAAGAAACGCTTTCACCTCATTATTCCTATTTCAGAAATGTCTTAAATGCTGCAAATGGACATACTCTTCTGTAAAAGGATGCATTCCTTAAAATTAATCTTTCATGGTATGGAATACTGCTTTAATTTCCAGTAGAAATCTGTAAATGAGCAGGGTATCTACTCCCTAGCCAAGTAAGCACAATACAGTAGAAGAAGAATATAAAGTATACTTCCTGTATGTGTCCTACATATCACCCATTATGATATAAATCTTAAGATCTTGCCATGCTGGGTACTTTGTTAGTATTAATTACTTACATTCACAAAATGAATAGCCTTCAGTTGTGTCCAAGTGGGTATTTGTGTGGGAAGGAAGAAAGAAGAAAAGGAAAGAAGTGGTTTGAAATAAGGCAGGGCTGGTCTTCCAGAGTATGTTACTGAGTGACGTTTGTTTCTGTTGGTCCTGTCTACTGTGACGGGCTGGTTTCTGTCAGGTTGGCAGCTGGGATTATGTTGTGGCAGCCTGGCAGCTGCAGCAGTGGAGCTGCCCCAGAGACCGTGCTGGCCCGCGCAAGGCTGTGGGTTTGGAATGTCTCACACTAGATTAGGGTCGTTACAGGGCTCTGACGAGGAAACCAATTCATGTTTTCACAGACGGTGATTACTTCCTGTTTTACATCTATGGCAGCCACAAAATTAGGCTTAATAAGAGTGCTTCTAATAACTGCTACAACCAAGCAATGATTCCTCATTTCTCCCCCCTAAATACTCTTCTAGTAGCTGCCTATCAGAAATATGATAAAAATAAGTAATTTATTACAATTCTAAAGTATAATTATTTTAATGTTTTATCTGTATATTTTTTTCACATCAGTTGTCTATGAAAATAATGGTGTCATTAATGGTGAATACTAACTGGCTGATGCAGTGCAATTCTTCAGCAAAAGGTTGGAGGTTATTTTTTGGAATCCAGTCCATATTTCTGTGGCTGGCAGATCCCGGCACAGTTCTTGGGTGTCACGAGCGGGTGCTAAGAGTGGCTCCAGCACACAAGAGCACCCTGGATAAACAGCACAACAAACAAACAAATCCCTGTACTTGCAGAACTGGGTGTTGACTCTATAATGCTATAATGGCACTTGAGCTTTAATTGCAATATAAAATAGAAATGTTGTATTTTAGTCAAATTAAGACCTACCACACCAAGGGTATGCCCATTTTGATTGAAGGGTCGAAACTATACAAACTGTATGGTGTAAACCATGCCAGTCTAAACTTTGTATAAAGGAAAAACATAGTTAATGTAATTATGTAAATTGTTTAATAAACTAAAAATATATACAATAATGAGATGAATGTCACACACATCCATATTGTAGCATTTATATATTTAGTGTTGATAATTTGTGTAATTAAATGGTAATAACTTATTCCCAGTGAAGAGGAGGAATTACAGATTGGTATACTCAGAGTTATTAGGGGGCCCTCAGGTGTCTGCTCTACCCTTTGTTTGTACAAAATCACCTGACAAGACTGTCTTATTATATCAATTTGCTCCCTTCTATATTACCGAGTGAGACTGAACATAGCACCATAGCACATGCAATAGATTGGGGGAAAAAAATGGACAAGTTGTAAGTTCCTTTGACATATTAGTCTTCACTAAAGTTGCTATCACATGTGCAGAACAATATTCTCAATACTAATTAATGTAATTAAGGCTGGGATTAAATCAAAACTTTCAACCACCCGCTCATCGAAAACTACAGAACTGTACTCAGTTGCGGCTTCATTTTTAGTAAGATGCCACTTTCTTCTGATCGTAAATGTAACCACTATGATGTACCGGTTTGTAGTTTGCTATTAGCGGGTGTGTCAAAGTTTTGATTTAATCTGGCCCTTAGTTAATTTTAAATATGTTCATAATATATCATATACAATTTGTTATAATTGTATACACGACCTGATTAAAATAAAGCATGACGCACATTATTAGGGTAAGGATGGTTTCCCCATGCAGGATTACTTTATTCCCAATTGGTTTGCAGTTGTTTAGTGATGCATCCTATAGCATTCACCCAGTAATACATTTGAGACTGGTTTTATTTCTGGGACCTGTTTTTTTCACATTCCAGTTGTTATATTTTATAATCAGTTGCAATACACCTTTCCTATTTACAAAACCCTGCCTCTGCCAAAGAAAACTGGAACATCAAAAGTCTGAAATTATACCACATTAGCTGACATTTCTAATGTGGCTGCTATGGCTTTCTCTTGAGTAGTATTTGACACTGCCTTGAAATGTAATTGTGTGTGTGAGAGTATATGTATGGATGGATGTATATACACACATACATATACTCAACACAATAGCCATAGCATGTCAGCTAACTTCAGATCTCTCTCTCTCTCTCTCGATATTATGCAATATGGTTGTTAATAAACTAAATTAATAGCCAAACTTTAATTTGAAACTATCTAGGTCAGTGGTAGAGTGAGGGAAAAAAGAATTACTTGCTTTCTGGTATAGAATTCAAATGGTCCTTATCTGTTTACTAGATTTAGGTATTAGGTGTTTGTTAGCATTACAGTTAGTGAATGCATAAAGGTCTATGTAGACATGAACTTTCATAGTCTCTCACAGTCCAGTCAGCACAGAAGGTGTAGGTATTCATAATTTAAATTTACAGAATATAGAATAGCACTTCATCAGATATGGGCCAGTGGTTCCAGAGATATGGCCTCAGTAGCACAGATAATCAGGTTAGTAATATGAAGAGGTAGGACACTATGACCTATTTTCACAGCATTTGGAATTACATGTTGTAATAAATGTCAGCTCAAAATTTAATCAAATTTGGTTGAGTGATTCTGAAGATCTACCCTACATTAGCTTAAGCAAACTGTCCAGAAAGAATTGAATTGTAAGTCACTGTGACCTTGATTTCAGCATTCATGAGCCATGTTTTGTTTTGTTCATGTAAATAGTCATCATACAGGCATCTGCGATTCTTAGTATACATTTAAAACTTTGTTCTGTGCTGGTTAGTTTCAATTCACCCAAACTGGTAAAAGAAAATGACACAATCCTTGAAGTACTTAATTGGAGAAAATGTCTTATTGCATATTCCATCATGTTTCATAATGCTGACTAAAGTTATTGTATTAAACTGGAGACAAGCTGCAGAGGAATGAATAATGATCTTAGTTGTTTCAGTCTTGCAACAAAGCGCTTGCAAAAAATGATAATTTGCATTATGTCTGTGCCTTAAGATTCAAAGTACTCAAAATTTAATTTACTGTATAACATTGCTGATATTAGTCCTCATATTCAATGTTTGGCATAGTGCAGGGAATACAATTTTTTTATGCTGTGTTTCAGTCAAAGCATTATAACTGCTCTTCTGATCAAGCCCTTCTCAAGTTATTTCTTAACTATTGACAAAATGAATGTTCTTGAGAGACAAAGGCAGAGTCAAAGTCATGCCCCATTTCCACTCGCCATGTTTAGGTGCACCTCGGCCTGCAGTTTCAGTCCAGGCAATTTTACGGTTGCTCAGCTGCACCTCCACCTGTGCCCAAACTAGTTTCAGGAGGCACAGTTTTGTACATTGCACATGCTGAGTCCCAAGCAGGTCTAGGCATAAGTCTAGGCATAAGGCATAAGCTTACAATAATGGCAGCCACGGGCAATGTGATAGAAGCTTTCCCCAAGAAAGAATGTGTGTGTTTACCTTGGGGAAGATAATACAATAAAGCATTTATTAATTTATGGTCACAAAGTGCCATACAGGATCAATTGTTTGGAGCACTAAAAAGCAGCACAAATCCTGCTGGAGAAAAGACAGCATTGGACTGCAATACAGTACCATGAGAAAATACATTCACTTTTTTTATATATATATATATATATATATATATATATATATATATATATATATGTGAATGCAAACATGAAAGACTGTAATACTATCTGTTAGATGTTACAAAAACATTTCACTACAAAGTTTATTGCATTTTAATGTTTGAGTTATGAATAGTTTTCAGCCTCCAATTTTTGAACACTAAATCCCAGAATGCCGAGTGTCCCAGAATGCGTTTTGACCTTTGGTGTCTCACATTCACTTCCTGGGCCAGCTGTACCTAATGAAAATGCAATTCAAACGCAGGCAGCTATGTTTAGGTGTATGGGTACAGCACGGACATGCTACGGTGCACCTAAGTGTAGACTGTCTAAAGGTATCAGAAAGATAATATGCTTAGTAACAGATTTGCTTTAGGTACATTGTTTCCAAAAACTAGAGGATTTCTACATTACATGTAAGCACTAATCTATTACAAAAAAACAAACAAAAAACAAAACCGTAACATATTTGTTTAAATATTTGCAGGTTTATATTGTATGATATTGCCTGTGGAGAGCCTCTAATTTAAGTATTTATTTTTGTGAAAGCCTTAATACTTTGAACTCTGGGCTAACAATACATAATAGAAAATTTGCATAACTTTTTTCAAAGAAAACCTGCCTTGTTTGTGTTTGTGTCAGTGAATTATTTTTAATTGGGTAATAACAGTTCCAAGGATTGTCATCTGTTTATGATTGGTTTGCACCTGAATTGACATCAAATAAAGCATTGAGCATTACAGGCCATTGTTCCCTGCAGCTGTTTGAGAGCTTGATCAAAGATATGTAGCAGAAACTGTAGTGTAGTTTCTGATGCTCGGATATCAAGGTGGAATGAGGCCCAATGTCTGGGAGGGAGAGACGTGGGAGATTTGAGCATACCTGTTAAAGATTAGTCCTTTTTTTCTTGAGTAGGATCTATGACAAATGCAGGAAAGACTGCTGGTGGGGAGTTGGAAACAAAGCCAAGTAGGAGGGTTATTGACTGTAACAGACCGTTTCTGTTTAGTATCAGAGAATTTGGATAAGGAGATTTTACAGTGTTTCTCATGGAAATACCATTTACAGTCTTCTACAATGACCTCATACTCAGGGCCTGTGCCAATCTATGCTCAAACGGCAAGTGAGGGACTGCGCTCACATGTGTACTCGCACAAACACACACACACACTCACACACTTACACACGCACCCACCCTGAGAAACATTACATTGACTGTGATGTGATCCAGAGCTTGTGAACTAACATTTTCAGGTGACATTTATAGTCCTATAGCTTGTAATTAGCACCTCTTAACATGTGAATTTGCCTTTACGTTTATTTCCAGGCTGTGGAAGCTCAGATACGAAGTTTTGGACAAACCCCTTGTCAGCTGCTAATAGAGCCACATCCCCCAAGGAGTTCTGCCATGCAGGTGGTGAGTCATGTTACAAAGATGGGCAGTTAGCCCTTTAAATAAATACTAACTCGTTTTTCTACAAGTTTTTTTTGATGCGTTGTACAGTTTTTGCAAAGTAATCTAACCTGAGTTGTGCCAGAATTAGACTCAATATCCAAAGGGGCAATACATTCCAGCCCTGCCTAGTTAAATGTTATGTTTGACTTGTATTATGTACTGATGACTTGTGCTGCTTTGCTTTACATTAGATGCAAGGTTTTCTTTTCTTTTCCTATCCCAGCCTTAAGAACTTTATATTATTTATTTATTTATTTTAAGTGCTTTCCTTTTTTATCATCTGAGAGCTTTGGGATGGATTAGTGTTTGGAAAGGAGCCAAGCAAAACTCCCAGTGGATACCTTAGGTTGTGTTTGCCATCAGGAAAAATGAGGCAAAGGTGCTTGCTTTTAACTAGAGCAGTGTGAGAATCTGAAAGGGAGGCACTGATACAGACCGGCAAAGGCCCTATTAGTGCAATGGCCCACTGGTGCTGACAGCGTATCCCCCCACCCTCCTTAGCATTATTCACACCACATTCACGCACATGTCATAGAGGAAATAAGACGGGAACTAATCTAGCAGCAGGATATAAAAAGGACTTTCTCTGAGGGTGTTAGTGTTTTGTTTTGTTTTGTTTTTTTCAAAAAAAATATTGATTTATGTACTAAATTAAAATAAACTATTTATTTAATAAATATTATATCTCCAGATATGCACTTGTACGTCTGGTTTCCTTACACCTTCTTAATTTTGATTTCTTTTGGAAAAGGCATTATTTGTATTTATTATATGAATAGAAAATGCATTAAATCAATGTAAATTACATACTACTGAATTTAAAAAATGAAATGAAAAAATATATATTCCAACTGAACAAATCTAATTTCAAAAATAACCGTCTCAGAATAAATAAAGTAAATCATGACAATAATAAAACACTTTGATGTGTAAACTATTTTAATATAAACATTATGCCAGGACTATGTGGAAATGGAACACCATGATCCTTACAGGCACTTACATATTTTGATATTCAAGTGGTTAAAGGTGTCTTGTATTTAAGATTTTTTTTTGTCTCGCTCTGGCAGGTGTGACTTTAGAATTTGACAGAACTGCCTGACTTTCACAGACTTTACCCAGCTACATAAACTAAAAGCAGATGATTTTTTTTATATATATATATATAAATGCTGGCCTGCACTCTCTGCCCTACTCTTGCAGTCTAGTCAACCCCTGGCATCCGTTCATGCTCCTGGTAATGACATTGTCAAAATGGCTAGTAACCTGTCAAACAAAAGCATTCACCATACCGTTTTTTCAGCATTTAAGCACATATTTATTCTGTTCTTACAAGTATGCTTCAAATAGATCCAAATGTATCTCCAGAATGTCATTAAAGAAACTTTATTTCTCAACTTTCACTTTATTTAAGGTGAAAGACCATGTCATTTACATTTTTTTTTTTTTTGAGTAAGTATAGTGCAAATATATTCAGGCATTAGCCAGATGTGATGGAAAACTGATGCATTTGATATGTGAGAAATCAGTCATGACCAAAAGAGTAAGATAAACATATGTTAGAATGAACTTTCTCGTCTAAGGTAATATTAAGTTATCTTATACTAGTTCTCAGTGTTCTGACCCCATTTGTCTTTGATTTCTATTTCTATTTCAAATATATGAGAAGAATTATTAAGTTATAATACGCCCAAATGGCTAGTTTGTTCCCTGTATAATACACATCCAACAAGCCATCTCTCTCATAACATTTAACATCATAATGCACTTTATGATCAAATAAGTTGATCTATTATTTTATGTATTTAATTTAGATAAGTAAATGTATATATGTGTATATATATATATATATATATATATAGAGAGAGAGAGAGAGAGAGAGAGTGAGAGTGAGAGTGAGTCTAGAGATAACAGTTCACAGTTCACACTTTTTACCTGCCCATGCATTCATATATATATATATATATATATATATATATATATATAACATTTGTTAAGTGCTTATTAAACAAAATCATACATAAGCAAAATTTGTATTTCACTTAAAAAATAAATATGATCATCCTGTCTACACACTTGTTACAATTCTGGCAGTGTGGATTTTAAATAAATAAGAGTGCATAACTGTTGAAAGCTGTATCACAGCTTGTTTTTAAATTTCAACTTTGAGATTAACCATTTCCATACAAATTAGCTTTTGGTCTTTGTTCTGATACCTGAGGTGCAAAACACATTTAAATTAATTATTTAGGTATCGCTAACTATTAAAATAATAATGAATTCTAATTGACTGTAATGCTTTCTATTTCCAAAAAGGATAAAATAACTTTGAAACAAAAAGAAAAATAGGTTCACATTTTTGTAGAATATTTGACGTCTACATCATGCTGTTTATAGTGCATAAACAGTAATTTACAGCAGGTGTAGCAATTAGCAGCCACATGCGCAATGCCTATTTTGTCTGGGTGTGTAGCTGCTGCTGAATTCCCTGGTGCTTTCGCAGCATCAGATCTGTGGATTTAATTGAGGCCATGTTAGATGAGGCATTACTGACACCTTTAATTGAATGAGTATTTTGGAAGGTTTAACCCATAATATTGATTGGCCTTAAGCCACTTGCACAGAAGGCCAGTAGTAGCTGATGAGCAAAACTTCTATTCGTGCTTTAGGCTTGAAACATTTACAGCACACAAGGACATTTAATATTTATGTATTATTTTTGGTTTGCGCATTGATTGGGGTCATTAATACAATATTCACTTTCATTGTATAACAGCATTGTATTGTTTACTTCCATCTGTATACATTTTCATTCAACAATGAATCTGTTTTTCCACAAACAAGCTGCCTGTTTTTTTTCAGCCCTACAAGTTATTTTTTACATTGTACAAAAATTATTAAACCTTTTAATGTATTGGCCATTGCATTTCGCCTTAACTTCTTAAGCAAATACAACCACATCAGTCTCTTTACCAATTTTATTCCACATAATGGAGAATTAATTAAATTATTATGTTAATGATTTTGTTTTATACAGAAGGGGTATTGTTACTATTCGATTTACAATTAAGTATTAAACTATTACAAATGGTCAGATGGGAAGAAATTCCACTTATTCTTGACTGGAAATTATATTGTGCTATTGTTCACTTTAAGCACAATGCAGTGATATATTGTTTGCTAGAATTACCCTATCCTATAACTATAGATGTCATAGATAATATACTATGCAACGAAAAATGGTAGATAAATGTGCACATTTTTTCAATTCTGTTTAGGATGTGAAATGTCAGTATTAACCCTATATTCAGGGAGACAGGGTTATAAGTTCAGAGTGCATAAATACATTTGTATCCCACATTTACATTAAATTAGTATTGCTAAAACAAACTCTTTCATTGGACATTTAATTAACTTTTTATTTTGGAAAAAAAAAAGTCTATGGTAGTGGATTTAAATGTAAATATTGAACTGAGCTTACTCACCTCTTTCCTGAAGGGAAAAAAAATGCATTTAGAATCCTTGCTCTCTTTCAACTGCATTATTTTTCTGCTCATCTCAACTCTTACCCTTGGCTTGGCTATGCTTTTTTTTGCTGTTGCTTCCTAACTTGAAATGTTTCTTCCCTGTGCTTCTCTTCCCCTTCCTTCCGTGTTGATCACCGCCTCCGTTTATTGGTTGTCATTCCCTTGTTGTGGGCCATTCAACAGTATCTCCTCCTGCAGACCCCCCTGATGTTCACGGAGCAAATGCAGCAGGATGTCATCATGGTGCTCAAGTTCCCGTCCAACTCTCCGGTTGCTCATGTTGCGGCCAACACCCAGCCTGGCCTGTCTGCTGCTGCAATCATCACCGTCACCGCAAACCGGCTCTTCGCTGTCAACAAGTGGCACGGACTTACTGGTAAGACAGGAGCATTTTCAGTCCAATCAGAAGTCCATTTGACCTACTCTCATTTGTTGGCTTTCTAATGCATCTTGTCACTTCCAACTTAATCACAGTGCTAAAGGGGAGTCATAAATCTCCAGCTCATGAGAGCTTTTCTGCAGAAGGTTTTACAGGTATCTTTACATTATCAACTGATAACATACATGGGTCAATATTATACAGACTCAGTGAAAAAGTGCTATGGAAAGATACAAGTCACAACTTACTTCTGTAAAACTTGCTAGAGTCAATGTCTTTGAATTCCAGTTTGAAGAACTTCCACAACCTCTTTCCTCCAGATCTAGTGATGTCTCCAGTCAACTAGTGACTTCCTCCTAATTCCCAAACTGAAGGAGCATGTGTGTCATTTAATCTTATGCAGGCAACATTTGTTAGTGTGTTTGTGTGTGTGTGTGTGTGTGTGTGTGTGTGTGTGTATATATATATATATATATATATATATATATAAACAGATTATCCAGTCAAGGAATGATGGACCGCAGCTCCCATCTAAAAACAGTCCACATTCACCGCTGTCACAAAAAACTATTTATTGGAAAAAGTGAAAATCATGATGCTTATGCGTTTCAACTTATCTTCCTCAGAGCATCACGATCCATCCATCTTTCTTTGACTGGATAATCTGTTTTATATAAACTCCCTGGGATAAGGCACCCTGCATTTAAGGTTTATTAAAACTATTGTAGCGCCAGCAATTTTTGAAACTTATATATATATACACATATAACACCAACATATGAGTTATATATTTTCACAGATTAGTGGAAACAGGGCACTTATATGTGAGATGTATTTTGATTTAGGAATACTTTTCTTAACAATCTACAGTTAATACAGTTAAAGTTGCAGTGGCAGTTAAAGTTAAAATTAATTAATTGGAAATAGTTTCATGGTATATATTTATTTCAGTATTTAATTACAATATGTACATATATTTAATTTACAGGAATTTATAATGACATACACTTACAATATGAATTTCAAATATAAATTTTTGATATTATTGATAACAAAATATGTATCTTCTATAGTGAAGGAAAAACACCACAATGGCAGCCCCCCTAGTGAAATACATAGCATCATATTGTAAATCAGTCAATATCCTGGACAACAAAGTTATTTGTTTTATAACATTTAAATAATTAATATTTTTAACCTTACAAGAAATTCAAGAAAATTGCTTTTCTATATTTGGTTATCTTCCACCTCAGTGGAAGCCATAGTAAAGTATAATGCAGAGAATGTAATTGAAGAATAAGGTAGTGTAGTTCAAGATGAAAGACTGTACTGTCACCAACACCAGTGCTATATATTTTTTTTAAATCCTAAAAGGTTTTCTGATCATACAGTAGTGTATCCTTATTGATGTGCTTGACATTTCTTATATATGCCAACATAAATATCGCTCTTCCCATAGCCATAATACTGGCATATTTATTTTCTTCCTCTCCCTCTCTTCTTTTTCAGGCCATCAAGGCTCTGTCCAGGAGCAGCCGTACCAGCTGCCTGTGGAAATCGATCCTCTGATAGGTCTGTCACTTGTCTCTCTTCCTCTGCGATTCATTACACTTGGTGTGGTGGCCCTGAGGTGTAGATTACTGTTGTTTTTCACTTGCATACTCCCCGAATGGAATTTCCTTCATAAACCATTTGCATGCAAATTGGAATGCAATGAGCTGTGGCTATGCCAGTATTTCATCAACTCCCCCTCGTTGGGCTGCCTAATTTGAACAGGGATAGGACGCGTGTCAGTGAAAATTAATATGGATGCTGTAATAATGTGTGATTGAGAATGCCCATGAAGTACTGTCAGGACAATACGGGATCTTTTCATCACTCAGACTTGTTGATGAGTAGAAGAAGGGAGCTGCAGTGATGAATTGGTACTGTTCTAATGTAGCAGCGCCAATGCTGGCGAGCATTTTCATAATAACAGCAGGGCTCCTTGCAATTGTGTGAGGTGAAAAATAAAAGCATGAGCTCCCAGAATTTTGTCATTAAGGATTTCAATATTTCCCCTTTTATGGGCCTGCTGTTCAAACGAATATCTTAAACACATAATCGCTAAACATTTCTGCAAATGAAATTAAGTATGTAGCTACATTAACATCTTATTTTATTTTGTAATAATTTTCCTGTTGCTGGTATGTAAGTTTGCAATACCGTTGCGTGAGTTTACATGCAGTATTTTTAACCTGTGAAATGATGATGCACGTGCATGTTTGGCACGAAAACTCCTGCATAAACAACAGCATGTGCAGTCATTTTCCTGCAAAAACAGCACGAGAGCTGAACTTAGAGCTAATTTGCATAATAACTCACTCCTTTGCCCTTAATTTGCATCACATCGGGTTAACAGCTACTAGTCCTGAGTGCAATAAACTAAAATAATGTAAACCCTGAGAGGCAGAGGGTAATTTCAGCTTTGACTCAAGCATATTGTCTCGAGTGAGGTTAAACCACACATGTAAACTCCGCCATTGAGGGTTATATATAATAACTGGGAAAATTTTGGGGAGACCTTAGATCACCAAGCCTGATGATGATGAGAGAGGTGTGTGTGTGTGTGTGTATATATATATATATATATATATATATATATATATATATATATATATATATATATATTATTTATTTTTTTTGTAAGGTATGACCCTTATACTAACCATTTTCCTACTCTTCACATGGTAATTTGCTCTCAGATTATGTATATATCATTTGTAAACATTTAGATGAGTCTGTTTCAGTATATTCTGTCCAATACTCAAGGAAACACCAGAAAAAAATGCTTTTGCTTATTATCCATCAGCTTATACTGAAAATGGTCCCTGTGTTGTATATGGCATTTTGTTTTATATTTTTTATATGTTAGTTTTGTCTTTTTTAGGTCAAATTTGATACTGAAAACCAGTAAAATAAATCTCTTGAACCAGAGAAAATGTACAGGTGCATGTTTGCATTCAGTGACCTTTTATATATACGGTTTACATTTTACATGACTACTTATATATCCCATGGCCAGCATATTGTTGATAATTCATTAAAATCTTCACTTAAGATAAACGGCTGTTCTGTTTCATTTCGAGATCAGGCCTCTGCACCTGCTATTCTGAGTTAGTCCAGAAGAATATGTAAGAAATACCAGACATGTACAGCACTATCTCGAATTTGAACCAGTTATTTCATGTCATAACCCTCACTGCTGACAAACCCTCTTGGCAGTTTAGGCCTAAATCAAATGTATTGCATCTGGAGCATTTTCGGTAAAACCCCAATACTTATTTGCACAAGAATAGGGGGACATTTTGAAAACAATATAGTGTGTGTGTACGTGTATATGTATGTGTATATATATATATATAGTAATACAATTTATATATGTTTTGCATTACAGTTTATTTTGAAATACAAAATAATGTAGCTAATAGTATATTCATATATGGAAAGAATTTCAACCATCACCTGCAGCCTGACTCTCTGTCAACCTGCTAACATTCATTTCTCTCTGTGTGCCTCTCTAGCCAGTAACGTAGGCACCCACAGAAGGCAAATCACTGACCTTTTGGACCAGAGCATTCAGATCCATTCCCAGTGCTTTGTGATCACTGCTGACAACCGATTCATCCTGGTCTGTGGGTTCTGGGACAAGAGCTTCCGCGTCTACTCCACTGACTCAGGTAATTGCATTACTCTGCTTCATGTTCAGAAGGAGGAGACACCAGAGACGGAGGTCAGGGTCACAAATGAGGCTGTGTGGGTTACAACTTCATATGCTGTTTTCATTTTCAAACCACTTGTACCATTCTTCAGATCTACATAGCCCCAATTCAATTTCAAGGCTTGGGCTTTCAAGAAGGATGGAGGAAAACAGTGATTCTTGGCTGTAGCCTTGATATTCTTTGTTTATATGTCTGATGGTATATGTATATTAAATGGTCAAAACCAAATGTAACTCACTGTAATTATTTACAGCTAACAGCTGTTGTGCTGTCACAGATGCTTTAATCCCTCACATTATGGGGCAGTGTTAACCTGTAATATAGAGTTAATTAGAATAAGCTCTCGTCACCCTCCGTTTATTGTTCTCATTGATTGAATTAGTGTGTGCAGTGGACGTTTAAAGATATTCTCTTGTGTTGAAATCAAGTTCATTTGTCCACTGTTAAGTGTACATCTGTAATTGCTTGCAAATTGCTTATTCAAAGCTGAAGGAGAGACTTCTTTATACATATTTGTCCATACTAATTTCTTATTTTTAAACACTCCAATTATATATCATAATTTTTCATATATATACATATATATATGTGTATGTTTATATATAAACACACACATATGTATATGTAGATTTAATTGGTAGTCGAACTTGGAGTATAAGTATACTCAGCATGACTCAGGACATCACAATACAGTTAATCTGATCAGTATCAGGCCTTCATGTTTTAGTGTAGTATGAGAACTGACAACTTTTTGAGAGCTTTGAGGAACAAATATTTACAATTCTTTTGAATACCTGTAAAAACATCAGCTTTTTTGATATTGCCTTATGGATATGTTAATAGATGTTGCATTCTTTTCACAACATAATGAAACAGTTTTTACCCTGTCAAATTAGTTTTGCAGCAATTTGTCATGTGTTGAAACAAGGTAGGTATCGTTATATCACCTCAGTCTCAATATTTCTATGGTGTTTCTCTTATGCGTCATGTACAGATTTACCTTGCGCAGTGTCACTGAGGACAAACAGTAAACACATCTGAAAAACACTTTTTGTTTCTCAATGGGATTTGCTTACACGAAGCTGTTCATCCTTAAATGTCTCATAACAGTTAAAGTATCTGAATGGCTATTCAATGTATTCCACAATGAATTGTGTGGTTTAATATTTTTAAATATTAATTAATGCATTTATTTATTTATCTTGTACAGCATTACAAGTTGTCATATGTGTTGTTAAAGTTATGTGGTTAGTCTTTTTATATTTTATTTTTTTTTAGGTCAAATTCGATACTGAAAACCTTTTTTTTTTTTTTACTCTTGAACCAGAGAAAATGTATGAAAATGCACATGTTTGCATTTGACTCCATAGAAATCAAGGTCAATAGTGTTGGTTTTAAAATTCCAATTGGGTAGCATTTTTTTAAATATTATTCATTATATTTTGTTGAATATTTTTATGGTTATTAAATTAGTAATGTGGAAAGTATTCTCTTAGTAAAGTTGTGTGTTTTTTGTCTCCACTGGATTTTCATCATTGGTACACTGATTATGGGATACATGTTGATTATTTCAAATGCAGTGGGGGAATAAATCAATGGATATTCTAATATCCATTTTGAATTAAAAATACTTTACATTACATTACATTTACATTATAAATGGTAATATTTTAGTCATATACATTGCCTATAGAAAGTCTATATCCCCTTTCAAAATGTTCACCTTTATTGTCTTATAACCAGGAATTACAATGCATTAAAATCATTTGTATTTAATTTATCTACACATCTGAAAAATATTTCAGACATTTCTAGAAAATCAATTAAAAATAAAAACTGAAACATCTTGGTTGGATAGGTGTGTCATAACAATCCTAAATTAGCTCAAATGAAATCAGTCCCTTCAAAATCACACACCAACTTCAGTGTGTTCATATTGCAGTGGTTCACACGATTTCAGGAAAAACTCAGCAGTTCCTGTAGTAGGTTCCCTCTGCTTTTTATTGCATTTCAAAACATACTCGACTATGAGCACCAAGGAGCTTTCAAAAGGACTCTGGGACAAATCTGTTGAAAGGGACAAATCAGGGGATGAGTATTAAAAAATATCAAAGACCTTGACTATCTTTTGGAGCATGGTCAAGACATTTATTAAGAAGTGGAAGGTGTATGGCACCACGAAAACCCTGCCTAGATCAGGCCGTCCCTCCAAATTGGATGACCAAGGAAGAAGGACACAGAGAGGCTACCAAGAGGCCAATGGCAACTTTGCAAGAGCTACAGGCTTTTATGGCCAAGACTGCTGAAAGTGCATGTGACAACAATATCTGGTGTATATGGTATTCAAGAATGCACACCTTGAATCCAGTTTACAAAAACACACTAAGGAGATTCTGTAGCCATGTGGTAAAAGTTTTGGTGTCTGAAGAAACTAAAATGTAACGTTTTAGCCTAAATACAAAGCATTATGTTTGGCGCAAACCCAACACAGTGTGTCGCCCAAAGAACATCATCCCTACAGTGAAGCATGGCGGTGGCAGCACCATGTTATGTGGATATTTCTCATGGGCAGGGACTTGTCAGAATAGAAGGGAAAATGAATGGAACCAAGTACAGAAAAGTCTTTGAGGCAAACCAGCTGTTCTCTGCAAAAACGCTGAAACTGGAAGTTCACCTTTCAGCATGACAATGACTGGAAGCACACAGCCAAAACTACACTGGAGTGGCTAAGGACCAAAATGATGGGGGTTTCTGCTGAATTGTCGACCAGGGAGGGGGCAGGGGTGGAGGGGTATTCATACATTTAATGCATATTGAATTTTTCATGTCACAAGGAGATGCCCCAGCTATGCTTAGCAGTTCCGGAGCACAGACAGTTTCAAATTGTGAGGTGCTCTGGCACAAATTTAGCACGGGCAGTAGCTCATTGGCCAAAAATGGCACTTTTAATGCATTGGGCTTGCAGAGGGGGGACACTTTGGGGCATGAGGACAGGAGGGTCAGGTGCTTAACAGCCCTGCCCCCATGCACATCACTGTAGAGCCCTATCCCAACAGACTCACAGTAGTAATTGCTGCAAAAAAATTGCTTATCCAATTTTGATATTTAAGTTTTGTATTTTTAATATATATATATATATATATATATATATATATTTTTTTTTTTTTTTATTTTTTTTTTTTTTTTTTTTGCACAGTAAAAACTTCTGTACCCTTAACAGTGTACAGTGTACAACTTTTTGTATTTATATATGGGCTGTTTAATCAACCAGTGCTACTTTGTTTTCACAATTATTCAGATTTGGTATAATTTATTGTCTGAGCATTAAAGGGTTAAATGATGTCAAATGTAACAAAACGTGAGATCTTTGCATAGTTACAGAGTATGGAGAGTTACAAACCACTAGAGGGAAATCTTAAATCTATCTTTGGGATTAAATAAACCCGAAGGTAAAACTGTATATAAAGGAAAGGTTTTTGGTTTCTTTTGAAAGCTAAGGTTTGCCCCCAAAGGGAGAGCAAATAGACTATTACAGGAAACATTACAGTAGAGCTTCACTGAGAAGACAAAAAATCAAAAGAAATGATTGCATCTTGAAATGTTGATTTAATTGTTGACAGTTGACCAACCATCGTAGTTAAATATGAACGTCCTTTGAATCTTTATGGACCATTTACGAAAAATACAATAATGACATCCACCAACAACAACAACAAAAAAATCCATGTTAATGTCTAGTTGTTTTATAAATCACACTAATGATGATAATAATAATAATAATAATAATAATAATAATAATAATAATAATAATAATAAATACATTTATTTTGACTGATTTTATAGATGGAAACAGTAGAAAATGATTCCCTTGCCTTTTAACATGCAATATTCTTACATGAGTTTGGGGTGGTGGTGTGCGGTGTGTGGAAGAACGGTTAGCATTATGAATATCAGGTTTATTCCCATGACAAAATGTACCAGATATTCACATAAATTAAAGATTGTAATTTCTTAAAATAACATTGTTTACATTCAAAGTAGTACTTCCACTTGAAAGTATTATTGTGCATGGCAGCAGCAATATGTGCACAGACTACTGAGTAATGAACTAATGCCCATAAATGAATCAATCAAAGATTGTAATCAAGTGACATGACATGTTTGTATTCGTCATTGATAACTACTAGTAGTTGACAAAAGATTAAAGTATTATAGTCAAAACAAACTAAGAACTAGTCTACTGTAGTGTAATATTATTGTTTTTATTTAAAAAATGTTGCATGAAGTGTTTTATTTGTTTTTCATAAAATATTTACAGCATTTGTTTAAGTATGTACACTGGTTAAATGTTAGAGAACCTTTGAAATTCAAAACTCATATTATACTTGTCAAGAACTTAATAATGTTTTTATTATGTAGGAAAATTGACGCAGATAGTCTTTGGACATCGTGATGTGGTGACATGCTTGGCGCGGTCTGAATCCTACATTGGAGGAGATTGCTACGTGCTCTCAGGCTCACGAGACGCCACCCTTCTGCTCTGGTATTGGAATGGCAAAAACAGCAGCATTGGAGAGAGCCCCGGCAGTAAGTACAGAGATTGTACAGCACAACAGTGTCTATGGCTGAGCGGGGGGCAAGAGGACCCTGTGTACAGTGCCTTTCACAGACTCCTTCCTCTAGCCCCCTAGTTATACATGTAGGTGCTTTATGTTTCCAAATGTGGGAGGACAAATCATTAAACAAAACTATAGAAGTGATTGTATTTGTACAAATCATTTATTTTCTAGACACAGATTGAATTTGGGAAATGTTTTTCATGAAATAGGTTTTTCCTTCACGTTTAACCTTGTGACATTTATTTTTCAAATGCCAGTACAAGGAGGGCTAAAAGGCACTGAGAGACAGTAAATGTGCCCTGGTATGAAATGTTCGCTACCAATGATGGTAATTTAACTAAAAAAAGGGCTCTGGGGTCAATAAAATTGAAAAATGTTAAGGTCTGCCCTTACTTAAGGTAATATATGGCTACAAACATGATCAAAGAACAGCAGACACAATGCTTCTGTGTGCTTTATCTTCCTAATTTTCAAGGCTATACGACATTGAGTATTTACAAATTTACTTAAATGTATTACAAATTGAGACTTTATAAATAATGCACAGCAGTGATTTTCTGAAGGATGCATATTATATATAAATTGTGTGTATTTATGTGTATATATGTATGAATATATATATATATATATATATATAAATTGTGTGTATTTATGTGTATATATATGAATATATAATACATTCATTATTTTTTAGAATAATGAGCTGATTCACTGATTTCTCTAAATCTCTCCATACAACAATTCTCAGTGATTTTTAAAGACAAATAATAAAAGCAAACTGAATTATAAAGGAAAGGAAAACATATTTCTTAAAAATGGAGCACACACATTACAGAAATTTTATCTCTAACTGCAAACTTGTATAATATGTGTACTAGTATTTAGTATTAAGTTATTTTACATGTTATATGTATAACTTACAGGACTATACACTAAAATTGATTGACCTCCAAAATAATTGTGCACTGAAGCGTACACACACATAAGGAAATAATACATACATACAAACATACAAATACACACACACACACATATATATATATATATATATATATATATATATATATATATATATATATATATATATATATATATATATGTATTTATGAATGCATTATTGTTATTTTAAAATTATTTTCATTTATGTTAATAATTTAACTGAGAAGAATAAATAAATCACCAGACTCATTTCAGGAAGAACAAGTAATGCAAATTAAGAGAATGAAATGAAAATATTTTACAAGGTGTCTTCTGTGTCTGATATGAATGTCGTTTGTAGTGATGGATGTAACATGAAAAGGGGAATATGATGCAGTACTTATCTCCTGCAGTCAGTTGAATGTATTTTTTTTAGGGCACAAATACTCAAATTTGTTTCAGGGAATATGTATGGAACCGATTATTATTGCAATATGTTATACCAAGGAACATTATCAAGTGAAAAGAAAAGTAGTACATTTTAGAAAATTAGTGTCAGTATCTCAGAAATGTTTGCACAAACAACACTATTCTGAGAATATGTATCATTTTAATGTATCATTTTACATTTGAAATTTAAATTGGTACTTATAATTGTTGTTTTTGCTCATTTGTTGAACATATTTCCATTATCCTTTTCCTGTTATTAAATTGAAAAGAAAAAGGATCACAGGAGTCAAACATTACTAATCAATTGTGTGTTTGTATATGTTTAAATATGACACAAATGCACATGCTTATTTTAATATTTTTGTTACCTAAATTTGAACAATCCAAAATATAATTTATACAATTGTACCACAAACTGGCATTTTATACACTTAGTGTAAGGTTTTCAATATAGAAAGAAAATTAAACAAATGTTCTCAGAGGTTTACATTTTTGTTGCCATTAAAACAGTATGTAAATATAATAAGATTAATGTATATTTGTAGTAAACCTAGTCATTAAACAGTGATTTTGTTTTAATAGTATTTAACTTGAGTAAAAATAATGTATTGTCTTAACTTACCATTCTTTCATACTGACCTGGATAATCACATTTAAATATGTTGAATTAATTCACATCTTTCAAGACGCAAACAAAATTATCATCAGTGATGAATGATGTATTTTTTTCTTGAAACGGTAGGTCACACACTCAAACCTTTTCATTGTACACAAGGAGTGTGTATATGTGCTTTGCCAATAGCCCTGTTGTTGATTCAGATGACAGAACCCAATCTTGTAGTGGAATTCGAATCACGTCAGTTCTGTAGAATAGCAGAACAATGTGATGCTCCATTGCCATAAACCACAGGAAGGTCTGTTAGCCATAGGGCTTAGAAACACAGTTCTGCTTCCTTTCTTCCTTTTCCAAATACAGTACTTTAAAGTGGCCCCTTTCCCTGTTTGCATAATGCATTTGTAACGTCCCACGCACTTAATAAGCCTTAAACAGATGACTTCCTTGGTCCATTCTGCAGCAGACAGGAGAGATCCTGATGAAGTTTATATTAGCGATTGTTTTGATTGCATGCTGACATTGATTAGACTCATTCTCCTCTCCAACATCCAACTTAGTTCTGGCAGGTATCCTTCATTTTCTGCCCTACGTAAACATTGTGCTGCAGCCAAGGGTGCACTCTGGTGAGGTTGGTAGGCAGAGAGTACAGTATTTAAATAGAGGGTGGAGGGCAAACAGAGTGAGATAAACCAGACTAGACTACCATCTAGTGGTAAGAATGGGAATAGACAATTGTGATTATTATAGCTTTTGAAGGCTTTACACTTTGAAATAGGTTTCTTGATTCATAAATACATACCTGCAGTAGAAAGTACCAGAAAATATCAAGAAAATGGTGACAACCTGATCATAATAATTTAAATATAAAAATCTGCAGCTGTGTGTCAACTGCTTAAGTGTGAAATGTATGTTTTTTTTTTAATTTTAAACTTCCTTTGTAACTCAATAGGAACACAATTTGTAATGGCAAATGTTTTGATGAGATCCAATTATATGTTTTGCCATAAGAATAAATAAACATTTAATACTACATTATAGAGCAATGGAATTGGATGCCTCTTTATGAAAACAATAAGAAAAAATATTATTTTCAAGGTGCTCATGTAGTTAAACAGGAAGAACGGTCAGAATCCGGTGGACTCGTATTCCAAGTGAATGATACTCTCTTCACTCCTCTCAAAGACTTGAGCTATAGAGATGTATATTAAATTGTAATCAGATGTTAGCTTAATTGAAACCAAATGTTAGCCAAATGGCTAAATGTTAAATGATACATCAGTATATCAGTTTTATTGATCTTTTTTGTAGAAATCAGACTACACATTTTAATCCCAGGAATTGTTACATGAATAAAAGTTCAACATGTTTAACAGATTTTAGTTATCTTAATTAAATCAATATTTTTATTTTATTTATGTTATGCTACCTATGGTAGATGCCCACCTCTACCATGAATTTGTCATTGATCTGCGCAAGAGAAAGCTACATTGTGTATTTATCACAAATGGTAGCACTGAGCACAGGTTCAAATAATTAAGACAGATTTATCTGGTGAACTTCAGCCCCTTTCCTCCTCCCTGAAAAGTGTCTTACAGAATGGGAGTCCTTCATGGAAGAAACAGCAGTTTATAGTTGTAGAAAAGTTAATGTGATGGAAGACACATTGGCTAATTTGGAAGACAGTCTAATTGGTCGTTGATTCACAGTTTGTCAGAATTCATTGGTGCTGCCTGGTTCCTGCCATGGAAAAAGATCACTGATGGATAAGTGGAAAGGGTCAATTTCACCTCTACAGAAGTACAGTCATGTCTTGTAAATCACCCTTTGTAGCACAGTAGAACATTCCCGATTTTTTTCCCGCAACAATTCACTGCATTCTGTTCTTATGCGCTCAGATTCTGTAACCTCTTAATAAAGTTACACAATATATTAATGTTAGTGTTCCAAATGCAATACATAAATAAAACCTTATATTTAGCTTTTGAAAAATTGATCAATTGCTTTTGTTTATGAGCTTTGTAAGATGTTTGGATTTCCCATTATTAAATAATTAATTCCCAAGTACAATACAGGGAAAAAAATCCTATTCTCTGCAAATAAGATTTTCAGTTCAGATTTCTCATCCTGCATTTTTTTCACGAGAGTCAATACAATCAGCCAAGAGCAAAATACATCTCACAGCCACTCACACTCTGTGTCTGTTGCCGACAGAGGGTAAAACTCAGAGTTTCTCCATTTTAACAAGACCCCTGGTGCACAGCTAGATCCAGTGATAAACAAACCCAGTCTGATAATGAACTTCTAATGAACTCACTACTGGATCTGAGAAAGTAGTTTCATGGCAATCTTTTCCTCACATAAAAGCAGCAGAGGTTTAGAGGGAAATCCCAGTTAAACGAAACAATAGTCAGTCAAGTTACTACTGGCTGTTATAAAGCAGAACCAAGTGTTGGGGAGATCAATATTTCCAATGTACCTTAAGAAAACCTCCTGCCACTTCAAATTTTTTTTCAACCAACTAGACAATAATATTTTGCACATATTTCTTTTTTTTTTTTTTTCGAATATGTAGAAGTTTGGTGAGGAAAATTTTAAATTCATAGTCCGATACATTTAACTTTTGTCAAAATCTTGGTATCACTTCAGTAAAGTATATTAGTTAATGTATCAGTGCTTTTCTATATACTTATGCATTTATGTTCTGTTTATACAGATTATAAGTTTATAAGGTTTATATATATGTTTATAAGGCAACAGTGGGGTTAGGACTCTGGACTCTGGTTAGGATTGTTCTAGTAAAAACCTAGCTTTATTAATGGCTAGGGGGGTAAATGGATAATTGTACATTAAAAATAATGTCACATATTGTAACAATTGTAAGTTGCCCTGGATATGAACGTCAGCTAAGAAATTTAATAATAATTAACACAACACGTTTTTATAGTTTTATTTTGAAATACAAACAGAAACAAAATTAAAATAATAGCAAAAAATTTAATCTAAATTAAATAAATATATATATGAGCACTAAAAATCCAATACCTTATTTATATTAACTTTTTATTTATTAAGCCAACTGATATGTTTATATTTGTGTTTAGTACTTAATTGCAAATCTTTAGATTCAGATATCAAATGAAATGTTGCAAACTTAAGTATATAGTATATTTAAAGAAATTTGCTTTTTGACAGGTCTTCCAAAACAAGTGAATCATGGCCTGTGCCTGTTAAGACCGCTAGATCTTGTGTCTCGTCTAAACACTGCATTCTTCCAAAATTACCTTAGCTATGTCATGCATCTGGTTTTGTTTTGGGGTTTGGGGTGTGTGGTGGTGGAGGGGGGCCTTGTTAATGACAAGTGCTACAGAAAGAATGTAGAAGCAGAATTAAATGTGTACACTATGTGGTCTGTTGCAAGAACTGATTTTGTTTGCTATTTTGTGAGCCAACGCTACAAATTGCTTTGATTGTATCTGTCTGTGGCAGGACTGAGGTTAGGAGCTTGCCAAGACTACAATCCACCCTGTCCATTTCTGGTCAAAACATGCAGCCCAAGGCATTTGAAGCTTTCGTTTTTCTAAGGCATGCTGAATTAGAAGTAGGAACCCTAAGGGTACTACTGCTCTTCACGACCCAAACCTGCTGACACCCAGCAAGAAACAGCACTGTGGGAAATAGCTAACAGCCATCAAGCCAAGTCAAAATAATTGTCTTCAAAGAGGCAACTCTGATATATATCCTAACTACAGGAATCAAATGCCACTGACAGACAAGCTTCAGTCACACCTTTATATATACACATAAGAACTTCTTCAGAAAGACTAGTCTGTTTAGGATTTGGGGGTATATACCTTTTGCACTTTGTTTCACATGTTTTCTTTATTTTTAATGGAAATTAAATTTAGCATTTTAAAATTGGATTAGTGCTAACATAATGTCAGCTACAGTGATAGATGTAAGATTTGTAACGATACAATAAGAGACAAATTGATTAATTCCTACTTCCAGCAGGTTTGCATATAGTTAATTTCCAAGAGTAAAACAAATTTATTTTTATTTAGCAAATGTCATTACATGATCTTGATCAGCTTAATCAATATAAAAGTGAATTTAAAATGTGTTTAACATATATATATTTTTAAAAGTGTTTTTTTTAGGAAGTAAATTAATACTGCAAAAGCAAGCATGCTTATATAAGTAGATAAAAGTTAAATTAACTTTCTATAGAAAAACCTACAACTCACAGGTAAACTAAAACATGTATCTGTCTATAGTCCAGAGGATTACCAGTAAGTGTGTTCCATCACTGAAATATTATTTCTGCAGAAATATTTTAATTTGTTTTGCAAAATTCAGTAATAAGTGATTCCTGTTGTACTCCCTCTGGTGGTTTTGAAAATAACATTTCTGTTTTGTAAAATAGATAGCAACTACTGTTACGTAAATTGGCTTTACTTACTGTCTATACAAAATGTGTATATGTATTAAAGGCTGTGTGTTTTTCTTAATAATAATGCTCACTATAAATTTGCTGTTTGTTTTCAGCCGAGTTTGTCACTCCTAGAGCCATACTGACGGGACATGACTGTGAGATCACCTGTGCCACAGTTTGTGCAGAGTTGGGCTTGGTCATCAGTGGCTCCAAAGGTAATTGTAGACAAAACGTATTTATTATTTGGCATTTATTTAGTCTGTTTATCATCAAAACTATTCTTTTGTTAATTTGTTTTTTTTAGTTTTCAGAAGTGATTCAAAAGTATACCTATTTCAATTAATGAATCTGTTGCCACCAATGAAAAGTATAGTATATATCTGTGTCTAGTGTTTTTCAAAATCAAAATGTTATTTTGTTGTGAACGTTACACAATGCTTTTACCAAACTCTATTCTTCCCAACAAGAGAGATTAGAATTGTCATAACCCTCTTTAACTAAATCTTGTCTCTCCTGTCTTTTTCCCAGAGGGCCCTTGCCTGATTCATTCCATGAATGGAGACCTTTTGCGAACACTGGAGAGTCCAGCAGGCTGTGTGTGCCCTAAACTAATCCAGTCATCCACAGAAGGGCACTGCGTGGTATATTATGTCAAGGGCCACTTCTGCGTCTTCAGTGTGAACGGAAAGCTGCTGGGCCACATGGAAGTTGATGAAAATATCAAGGTGGGTATTCTTTTCCTGATAAAAAGTTATGGAAATAAAAAGCTTTCAGTCTTCAAGATGAAAATCTCTATCAAATCTATCCTGATAGAAATTTAGATTTAGAAAGTAGTCAAAAATGTGAGTCACAGTTGTTTGACAGAATATCTCAAAACATTGAAATATTGTCCCTATATTTGTCCTTGTCAAGTTGTATTAATGATGATGTCGGGTAAAGCCTGGTTAGTGTCAGAGGTCATATATCCTTGATATTCACTGACATTTATGAACAGGTTTATGAAGATTTACTATTTTTTGCTTAAGTACTTCCAAAAGAAGTTATTTCTTTCTATTACAAAGCAGTTCATTACCCAAAACAACGTAATGGTATAACTATGACTCGATTATAGAATGCAATGTATTAACAATTAAACAAGAAGGCCTGAACTATTCCCTTTTGTATCCCATTCAGCTTGTGTGCTTTTAGACAGATTTATTTCTGGTTTCTCTTCAGTGATTTATTAAAGCAGGAATGATCCCTGTAGTATTTCATGTGCTCCTGGCAGACTTACCCATTGTTGCCTGAGGCACTAAACACTGTTTTCAGGCTGGCCAGCAGGCACACAGATATATCTTCAAACAGCAGCCTCTCTATTGGACTTTAGACTGAAAAAGTCTGGAGTCCCCCCCCCCCATGAGCCTCTGTACTTCATCATTCAGGCCGACAGTGGTATGATTAAAGCCTGGCATTTAGATTGAAGTCTACCTGCCCAAAGGCAATGGGAGATACCCTGACACTGCTGGAAAAGGAACTTGTAGGTCAGAATGGAACTCCTCTGGGTCCATGCTAGTGGGGCGGAAAGCTCTTTGATTTGCGTTTCATATGTCAGGGCGCACTGCAAAATTGCAGGATGTTGACATGGGTTACCATTTACAATCATCAAGCACAAGAGGACAGATTTCTTATTCATCTCCGAATAGTGCTAGGAAATTACAGAGCGTCTTCCGGTTTGCCTGGGAAAATGCCAGGACCTAATCAGAGGCTCACACCTGCTTTTTATTTTAAAAGCTGTGCTGTCTGCAAGACATTCTGCACTTTTGCATTATAAAATGTTGGATTTCTGGTTAAGGAGTGGTTTTATTTGCAGAATCATTTGTTTTCAATAAGCAGCCACTCTGCCGTAGTCTGAAAGTGGGATGCCAATGGAGTTTAGAACTGTATTGTACATATTATTTGTACACTGTTGTTTTCTTACAGTACATGCATAATAAATAATTCACAGCTCTGGAAAAATATTAGACCACTTAACACTGACTTCTGAACTTGGAGTGGTCTCTTAATTTTTTCCAGAGCTGTATATTATATATTCTGGGATTTGGTTTAACATAACATATCCTAGGCATCAGGATCGTAACTCATTCTTGTCGTCGAACCTGTAATACATATATTACAGTAATACAATATATATTACGAGTAATACACTTTCCTTGGTCCTTGGTTGAGTTGGTTGATACGCTGAGGTGCATGTCCTGCTACTCTCCATATATTTACTGAAGTTACTGCCCTTTTGGGAAAGGTAACCATTGGTTAAAAAAAAAAAAAGGGGCAAACTTCACTCTTGTTGAATTTTGACATATTGGGCAGAAGTCGGTTTCCTCATTGACACCCAGCTGTGGATTTATTCACATTGTTTTCATGCACTATATATGGTTACAGAATATGACGTTCTCTCTAGACTTGCATGACTGTATTGTTATGTCAAGTTTCTTGCATATGTGTATGTGTTCAGGACCTCATTCTACTTAAAAGAGGGGTTAACATAAAAACCTACCTCCTCCACTTTTGAGAGGAGATTAATTTGGAAGTTTGGAGCCAAACTGACAGATTACATAGTTCAAATATATTGAAATTGAAGTAACCATTTTAACAGATTCTGCATGTATGTAATGAATATAATTAATGACACCATAAATTAGGCCTTCACCTTTGCCAGACATTAAGAGATTTTTTATTTTATTTTTCATCTTTCTTTCATGGAATTAGAACCGTATGTGGGGTTATCTGGCATTCTGCTCATGTGTGACATTGCTTAATATCAGAGCATTCTTTTTGATATTTGATTCAGAGAGGCCATGTTTTTGACAACTCAGAGAAGGGATTTTTCAGAGTTTGCAGCCTTGTTAGACAGCCCCACAGAAATGTTATGATTTATGTCCCTGACCCTCCCACCTGGGCTATCCCAGTGCTATACCAGTGCTATACCAGTGCTATACCAGTGCTATACCAGGTTTCCAGATCCCCACTGAACTCTGTGGGATGCAGCTCCGGAGTTTGAGAGAGATCATTGGCCTGCTGCAGCGGAAAGGGAAGGAAATGCAAGCCGAACATCTCACAGAAGTGGTTGGTCCAGCCTGTTCAGCAATACAGTAGGATGACAAGACAGAGAGAGCATGCTGGCTGTAAATGTCATCTACAAACAAAGAAGCCATGTTGTCACATTAACACAGTATATACTAGTTTGTTGTGCAAAATGCAAAAAGGAAGATTATTCATTTGGTTGACTTCAACATAGTGGATTAACTAAGGAGAAGCCAGAATCTTTCTTCTTATTTTTAAATATACTTTAAAATAATTAAATGAATGCAACAAAGAACGTGTTTTATTATGTTTTTACCAATGTGCCAATGTTTTTGTGTGTGTGTGTGTAATTTTCAGTCTTATGCTTATGTTATGTCAAAGTAAGTTGTGTTCATGGCTGTTTATTGGAGAACTGCTTCATGACAGAAACTTTATTAAACGTGTTTAAAAAACAACTCCCAGCAATCTTCAGGGATACAAAGTGCAAGCTGAGTTCCTGCATGTGAAGGTTTACAACACATGTGTATGTGTGTTATCTTATACAGTGTATTACTTTACGCTTGTTTCTCTTGGGACTCTTAAATTGTAATAAAGTCCTCATGGCACCAAGCAAACCAGAATAAATCACCTTTCTGTAATGTTTCTCCATTGGAAGCCCCATTGTTGCAAGAGATCCACTGCTGGCTTGTCTTTAATGTCAATGCAGAATGCAGACACGACTGAAAACCTTTTACGTTTTAGAGCTTCAATGTTATACTTTTAGCCCAATCTTGATGTGAAATATTAAAAGCCTTTTCTCACTGGACTCGCTGTTGGAGACACTAATATGAAATGATTACCAGACATCTTGGCTCTATAGCTGCGCCTGGTGAACAGGTGTGATAGTAGCCCAATTCCATTGTTTCAATATTACAGGTCATGGGCATTAGCTTGGGCTGTGCAAGATGACCTGACTTGCTGAAAAGGGCCCCCTACTGGGATGAGATTAAATAAAGTCCCCAAACGCAGTGGAGAGTAACCCTGCACTGAGATGAGGCCTGATCTCCAAGGCTTGGTGTAGTGCATCCCCCGGGGAACCTGAGATATCGAGCAAACCTCCAACAAATAGGAACAATAAGAGCTTTAAGATGCTAAAGCCTATAATGTGGCCATAGCTACCTTCTGACTTGGACAGAAAAACAAATCCTAGAAGAGATCAAAGTGCTGCTGCGTAGCGGAAGGTTCGACTTATTTTATCCCCCAACCAAGAAGACCAAATTAAAGGCATGCCACTGATGAAGAGGTGTTGTTTGTGTCCCCCAGGCCATGCTGCTGAGCCGCGATGGGCAGTACCTACTTTCAGGAGGGGATGGAGGAGTTCTAACAGTCTGGCAGGTCCATGACCTCAAACAGCTCTTCACCTACCCAGGCTGTGATGCTGCGATCAGGTCAATGGCCATGTCACATGACCAAAGGTAAACTGCTCCTCTGACATCAACATGCCTGCTAAAGTAACAGCTAAAATATCACCTTCTCATTATATGTATTTATGCATTTTGATCTTCTTGTATGCTTTAATGATTATATTCAAAGGATGTTTGTTTGCATCACCATGAAGTATCTACATTTATCTTAATATAACATTATAAATGTGTGAATAGCAGTCGTGCCAAATGAAAACTTGATTATTATGACTAACAGACAAATGTATGTGTTTGTGTCTGTACAAACTTAGCCGTGAAGAGAATTAACTATTTTCCCCTTCTTTCTTCTAGGTGTATAATTACTGGCATGGCCTCCGGAAGCATAGTACTTTTTTACAATGATTTTAATCGATGGCATCATGAATATCAAACAAGATACTGAATTAGACACTCAGTGTTGGGGTTAGCTATAGAAGATTGCTTTGAGACTCTGTGGACATAAATCTGTGATCCTGCCATTTGTTATTAAAGGCAATACATATTATTCCTGAATGTAACTTAAATACTGTCAAATGAAGCAAACTATTTTTAAATGGTCATTGCTATATTTTGTAGATCTTACGGACTTTCATATAATATAAAACTTAGGGCTGGGTTCTATAGTTATGAAAAAAGATCTATTTTTAGCTGTAAAAGTCTATTTTCATCTCTGTGCAAGGAAAATAAGGGTTTGAGTGGTCAATAGTTAGATACTTATATTTACATCAGCTGTCTTTAAACTATTGCTTATATTTCTGTACCTTGGGGGGGAGTGGGTCCAAATTGTGTGATCTGTAGACAGAGAAAAATCTTGGCTTGATCACATATATTTTTCATAAGCGTTGTGCTACTTTAACAGACTGTAATGCTACTGACAATGCCTGGAAAATAGCAATATTCTGTTCATGATGGTTTGCAACACTGTATCCTCATTTTCATAATCTTGGACTAAGCACTGTTAGAGAACCACAAACTGGCAACTGACAAGGGATTTCTTATTTTTTACATATCTTTTTATGCTCAAAACAGTAAACTTTTTTTTTCTTTTTTTATATATATATATATATATATATATATATATATATATATATACATACACACACACGAAAAGCCTAGGATATATATATTTGTATGCATGATTTGTACCTCAGATAATTGATGTCAAGCTATGGAATATACATCATTGTTTCTTAAACAAATTTAAATAACTCTATTGGTGTTTGTAGGAGACAAAGTCAAGAACTGCAACTGTGTGAGATTCTGTGGAGTTTACTCCAGTGTTTATGGATCTGTCTTTTAGGTGTTTTATTTAAATTATATATACATACATATACATATACATATACATATATATGTATATGCACACACATATATTAGGAAAAAGTTAATTAAAAATGTTGCACTGTTGATTATATTTTAAGTCAATGTAACCTATTTATAAAAGGTTCAATGCTTTTCAGACTGATAATAAATAATAAGTGGTTCTTTTTGTTGCAGTATCTGCCTTTCAGCAATGGCTCTTACAGATGCTGTTTTTTTCTTATTGGTACTACCAAGTCCATAGTAACAGATCTCCATGGAAGGATTTGGTAGCTGTTTTAAGAAGCAATGAAGTATATGAAGTAAACGTTTATATTCTTTCAGCAAGGCTCGTGGTCAGAATGATATATATAAAAAAAAAAAATTGTGAAATGTGTGCATCTGCTTTAGAATGTCTGTATCCCTACTGTGAGGAATCATTAATGTTGTAAGTCACAAATATGACTGAGAAACATTCCATACTTATTTCCCCGCTAATTTTTATATAATCTCCCCCGTGTGAAAAAGTAATCAAGAATCTGTCTAAAAATACAACTGCATCAAAACTATGACAACTGTATTTTTATGTAACACTCAATATTTTGGTAATTGATTTGGAATGAGGTATTTTGATGTGTGATGAGTTTGAACAATAAAATGAAATTTGTAACTGGAAAACAAAAGGTGTTAATTTTTAAATGATTTGTTATGAAGGGATGCATTGTGTCATCTTTAGGTTGATATGAATGGGAGACGATCAATTAACAAAAGGTCAATATAACTACAAAAAAAATAAAACTGCTTCTAAAAGGAAAATATAAATTATTTTCTATTACAAGAGTGAATGTGGACCACTCTGCAGTTATATATCTTTAAGTTTTAACTATGGCATATTGGTAACCCAACAGAAACCAAAAATGGTTTCTGAAGACTCTGCAGGTCTTAGTAGTTACAGAGCAAACACTCTCAAAATGCATTATACAGCTTTATAATTAAACCAAACAAAGACTCAAACCTTGATTTGAAGTGTGGTTATGATTGTGATGACAACTGGAAGCCTAATATATCTGGCTACTGAAAGTCACCAGGACTGAGTTGCATGTCTCAATAAGTGTCTAAGAGGCACCTTACTATAAACTAGATGATAGATTTTTTTTCATACTGCAAAGCCCCGATTATAAATTCTGATTATAATACTGACATTCAGCATGTTACACACACATATTTGGCATTAATAAAATCTTGATACAATTTTAATTATGAATATCTATCCTTAAAATCCTCACACAGATGACACAATAGGTTATCAGCTTTAAGATAAAGGTATAATCAAGTTTCTCAAAGGGGACACACAATATCTTACATTTATCCAGACACTTAGAAAGACTATAGCAAAATCTAAATAATATTTAAGAATGTCAATGTAAAGTCAGAACTAAAGAACAAATAACCATTTGGGTGGGAATACAATACCCGATAGTTTAACACAATTAACAAGTCACTTTCAAATGAGAGAATTTTATTGCATGATTTCAGTTTTTATTGTTCTAATACATAATAAAATATTGTTAAAACCAATGGGACACATGTAACCCTATACAGAAATGAAGACTGTTCAACCAAGTTCTAAAATAATGTCTAGATTGTGTAAAAAAAAAATCAACATTAATCCAAACCATCCAAAAATGTCCTGAACTCAGGACACCCGAGTAAACTGTTTGTACAAGTCTGCAATTTAAGATTCAAGGTTGAAATGTAATATTTCTAAAACAAAATATGTTATGAAAGGAGGTTTATTCTAGGAGCTAGGCTATTTCAGGTGTCATCAGGTGTCAACCAGAGGTTGTAGTCTGAGCAGCAAATGCAACATGCAGCTTACATCAGTCATTCAAGCAATAGTGTTAGTTAATTCAAAGTTAATAGTTTAAACGTTCTACCCCATAATTCTAATTCAAAACATACAACAGGGAAAATAAAATTAAAGGAATCTTCAGATAAACCTCCTTTGTCTGTCTTTGTACAAATAAATAATTTGTGTTTTAACAGAGTCTATTGAGACATTTAATGTACACTCTAATCTAACAATGGTTTCAAAGAGGTATTTATACATTTCTAGTGGTTGTGTAACAGCAGAAACAATTTCTTTCTTTCATCTATGATTTTGTTTCATTTTTAATTAGCATAACATAGCAATCCATCAGACATCCATCTTACACAAATGAAAGGCAAATGGTATTTGTGGTTTGGAGAAAATGCTTAAATTAAGATGTGGGCACAGGTCCGATTCAGTGCTGTAGTTACAGTTGTGCTCTTTTGTAATACATGCAACTTTAGAGTACAAAATAATGCCAGCTTCAAAGCTTCTCTCGTATTTTTAGTTAATAAATATCTCTTGTTAAGCCACGGTTTCTAAATACACAGAATCTAGATTATCTTTAGCCCTACAACTAAAATCCATCACACACACCCCCATATATACACACGTGTGTGTGTGTGTGTGTGTGTGTGTGTGTATATATATATTTCTCACACACACACAATTATATTATATATATATATATACACACACACACACACACACACATATACACACACATATATGTATGCACCAACACAAGCATGTATGCACCAGCCAGGGGAATATATATTTTTAACAGAACAAAAATATCACCTGAAATAATTAATATCACCTCTCTGGAACGATATTCAACTGTAGTTTTTCCCCCCCAACCTTATACACACACTCACAAATATTAAATCCATAACATATGTAAATGTGTGTGCATATATGTATATACATATACACACATACATAACTTTATGTACCTACACACATACACAAAAAAACAAAACAATACTGCTTACAATAAAGCAACCAAAAAAAACAAAGATGAAGCACACCATTACAGGGTTGCCAGCTTCAGCAGTAGAAGTTTTATTCAAAACATCTAACCCCTACATGCAAGAAGCAGATCTGGAAGAAGACAAAGTGAGTAATTCAGCTCACTACTAGCTTGCGCCCGACAGTTTCCAGGGGGTTCCTCCGGCTCTCAGGGCTCCTCTGCCCCAGGCCCATACTCCATGCCAAGGGGGACGGGTGGCTGGGTGACAGAGGAGCAGGGCGGTGATGCTGGCGTTGGTTGCTGCGCTGGTTCTGTAAGGGCAAGGGGACAGGTGGCAGGAGCAGCGCTGGGCATCTTGGGGTCCTCGGGCTGGGTGGGTGGAAGTGTCTTCCCAGACTTAACCACACCGGTATCTTGACAGCGCTTGTTGAGCAGAATCTGCTTCTCCTTATCTAGAGCTGTGTTCTGGAGAGACGCCACAAGAGGGTAGGAGAGGTTTAAAATAATTGTTCAAAAGTCAGTCATTCTAAAGGGTGAAAGAAGCAAGATTCAGTAGAGAAAGAGAAACTCCAGGGTCAATCTACAGTAGAAAGATGATATCACTGGGATTCTTTCCATATCTTGGAACTCAAAGGGAGTCCTGAACTCACAAACGCCCAGAAGGAAGAATAACTGTCAGCATTTTGCCAAAAGCAAGTTTTTCTGCCCATTTATCAGTGGGATCAGAGACTGGTTTCTGAGAGTACTGACAATAGGTCTGACTCCTCTTGTGAGACTATATGGTGACATGCAAGGTTAGGAACTGTTCCAATGATTTGTGGAAGTGGTGTTAAGTTTCTTATTAAATGATTAAGCCAATGATGGGAACACCAAAAAATGAAGGGTGGCTGTTCTGATTTTTTTTTTTTTTTTATAACACAGTAGACTGACCCACAAACAAAGCAAACAATACTTTCATTGTTAAGCATACAATTTAAGGGGAAAATGGGAAATGCCAATTCTAAACAGTACAGAACTTAAAATCACCATGTTTATATTGCATGAAAAGTTACTATTCATTTTAAAGAAATATGTTTAAATGTCTTTAAATACTGTTGCTTCACAAATATGTAATAATTGCACTTAAAATAGTCTCACTAGTCTAATTGTGTGTTCACTTGTATTCCCCTTTTATCTATATGGAAGACATTGACAGGATAGATAGACTGACATCAGAGTAAGAAATAAGGTCAACAGCAATGTTTAGTATTGGCAGAAGATAATACTGGAACATCTGTTACACAGTTACACAATTAGGGAATATCCCCAGTGCTGGTAAGCCCGGAGGCCTACAATAGATTCTAACTATATCCTCCCAGTATGTGATATAAGAGTACCAGAAAGAAAAAAGGCTGGTATAAGAATGCCTCTCTATAGATAGACATTGTAACA
Source organism: Amia ocellicauda (assembly GCF_036373705.1). Classification (NCBI taxonomy): domain Eukaryota; kingdom Metazoa; phylum Chordata; class Actinopteri; order Amiiformes; family Amiidae; genus Amia; species Amia ocellicauda. The sequence continues at coordinate 15,824,981 of NC_089861.1, read as the reverse complement.
TATAATTTAATGTGTAGCAAGGTCACAAAATAATGATTTCTGCCTTAAATTGTCTTCACAGCCACTTTGCATTAGCAATGTGAGCCAATGCTCCTTAAGCATACAATGTAGTTATCTGCTTTAGAGCATACAGTCTAACTTGACCAAGAATTGTTTAAATAACCTAACACATACGGGTAATACGTATTGATCTAAAGTGTAAGCTTTGAATACATTACTCATTTTCCCCTTTAGAAAGTTCTGTTATTGAAACAGCAGCAGAAAACAAAGCATTGCAGTGATTGTTAGTACATACCATTGCCTTGGAGCTAATCAGAGGATAGCAATGCAGGCATTGGAAGGGGGGAGAGGGAGGAAGCAGAGGGACAGAAACTAGTCTTACTCAAAGCAGAACAGATACAGTTCAAACATTGCACATACAGTTATATACAAACTTCTCGGGACAGTTGGGTGTTTGAACCCCCTTAAATAGTAATGGAACACAGGGATTCTCTAGAACCAATTACTTCTACAGCTTAAGCCACATACGACATTACATTTGCTTCCATCTCCATCCTTGTAACATACATGTTTTGTAATGCAATTCCAACCCTTACTGCCAGATGGCACCACAGCTTTTCTTGTCTTCTAAGATTACCTCAATAATATCAAATAATTAATGTATATACCATTAAACTGTACAATTGCCTTTATAAGAGGCTGATAAGTCAGCTTCAGAATATAAAAAGAGCAAGGTTTACACTCACTGACTCACTAAACTGTAGCCTTTTGAAATTTCGAATATGGCAATATAATAGCCCTTCACAAGATTATTTTCAATACCAAATGCTGCTGTTATGTGCAGAATCATTCATTCAAGTCATTCATCTGCTTATCATAGTCAACCACATGTCCAGATTTGTTTTGTTTGTTCTTTACGATCTCTTAAAAAGAATGGTGAGAGAAATGCTAGAAATGTTTTAGAGCTAAACTGAGTGGCACAGAATAAGAGGAGCAACAATGACCCTCCACTGACATACATTCTTAAAATAAGAAAATAAACAATTTCCTCTGAAATATCGGAAATCTGTTCTAGTGCTATCAGGTAAATCTATAATATTAATTGATGAGGTCACTGTCACAATTCGTACTAAAGTATTTTTTAAATTCATTAACAGAGAGTGTACATGCATACCAGTCATAAAGGAGAAATATTACAGATTTCCCATCTGGGAGTTAAAGGTGACCATTGGTTCTCAGAGTTACTTTTTTCTGGTTCAGTATAACAAAAGGGTGTTAGAGGGAGGCAAATGTAATCCTTTGACTAAAAGGAGATTTCAGCAGGGGCAAAGACATTTCTGCAACCTAGCATACGCAAATTAAACCGCCCAGCCAAAAACAAAGAGAAAAACACAGAAGCAACAATTTAACAGAAAACAATAATTCATAATAATTCATATTAAGTCAAATCAAACAGCATGGAAGAGTGTGAATGAAGCCGAGATAAGCCCTGGTGACCGAGATTAGAAACCTTGCATTGAAAGAGAGGGAACCAAAAGGCTGTGGTGTGTTGTGACAGGTAGAAAAGGGGCAAGCCATGCACATTGGAGACTGCTGGAGAGTTAAGAGGTTCAGATCATTTCATTATTAAGTTATTATTATAATTGCCATGACGAAAGGCCGTTGTGTACCAAAGGTTCAGCTCCGGTTTTTTCCTGCAGTCTTGGGAGTGTGGGGGAGAGAGGAAGCTGCAATTCTCCCTTTACAGTTCAAACTGTCAAATGAAATTTACAACAATAATGAACTCCCATTGTGATTGTTAACTCACTGAATCAACTTCAACCACTATGGCCCCTCAATCGCATCTCCAGACCTCTATCTGACTGAGAGGATTCATGTGAATCCATCATCTACTATACTGTAATATGCAGCTCTTTCAGCACCTGGAAACGTCTGCTTGCTAACTCACACTGCCAGAAAGAGATCCTTTTCAATGTTGAAGCTTAGCAATTTGAAAGGTACTGTTTCTAAGGGGACATGTCTGCTTGTGTATATGTAATGCACTGGAACAAAAAATATGGCATAATTCAAAAAGGCACAAAGACAAATAAAATAACTACTTAAAAAAATGACATGAATGTGACAACAGCTATATTGGTTGTAAAGAAAGGGACAGACTGAACTATGAAGCCCCCCACAGCCTTGGGCAACTGCCATGAAAGTGTTGGGGTATAAGAAAGTGTGTTGTCCTCAGTATCCCCACTTACAAGGAGATAGACAGATAATGCTAGATCACGAATCTTCACGCAAATTAAGCACAGAAAGAGGATGTTAAAAGGATGACATATCTGTCCCTGTGCCTTTACACACTTTCAAATAAAATGTCCTCTTCATGTTAGGACAGGTCACGTATTGCAGAGGATGTTGCATTGTTCTTATGCATAATGTTTGTGATCTAGCTTATACAATATTTGTATTGGAAGGGAAGTTGTAAAATCTGTATCATCCATAATAGGAGTGTTCTCTAAAATACACCTCAGTTTCAATTGCACTTTTCCATTGCCAGGTAAATAAACCCTTTCAAAAGTGAAGTTGCCATTTTCTCATAAAACCAATGTTGTTGTCCAGTATACTGGAAAGCAGAACTCAGTAAGCAGAAGTACATTTTCTAAAAATGTGTATGCAGTTATTCTCAACATCACCAATGTCATCTGTATCAGTAATACATATAATACGCATCTATTAGATGGACCAGCTACCTAAAAAAATATAACCTGTATTAAATTATATCCTAATCTTTACTGAAGGAACTTACAACTGATGTGCAAATCATCTAATGTCATTAAGCTTGCAATGGCCTTTTAAAAGGACATTAGCAGGAAGGTCATTACATAAAGCATTATGTGTTGCATCTATCAAGAAGACATTTTCCAGTATAATGGGAGAAATATCCATTTAAATGAAGCTATGCAGCCGAACCAGTTAACTATTTTTGTTAAATCTACTTGAGAATGCTTCATCATCTATATAATGAAAAGGAAAATAAACAATTACTTTCTGATCAGTTGTCTGTAACTGTAATGAGAACCTGGTATCCAAAAAAAAACCTGAATTGTTAAGGATCTTTTACGGCATGGAAATGTTTCTTGCAAATGTATGTTTACAAGTTTCATGTGCTTACCATGATGACTGAAACGCCAGCTGTAGTGATAGTCTGCTTTGGTGCTGCATTAAAGTGCTTCTTTAGTTTACCTGTGACTTCCACCTTCATGTTGTTCTCCATTGCAGCATCATCCTTAAAAGTGACAAAGACAGCTGAGCACATCTAAATTTCTTGAGAGACCATTTTAATTCATTAACAGTTCATGTATATATACTGTATATATATATATATATATATATATATATATATATATATATATATATATATGTCTTTATTCATAATGAACATATGAGTAACATTAAAGGAATTCCTACTTTTCCATCATGGGTATTTGACAAGTCCTGCATAAGGTATTTAATTGTTTCTCAAGAGTTGGAACAATTCCTGTCTTTAACACTGTCTTCCACAGGTAAATCTTCCCATTTTTGGAGAAAGGTAAAATGCAATGTACACTCAGAACATAAAATACATGGATAATAACATACAGCTGGTGTTACACTTTTTAATTTAGTTTATATTGATGACAGGAGTGAAAAGTATCATTTCATAACATTATTTGTCATTTAGCGACTTACATTTGTACCCATTTATACAGCCGGGCATTTTACTGGAGCAATCTAAGTGAAGTACCTGCTCAAGGGTACAACAGCACTGCCCTACCCGGGATTTGAACCTTCCAGTTATGAGTCCAGAGTCCTAACCACTACTCTGCTGTATCCTTCTTTAGGTTCTTGCAAGAGACCAATACACATACTTACAGCTACCCAAGGGTGAGCCAGAACCTGCTCTGCTGTATACCTTGCCTCTACATTCACCTGCAACATTCTGCCTATCAGCTCCTGAAAACAAATTAAGGCAATTGTCACAAACAGACAGGATACGCAACAGTCTGGTGCATTAACCGGCTTCAATTCCAGCATATACCCGGTTAGAATCCCACAATAGGACCTTACTCAAGATCCTGTAAAATATTGTATAGGATCCTTCAAGATTGTATAGAATGCTTCAAGGTCCTGTATGATCTTGTAAGAAGTCAATGAGAACAAGACCACATTCTCATGCTGGTCAATCAGCCTATCAGTCCATTGCCTGAGAGACAGCACTCCAGCTCTTGTCGTTAACTGTACACGAGATCTCTACAGAATCCAGTCTGCAAGATGTAGGAACACAGAAGCATCCTACACAAGGGAAACTACCGTATATAATCCTACTGGTTCTTGCAGTACATTGACAAGATCCTACACATGTTTTTCCACAATGTTTTAAGATCCTGTGCAAGATCCTACAAAATCTTCTACAGGATCTAACAAGTTATTGTACAAAATCCTGCAGGTTCCTGAGTAAGATCATGCTGTAATATCCTACAGGATCCAGTTCAAGATGGCTACCAGGGAAATCCATTTCAAGGTTAGTCCTGAAATGTCCTACAGTATTCAGATTCCAAGTAAAGATACTAAGTGTTTAGGTTTGATATATGATTGGTATAGGATTGTAATAGAATGTTTAATAGGGTAACATTCATGGTCGAATTGTGACTATGATGGTGTTGCTCTATAGGACATTGATCACGATCTTGTTTCAGAAAATAACATTAAAGAGGGTCCTGTTTCAGAAAATAACATTAATCAGGACACTGTACTTCTATAGAAAGTTGACCAGGATGCTGTTCCTGTATGGGAATCCTAAAAGGGTCTTGAGAATTTTAAATATTTTGAAAGGATCCTGTCAAGTTCAAGACAAAAAACAGCAAAAATATAGGCACAAACAACTTAGGTATTTATGTATGCATTGCAATGTACTGTATACATTTTGAGCAATTAGGCTATGAAGCACAGATTTAATAAAGATTATTGTTTTGCACTACATATTGATATTTGCTAATCCAGTCTTTTTCAAATTATGCTATTTGAAGCTGTACACAGCTGAAGAAATTGAATATATTATATGTCCAGAAATCATCAAGATGTTACGCACTTTTGCAGAGTCCGTGATGTTGTCCCAGTAGGGAGAAGGAAAGTCTAGACGCCCCAGAAGAATCTGGTCAAAAAGGTCTTCTTGAAGATTGTTCTCACTGCAGGGACACAGTAGCAGGTGATAATCTCTCTCTCTCTCTCTCTCTCTCTCTCTCTCTCTCTCTCTCTCTCACACACACACACACACGCAAATGCACATTAAAGCTTCAGGCACTCACAACTAATTTCTACTTAATATTCAGGGAAATACAATTCTGAATATAAAATCACAAAAAGAGAAACTACTCTGAATATCTGTAAAAACCTCTAATAATGAGAAGGGTAATTAACATTATTTTCACCTTAATTTAATTACTAAAACTTTGTGATATAATAACATATACACAAACACCCACACTGGCCTATGAAATTATAAACCCTGTCATTAAATGGGTATTGGCATTTTTCAAATCTGCATATATAAAACAGATAATCACATGATCATGTCAGCTTGCCCAATTAATTGTGGAAAAGCAAAAAATGGCTCAGACTGGCTATTTTTCCAAGCCTTTCTGCTTCATAGATGTCTCTTCATCTCCCCTGTTTGTATTTGACAATTACTACACAAAGCTCATCACTATGTCCACCTATGGCAAGCCAAATTATAATTTAGAGATATCTCTAAAAGCATTTAAAGATATCTTCAAATATTTAAAGATATCTCTAAATGATTTGCAGATATCTCTAAATGATTTAGAGATAACTAAATAAGGTGCTTTTTAAAGATATCTCTAAATGCTTTGCAGATATCTCTAAATGATTTGCAGATATCTGCAAATCATTTACAGATATGTTCAAATAACATCCTGTTCATTTAGAGATATCTGCAAATCATTTAGAGATATCTTCAAATGACTTCCTGTATTTTGGCTGAGATTATCACTTCCTGTTTCCTTATTCAGTTACATAGAAATTAATGAACAAGTTAACAGGAAGTGATAATCTTGGGCTACATACAAGAAGTCATTTGAAGATATCTCTAAATGATTTGCAGATATCTTTAAATGATTTAGAGATATCTGCAAATAATTTAGAGATATCTTCAAATCATTTAGAGATATCTCTAAATGTACTTTTAAATGAGATATCTTTAAATGATTTGCAGATATCTTTAAATGATTTAGAGATATCTTGAAATATTTGAAGATATCTTTAAATGATTTAGAGATATCTCTAAATTATAATTTGGCTTGCCATAGACCACCATGCTTCTTCAGGTGAGATGAGACAAAATATGTAGGCTCCACATCTGAGCATGCCATCTGCTGTTTTTGTATTTTAGACCTTCCAAATGTCTTTCTTATGCATAAAAGGAACTGTTCAAATTAAAACATAAAACTGGCTATCTTTTTTTGGAAATACAAATGAGTATGAAACAAGACTGACCTTCGAAATGGAGGGAAGCCACAAAGCAGTATATATGTAATGACACCAGCAGCCCAAATATCCACCTTCAGACCATAGCTGTTGGAAGGCAAAAGTTATCAGGAATCAGAATGTTATAATGTCCAGAAACACATTATTCATAAACTAGAGTACCCAATACAAAATGCCAGCTGAGTTATTTAAATAATTATAGTGTATGGAAGTTTATCATATTAATTATGGTTACTGAATAGTAAGCTGTAATGTAAACCGGGTATCCAACTTCAATTAATACTTTTCACGAATACCTAAAGCAGGATTTTATATTAGTTTGATTGACAACACCAATGATTTCCCTGCTAATTTAATCAAGGCTTTCTGATTCCTAACATTCTGTAGATAACATGATAGAAGCTGGTTAATACAACTTGATATCCACCTACTATTCCACCTACTAATCCAAATTAGCCATGACAGGCTAGTTTTTGATCCTTGACACCCAAAATGAAGCAACTATTGAAAAATCCATTGATAGAGTCAAGATTGTAGATGGTAGAGCAAGTTGTACAATGCATACTTATATTGAGGCACAAGCTAATTTCCAGATGAGTCTTAAAACTGCCTTCAAATGCAATTTCCCACAAGAAGATATTTTAGCAAGACCCACAGTTCTATTCTTACCCAGTTTCTGCAATGATCTCTGGAGCCACATAAGTGGGTGTTCCACACACCGTGTGCAGAGGGCCTTCCACTACTGTGGCCAAACCAAAATCTCCAAGTTTTAGAGACTTGGATCCATCTGCATACTCACACACCTGCAGGGACACAAAGACATACAGGAGCATGGCTTGATAGTGTAGAAAACCAATTCAAAATCCAAATACAAAAAATGAATAGAATAATGAAGCTTCAAATTAATTTCATTTATAAAACCTACATAAACTACTCCACCATTTTCTTATTAGTATTAAGGTTATGTGCATTTGAATGGCTATTTCTCATTCCTATGCCATCCAGTCTGTAGAATCAGATAAAAGTGTGTGGCAAAGCCCAGCTCACAGCCACACAGATATCAGTCAAATGGGCCCCTTGAAAGAGGGCTCAAGATGACACCACACCTCTAATCAAGTGCACCACCAGGTGTTCAGGCCATGGCATTAGTGTCTACAATCCAGTGTGACAGATGCTGAGAGAAACGCAGTCTTCAATGACACCAGCTTCAGATCAGCTGAGTGCAGTGGCTCAAACAGGGCCTTGGAAAGTGCTTCCAGCACTACATCAAGGCACCAAGCAGGCAAAGAAAGAGTGCAGGAGGCCAAAGCCTGTGTGCCCATTTTAGAAACTGCAAGGCCAGGAAATTTGACCCAGATGATTCGCCATCGATTTGGGCATGATGCACACAGATGGCTTGCCCTCGTCCCACAGCTCCTGTAGGAAATGCAAAATGACCCCAATGGGGCAGATGACTGGAGGCTGAGATAGCAGATCTGCCCGAAGGAGACGCTGCCACGGCTCTCTGCTCAAGAGGGAGATCAGAGCCATGAAGCAGTGTCTGTGAAGCGATCGTGAGATGAGAAGAGAAGATTTTCAGAACTCTGATTCCCAAGGGGATGAATATTGAATATTGACTTGAGTTGAGTTGAGTCCGTCCTTGCTCAAGGGAGTTGAATACTTCCTATACGCACTGTATGTACATACACATATACATATTCATTGCCTATAGGTGCCTATATATTAATAACATTAATGTTAAAATGTAATATCTATACATAACAAAATGTAAAGGTTTCCTTTTACATACCAGGAGGTTTTCAGGCTTGATATCCCTGTGCACAATGTTTAAGCAGTGTAGGTATTTGAGGGCACTGGCCAAATTGAAAACCATGGCACTGGCATCTCTCTCTGTGTACTTTGTTGAGGAAGTGATGGCGTCAAAGAGGTCACCACCCTGAGGAAATAAGACTTTTATTGTGATAGACAGCCAAGCCACTTCACGTGACAGTGAATTTAAACAATATTTAAAAAATGTATTATAAAATAATACAAACAGACTGCAATAATATAGTTTAAAAAAATAATACAATTTTAACTTTGACATTTTGTCTTTAATATCTTTAATATTGATAAGATGAACAGCTTATGTAAGGATAGAAGCAATGAAAACAATTCCAAATTGACTATGTAATCTGAAGAGCAGTGCAACTTACAAAAAATACATGAAAAATAATGATCATTTATAAAGGATACTGAAAAGTTTCTTGTGCATTGAATTATTTAGTGCTCTGAATCATTCAGATGTTCATTGGCAAACTTCAGACGGGCCTGTACATGTGCTTTCTTGAGCAGGGGGACCTTGCAGGCACTGCAGGATTTCAGTCATTCATGGCGTAGTGTGTTGCCAATTGTTTTCTTGGTGACTATGGTCCCAGCTGCCTTGAGATCATTAACAAGATCCTCCCGTGTAGTTCTGGGCTGATTCCTCACCGTTCTCATGATCATTGAAACTCCACGAGGTGAGATCTTGCATGGAGCCCCAGACCGAGGGAGACTGACAGTTATTTTGTGTTTCTTCCATTTGCGAATAATCGCACCAACTGTTGTCACCTTCTCACCAAGCTGCTTGGCGATGGTCTTGTAGCCCATTCCAGCCTTGTGTAGGTCTACAATCTTGTCCCGCACATCCTTGGACAGCTCTTTGGTCTTGGCCATGGTGGAGAGTTTGGAATCTGATTGATTGATTGCTTCTGTGGACAGGTGTCTTTTATACAGGTAACGAGCTGAGATTAGCAGCACTCCCTTTAAGAGAGTGCTCCTAATCTCAGCTCGTTACCTGTATAAAAGACACCTGGGAGATAGAAATCTTGCTGATTGATAGGGGATCAAATACTTATTTCCCTCATTACCATGCAAATCAATTTATAACTTTTTTGAAATGCATTTTTCTGGATTTTTTTTTTGTTATTCTGTCTCTCACTGTTAAAATACACCTACCATTAAAATTATAGACTGATCATTTCTTTGTCAGTGGGCAAATTTACAAAATCTGCAGGAGATCAAATACTTTTTTCCTTCACTGTATACCTCATGAAAAATCACAATGGTGTTCTCCATTTCCCATTTAGTGAATAGATTTCTGCATGTATTTTTCGGAGACATGTAACAATGCTTCCCACACTTTTCCAGCCTAAAGCATATTTACTTAACATACAATCTGATGCAGGACAACAACCCACCTGCCTGTTCAACTGCCTGCCCAACTCATAATTATGATAAAAACAAAGTCAGCAAATAGGACAATTTGAGTTTCCTGACACATTCTACCCAGAATGCCATTATCTTAAAAATGTGCAATTCCTATTAAATAGCACTGTATACCACTTAGCTGTAGTGCTTTAATAAACAACAGTCCTACTTCTTATTCACAGCAAACATCTCACTGCCTCACCTTCACCAGCTCCATGACCAGGTACAGTTCAGCTGCCGTGTCGACCTCCTCGATCAGCATGATGATGTTGGGGTGCTTCACTCTGCGCAGCACTGCCACTTCATTCTCTATCAGGTGCTCCTGCTCATAAACATATTATGTTAAAATGCACAACATTTTCCAATAATGACATGGCAACATCTACAGTGTATTATCAGATCATGAAAAAGGTTGTAGTAGAAATAAAATGCTTTTATTATCATTTGATTATTATTAGATATTTATCTGAATATGGTGTTAACATTAATGAGCAACCTCATCTTACAATAAAAAGTTTGTGTATAATAATAATAATAATAATTATGAACAGTAGATTTGTTTGGTTATAAAATGGAATACAATTATTTTTGGTAGAAATACCATATCAAAAAGTACAATTAGGGATGGATTAATTGAAAACTTTGACCCATCCGCTAATAGAAAACTACAAACTGGTAGTAGTTAGTAAAGGTAGTAATAGTAGTACAGTTCTGTAGTATTCTATTAGCGGGTGGGTCAAAGTTTGATTTAATTCCGCCCCCCCAAGCAATAATGTACCTTCCCACTGCATTTGGCTTTGTCAATTATCTTCAGAGCATACTCCTTTCCTGTAGAACTGCAAACAAAGTGCAAGTTAATACAAACAAGAAAAGTAGCCAAATTAAAAAGCCTGGTTTCATTAGAAATATGCAGAAAGAAAGATAACTGAAAAAGAGTGTCAGAAGTCTTCTTTTTAAAAGTGAAAATTTCACCGTAATCGAGGAGAATCTACAAGAAGTTCGTTTTTTTTTCTATAATGAACTCGATAGACTATACATCCCTAGACTTATTCAAATTTTTAAAATGATTTCCCTGTTCAAGAGATTAAAACAACTTCCTTTAGGAAACTCAAATCAATCAGTACACAATATTTAATCTTGTACACTCTCTTTCAATTAAAGGAGAAAGTAAAAGAGTACTAGTGAAAATATTGTTTAAAAGAATTCCCTCAAATTTCACAAAATATTTGAAAACCCTATGTAACAACTTTTTGATATAAAACATGAAGCCCTTAACTGAAACACAGTTGCAATTCATCAAAAGGACACCTATAAGCCTTATATTTCTAGTTTGCTTCAGTGGCTAAATCTGATTAAACAGGTTTCATGTACAGCTGCTACAAGCAGATTCTGTATCTTTTAGCATCGCTTGCCATTTCTGTAATCAATTATGCAGTGAATGTGATCATACTGATATTAAACAAAGGAGCTTCACCTACCGCTCTACGCATTCTTTCACAACAGCAAAGTTTCCATCTCCAATCACCTTCCCAATCTTATATTTATCCAAGATTATGGAAGCAGGCAAACATTTGTTCCCATTAACTGCTGGAGAAAGAATTTTGTTAAAATGTGACAAGAGCAGTCAGCTTCACAGCTTCTCAGGATGATGGACTACAAAAGTGTCTTCCCAATGAACATTGGACCACAGACATTTTCTAACTCTGCCTTGATATTGCATTCATTCACACCTGGACCTGAATTATTTTTGTATTGCAGCTGACAAGATATTACCTGGGATAGGGCTAATGACCTTTAAGTATACAGAACAGTAGAATAATAGGGTATATGTGTTAATTCTATCATTTAAGTAACTTTTAAAAAGTAAATCACAATCATGGCTACTGTACATACCTATCATTTACCATTCATAATGATGTATTAATCATTAACGTAAGATAAACTGTGACTTTATCATTGTAATAATACCAAATAAAGAAAACGAATATGATATGAGCCTTTATTGGATGTTTTTTGGATGTTTTTTGCGCTGTTCCCCATTAATTGTCCTTTAGAAACAGTGGTTCTTGCCCCTCAAATTGTTGTTCTGCTTTACATTGACAGTTTGAGGGAGGGGGAGTAAATATATCATCTCCAAATTAGAAATTTAGTTCCACAGTCAGCAAAGCCAGAAACCCTGAGTGAGAATGTTACTGACTGTTATTCTTCCAGTTATTCTAATCTCACACATGCCTCTGCCCCGCAAAGTGACCGTTGTGTAATAATGCATTTAAATATTCTAGGAGCAATTAAAAGCTGGGTGTTTTGGCAGTTTGCTTGTAGAACTGCCCTGTAAAATGTGCAACCTTCACCCAGCCTCTTGGGCTGGTTTAAGCAACAAGATTAAAAAACTGGACTGGTTCTGAAGCATAGGGAGGAACCATGTTACTGGATAGCTACCTTCGGGGCTCAGGCAATTGGTCTGATCAGCAGATCCATTCACATTGGACGCAGAACCATAATGCGCAGAAATCTGTAAAGAGAAGCAAACATTTACAGATTTCAAAATATATATATATATTTATGCATATTACTTCAAAGCTATAGAACACTTACTCTTAAGGACACTTATTGATAAATAATTAATAATTTGATTGTTCACATTTATGTAGTGAGACAAGTTTTCAGAATTGTTTTAAAAATTCAGTTCCATAAATAAATACAATCCTGAAAACTCCATATGATGTAGATGTCCTTGTAAAACTACCAAACACTGAGAATCATAGTCTAAGATTCAAATATATATGAGCTTCTGGATTTTATATACAAAGCTGTAGAAACACCACAATATTAAGCATCTTTGCGCGTCGCTGTAGTGCATAAGTCAGATCAATCATATTCTATCATATAAGCAGATTTTAACACTGTAGAATTGGACATTTATCAAATAATGACTGATGTAAAGAAATTCAAAAAGTTGGAAAAAAAAATGGAAATATATAATCTGTTATTAATTTGCACTGATGTGTTGATTAAGCAGCAGCAGCAGTAGCAGCAGCTAAGGACATTTATTTAGTAATGCATCCCTTTATTATTAATTTGTCATATTCATTATTATTTCTAAGAATAAATAATTTACATGTTATCTTTCAAGTTGGAAGCACTGTCGAAGGGGTAGGGGTTTCTGCACACTTCCTTAGGAACCCGATTGAAAAACGTCACTATCAAAGTTGCCATTGGCCCTTGGGCACGTCACTCAGAACAGGTCCAAGTTGGACCTGTTCCCACTTCCTGTTCTATAAAACTTGACGTCTGCCATCTGCTGGTGTCTAATGGTTACTACATAAACAAAAAGGTCAAGGTGTAAAATCATTTTACACAAGGAGAGTAGAGCAGGTACAAAATATATTTTGTCACAACTGATTTAAAACCATATGTCCATTTCAGTGGATGCCATGTAATACAAACATTCATACTGCATGTTCACCCTGGACAAAGGCATCTGCTAATAAATAAATAATAATAATAATGTTAGGTCTATGTTGTCCTTTAGGTCTATTCTAAGCAGTTTGTTCATATAAAATCTGTATATTGCAGTTTTGTCAATACATAGGCTCATTTAATAAGTGTGTCTTCTCTCACCAGAATTTTTCATTGGAAAATATTATTATATAAAATTCATATTATTCGCATCATTTGTATTAGTAGTAGTTAAGTTTGTTAACCTTCTTCCTCCACTGACCATCTAGCCACAGGGTCAGCTAGTAGAGGAGGTAGTAAAAGAGATTCCATCGCAGTCAAGGGACAGTGATAGTGACAGTGACAGTGACACTGATGGTGAATGGCAGCCATGCACACAGGTAGAGGGATCAGTGACAGTGAAACAGATGACAATGATGATGATGATGAGTTGTAGCAGCGAAAGGGAAACAGAAACCCAACACAATATGGAAAAATGGAGACAAAGATTTTGAAGTCTTACCTACATATCTAGGAGAGCACACAATTAATGTATTGGGTACAGAGCCATTTCACTTCTTTATGTACCTGTTTTCTGATACCCTGATTGATGAAATTGTACACAACACAAACTTGTATGCTCTCCAGAAAGGGAAGGAATATATGTCCCTAACAAACCAGGAATTAACATGTTTCCTTGAGATGAACCTGGTAATATCCTGTCATTGAATGAAAGGCTTAGTTTTGACTTGATTGCAAATGCTATCTCTGTACACAGATTTCAAGAGATTCTCTAATACCTTCATTTTGTAGACAATTATTCACAAGAGTCAAAATCCGGCCCGTCTTAGACAAACTGGAAACATAATTTAGTCAAGAGTTTCAGTCTGTTGATGAACAAATCATTCCCTTCAAGGGCCACCATTCCATCAAAAAGTACATTCCCAAGAAACCCAAGCCCTGGTGTTTGAAGGTGCGGGTGAGAGTAGGGACATCTGGGTACATTCAAAAGTTTGAGGTGTATCAGGATCAAGTGGAGGAAGAGATCAGTGCATTGGGCATGAGTGCTCATGTGATTTTTTGCTTGTGTAATGATATACAAAACACAAATCACAAGGTCTTCTTTAGTAACCTGTTTTGTTCCATCCCTCTTCTCCAGAGGTTACATGAACAGGGCATATATAAAAAAAGGCACATGCAGCACTAACAGGCTAATGGGAACACAAACAAAAGAGAAGAGCGAGAATCATCTGAAGGCAGAAGGAAGAGATGCATCATCAACCGTGACTAAAATATCACCAATACACAATGGCTAGATAATTCAGTGATACATGTTGCATCACTCCACCTCCTGTGAAGTGCAGGGCAGTGTCAAAGGCATCCCTTGAAATCAGATTCAGTGTAGGCAAACACTAGCCAAAGCTAACAGATGCAATAATGCAAATAGATCCCATGATGCATTTTGTACCTGCAAAACATAGTACATCTGCATGAAGTGACTTGAGCCATTGTGTCCTAGGTGCTTTCACTACCAGTGATATAATCAGCCAAATTCAACAAATACTGCTAACTTGAAGTGCATGAAGCACTCTCAGCAGAAAAAAAAGATAGTTTCAATATTGAAGATATTTTGTTATGAAAGCATGCACGTGTCATTTTTATTTGGTTTAAACTTTGAGTTCAGTTTTGTTTCTATCAAATAATAATTCATAAATATGAAAAAGTGTAATAAAAACCAGTTTGAATGTTACCAGGCCTTTAGTTTTGCACTTTGCATTTGTTTTCCTGCAGAAATAAAACATGAAAAATGTTAATTCTAAATATTCTGTTCCAAGCAATTGTTTATCTTGGGGATGCATGTTGTTCACTCAAATTGACGTGTTTAATTTCTTAAGTTTTAAACTAAAAAAGGCCTATAAAGTCCAATAAAAACTAGTACAATAATAAATATTGTGGAATGTTATCATAATTCATGCAGGAAAGGGTTAATAGATACAACCAGCATGCAACAGTAAGTATATGTATGACTACATCACAAAGAGTTGATGAATTTGCAGTTTTATGGGTATTGCATCTGTGGAAAAGACACATGGCAAAATACAATAAACATTAGACAAGGCTAGAACAATGTCTATGTGACTGATTTTTTGCATCCACTAGCCTGTAATACGATATCAATCTGTATCAATCAGCGGAGTCCTTGACCTCATTCCGGCGCTTACTCAAGATGCATCTTTTCTGACAGTACTTGTAATAATAGTCCTTTTATCCCCGTTAGATAGCACTTCACAGAGTTTTATTATGCTTCTTGCGTTCTTGATTGTTTTCCTCCTTGCTCCCTTTCCCATAACCCCTGACTGTGACCCTACATCTTGACAGCACCGTCCAGGATAAGGGCCTCACTTACTGTACTTGTGTAAATTGTAAATTGGAATTTGTAAAATGTATTATCTTGAATTGCTATGTTTTAGTTAAATTGAATTTGTAATGATTGATGCCTTGTACTTACTGTATTTTTGCACTTATGTTGTAAGTCGCCCTGGATAAGGGCGTCTGCCAAGAAATAAAAAAAAAAAAATAATAAAAAAAAAAAAATAATAATAATAATAATAATAATAATAATCTGTATAATTATGAGAATCATTGACAATATCATAAAAATGATTTTAATTTTTTTGTTTTTCAAAATTTCAAGTTATACGTTTAAGTCTTCATGTTTCTAAGTCAGGATCTGAAAAGGTGCTGAAATAGGCAGCCTTGGTGGCTTCATAACAGCTGATAACACTGAGTTAAGAGAGCCAAGAAAATCGAGAAATGAAGCTTACTGTTTGGATAACACGATTTATCTAAGAACCAAATAATTTACTCAATTGTCATTAATTCATCAACATTATTTGATATTACTTTTAAAAGAAAATACTTTCGCGACATTCAGATATCCAAATTAATGTATTTTTTTGGGTTTTTAGATTCCATTCTGTTCTACTAGATGTCATTAGATCTTGGGAGCCTAAGAGGATTGCATCTGGTATGAAGTGGGAGAAAGAACTCAGAAAATAGAAGAGATCTATACTGTCAAACACATGACTGCTGGTTTAATATATGGTACTATTTTTAATTTTGTTTATGCTTTTGTTTTTTAAGAAGGGAACACATTAAGGCAGCTTGTTTGGTGGCTGGAAGTGATGACCACTGATACAGCCTTAAAGGGCTCATCTTTCATATTAACAGTCCCCGTGAGTCGTCACTTCTGCTAAAGCAGGAACACATTTAAAACAGTTCTGGGGGAAAAAACAAGGATATTTGAACCAGCAATATGTTCTATACGCTTCTGAGGGTTATATCAGCTTTTTATTTACAGAGATGAATAAACACATCCATGACATTTGTAGAGAAGATATTGGCAATGTTTCCAACTCTCAACAAGAGTAAAATGATTACATGATTTATTATTCGATTATTAAACTTTGGGCAGGATTAAATCAAAGCATTAGCGCATGTCTGCGAATGGAAATCGCGCTGCTAAAATATCGCGGTATTAAATCTGACCCCATTTGCGCCGCAACACGACCTTCTCGCAGCTCCTTTCTGGCCCAATGTGAGAGAATAAAACACAGCTTTTACACAGCCGCTACTACAGCACTACACACTGCACTGCTTTCATGTGTAGTTAGATGCTACTCTCTTCTAATTTTTAAAGTAAATCCCATGATGTACAGTTGTGTAGTTTGCTATAGTTAAAGTTGTAGTTAATCGCGCCCAACAATGCAGTGACTGGTTACATTTTCGCTGCATTAAATATGTGGAGAAAACGCGCAGACAACGCGCTCAGCTGCTCCGCGTCACTGAAATCACTGCGCAGCGCGATAATCATACAGTGCATGTTGCGCCCGACATGCACACTAACGAAATGTTGCGTATTATTCGTGCACAGAGAAAATATATTGATATTGAATGTCATTTTATATTGAGTTTTGTTCAGCAGTGCTCGTTTTGGTTTCATGACTTGTTTAACTCGTTTATTCTGCTCTTGCTTTCTTCCTTTCATGTCTTAATTGATTCCTTCTGATCAGATCTTTCGTGGGAAAAGTGCCGAGTGTATCGTGTCTCTCTGGCCGCTCGGCGCTTCTCACTGACTCTTACAGCGGCTGGACTGGTGTTTCTGCAGACGCGCAATTTGATGGTAATATTTTTAGGGAGGCTGACAGAAAATGTAACTGGATAGGGTCCAGCGACGCCCGTGGGCTGTATGTATATTTGGGAATGAAGGCGGCTTTTAAGACACGAACACTACATCGAATTACCCTGTCAGCAGCTGTATAATTGCTATTATGAAGATGTGCACAAAAAGGTAAAGCATCTGGGACTCTGGGTGAATATTGTTACAGGCACGTATGGTTGTATAACTTGCAAGCCAGTACACATTGGTGCAAAAACCAATTCACACCCACATATATATGTATATATATGTATTCTAGAAAAATATGGAATAATCTGAACAATCAATTATCTAGTGGCAGGTGGCCAACGTTATGCCTTTATCATAGACACAGCAACCTATATAACACGGAGATGATAATGATACACTGCTGTACTGCTCTGCACCGTTACATGGACACACAATATGGAAAGAAGGTTGCAATGTTAGTAGCAATTGCCGCTAATTGGTCGATTGAATTGGCACAAGAACCCGTAAAACTATTCAATGTAATGTTTCGTAGGTTTTCGAAGGGGAGATATGGCCAATTTCATATATAAATAAGTTATATATATAGAGAGAGATGGCGCATTCAATCCAATTGCGTCATGCGTCTGTGATCTGTGATTAGTAATGAATGATTGACTGATGTTACATTATTACAGGTTTCGTTATGCTGTTGCGTAAATGTTATATATATATATATATATATATATATATATAGAGAGAGAGAGAGAGAGAGAGAGAGAGAGAGATAGATAGATAGATAGATAGATAGATAGATAGATAGATAGATCATATCGCCATCTATACAAGAGAAAGTGGATTATTATGACAATTAAAGTTATAATGGCAGACATCGATGCCTGAAGCTGTTGAAGACGATGCCAGCCCTACACTTTCAGATCCATCGGAACTTTCTAGACCTTCCGATCACCTTTTAATAAGACGTTATCGGGTTGATAGACACAGCATATCGTTATTGTGTCACCTGCTGAAGGATACATTGAATAATAGATTTGCACGCAACCATCCTCTCACCGTGGAGACAATTACGTGCCGCGTTGGACTATATGCTACCGGCTCCTTTCAAACTACAGGAGGGGACACTGGGAGCGCCAACCACTGTCAGCACCGCTGTGACAGCTGGCACTGTGGACAAGCAGTGATGTACATTATATATATATACAACTGACATATGCACAGTTATATTACATTGTCATATTACAACGTGTACTGTAAACAGTATCTGTGTATGGATCAGTGGCGTAGCCAGGAAAATGAGGGCGAGGCATAATGAGGGATTCACGGCGGGGGTCTGGGGGTCCTCCGCCACAAAATGTACAAAATTAAACCCCTGAAATGAGCGATTCTGAGTCGAACAACTTATATCAATATCTCCATGAAATATATATTTGCTTCACAACCACATACCACAATGGGACACATCCAGTGAACAATCACACATCAGCCGACATTATACCGGCAAACTAGGGGCCGCATTGAATCCAATCTTTGACCCCCGCAAATACAAAACTACAGAAGTGGACTCAGTGCGGCTTCATTCTTCAGTTGATCGTTTATTCTAATAATGAAAGCGGCCCTGAATGAGAGACTTGCATTGTTCTGGTTCACATCACATTGATCCACCGTCTATAGATAACGCCTGGATAAGGTTGTCAGGAAGACATTAAAAAATGAAAATACACAGCTGTCATCAAGGGCGGCTTTTGTTTTTATTATTGTATTATTTTCTTCTACTCATATTTGTAGCCGCTACACAGTACAGGTGTGTAATTGCGTTTCAAAACTTGGCCCACCCGCTAATAGCAAACTGCACACCTGTACATCACAGAGGTTACATTTCTGATGAGAAGAAAGTGTCATCTTAGTGCAAATGCAGCCGCAGCGGAGTACAGTTTGTAGTTGCTATTCGCACAGTCACAGTTTGATTTCTCTGCTTTATTGACGCGTCGCTCTTCTCGCATCTACTTTGTTTGCCAAAGTTTTAATTTATATACCAGTCTGGCATGTTTGTTTATTTGGAAGATGCAATCATTTTGAATTGTCACCTTCATACAAATGCTGCAAATATTGATTAGAAAGCTTCATACATCTGCAAAAATATTAATTAAAAAAATATAATTTATATAAAGGGGTATACTTGCCTGATTTAAAAGAAGATAAAATACTTGATATAATTATATATATTTTAATAGTATTACTATTATTTGGGAATGGACAATTTTCTATTAGAAGCCGGGGGGAAATCTTACCTTGAGGCTCCGAAGGCTGGAAGGACTAGTTGGAGAGGAGCTGGAGGATTTGTTTGACTTGGGTGTAGACATCTGGCTGGCAGGGATCCCATTGACTGGTAGAGAGAGGAGATCATAATAAATATATGTAAATGTCATTGCACATTGTTTTCCATCAATGTTGACTTTCCAATCAGAAGAATTCCTTATCCTCCAGTTGTATAAGAAAGATTTAACTCCCAAAGGCTTTTTTCTTGACATTTACTTTTGTCGTGAAAAGATTCCAAACTGTGCTCTTAAGTCCCGCTTAATTTATTTAATTCCTCCAAAGCAGAATTTTCTAATGCACCTCATCTTTACCCACATTAAGGAATAAAATATACCGCAAGGCTAGGAATTACTTCTGGGAAATCACAGACACAAGGGCTAACATAGCATGACAAAACAACAAAGTGACCTTGTATGTGAAGGAAAGCAGTGCTACAGAAACTCACATGATACATAAGAAACAGCTGGAAAAAATATATTATTAAAAATCGTCTGTAAAACATTACATTGTACCGAAATCTCAACACTGTAAAAAAACAACCACAAATAAATAAATACATCATGTACAAAATTAAATGCAAAAAAAAACATTTAAACTTAAATCTGATCTTTAAATATAAATACAGACCATATATATATATATATATATATATATATATATACACACACACTCACCTAAAGGATTATTAGGAACACCATACTAATACTGTGTTTGACCCCCTTTCGCCTTCAGAACTGCCTTAATTCTACGTGGCATTGATTCAACAAGGTGCTGAAAGCATTCTTTAGAAATGTTGGCCCATATTGATAGGATAGCATCTTGCAGTTGATGGAGATTTGTGGGATGCACATCCAGGGCACGAAGCTCCCGTTCCACCACATCCCAAAGATGCTCTATTGGGTTGAGATCTGGTGACTGTGGGGGCCAGTTTAGTACAGTGAACTCATTGTCATGTTCAAGAAACCCATTTGAAATGATTCGACCTTTGTGACATGGTGCATTATCCTGCTGCAAGTAGCCATCAGAGGATGGGTACATGGTGGTCATAAAGGGATGGACATGGTCAGAAACAATGCTCAGGTAGGCCGTGGCATTTAAACAATGCCCAATTGGCACTAAGGGGCCTAAAGTGTGCCAAGAAAACATCCCCCACACCATTACACCACCACCACCAGCCTGCACAGTGGTAACAAGGCATGATGGATCCATGTTCTCATTCTGTTTACGCCAAATTCTGACTCTACCATCTGAATGTCTCAACAGAAATCGAGACTCATCAGACCAGGCAACATTTTTCCAGTCTTCAACTGTCCAATTTTGGTGAGCTTGTGCAAATTGTAGCCTCTTTTTCCTATTTGTAGTGGAGATGAGTGGTACCCGGTGGGGTCTCCTGCTGTTGTAGCCCATCCGCCTCAAGGTTGTACGTGTTGTGGCTTCACAAATGCTTTGCTGCATACCTCGGTTGTAACGAGTGGTTATTTCAGTCAAAGTTGCTCTTCTATCAGCTTGAATCAGTCGGCCCATTCTCCTCTGACCTCTAGCATCAACAAGGCATGTTCGCCCACAGGACTGCCGCATACTGGATGTTTTTCCCTTTTCACACCATTCTTTGTAAACCCTAGAAATGGTTGTGCGTGAAAATCCCAGTAACTGAGCAGATTGTGAAATACTCAGACCGGCCCGTCTGGCACCAACAACCATGCCACGCTCAAAATTGCTTAAATCACCTTTCTTTCCCATTCAGACATTCAGTTTGGAGTTCAGGAGATTGTCTTGACCAGGACCACACCCCTAAATGCATTGAAGCAACTGCCATGTGATTGGTTGATTAGATAATTGCATTAATGAGAAATTGAACAGGTGTTCCTAATAATCCTTTAGGTGAGTGTATATATATATATATATATATATATATATATATATATATATATACTTAATTTGTCAATAATCCATAGCTATTAAGAGTACAATATTACTTTGAATAAGACTGATATTGGAGGGCTATGTAGGGCTAACTGGAGAAATATGTATTTAATTGAGTAACAGAATAAAGATCACATTTATATGAATTATACGCCAGATGTTCTGTTGCAATTTCTGTACTCAGACTTCATTTGTTCATTTGTAGCATACACCCAAGTGTTTGTGAAGATCTTTACTCAGCACACACTGAATTAAAAATAAATAAATAAGAATACTTTCTGTAACTGAACATTTTAATGACTACAGTAAACCCCAAAGTAAGATGCCACTTTCTTCTAATCATAAATTTAACAGCTATGATGTACAGGTTTGTAGTTTGCTATGAGCGGGTTGGTCAAAGTTTTTATTTAATCCGGCCCCTAGTCTCATCCAAGTTAATTTATTGCAGATGACGGAGCTATTCCCGTAGGGTTTCCATTTCCCAGTATATTGTTCTCTTTCTTTCTCTTCATATTCAAATAATATAATCTTGTTATAGCTTGTGGCAAGTCCATATAATCTTCACAAGACAGTGTAAACATTGCAGCATTTATTTATGTATTTATTTATTGTTCTGAGCAGCAATTACACTCAAGGATGAAAGGTAGTCCGGAATTCCACAGATTAGATTTTGTTAAGGCTGAAAACCCTCCAGCTGATAAACACTATCAAATACATAAGTGTGGTTAGCGTGTAAGGACTAAGTAATGTTAATTAAGGATTCAGTATTAAACACTGATATCTCAAGTTGAAGTTTGACAAACCCTTGCACTTGAACAAATTAAACATTCACAATCAACAACTCAAAATGTAATTACACATGTAATTCCAAAATGATTCATACTTAAAATTCTCAAGAAATAATCTCCACACAAAGACATCAAATACATGCAGCCGTTTAATTCCCTTGATTTTCATGTTATTTACACTGCTGCTAAGAAAGAGTATGCTGATTTATTTTCCTATCAAATATAGGTCAAACTAAATTATATTGTCATATTAGATTTCTGTTTACTTCTGTGGGCTTGATAACTAATCAAGGACTGTATTATGGAAATGGGAAGTGGAAATTCTATTCTATTCACATTTCCTCCAGTATGACCAATTATGCATAAGCATAATTAAATCTGAAAACATGCACATGATTCTTAAGTATAGACAGACTGGATTTTCTTGCTTTCCTTAAACAGAAAAAGGATATACAGAAATCCCTTGGATAGTAAAAAATAGTTTTAGAAAATATGCCATAGCTGTACCAAAATCATTGTCTAGAATTATTTTTGTACAGCTATGGTAACTGGTGGGTTGAGTTCCCAACCAAAGGAAGACACCAGTAGAGTATGTTTCTTCCAGTCAGAATGAGGCCAATCACCTTAGCAGTATATATTCCCTAGTGAGAGGTTTGTTTAAAACAGTTTAAATCCCACCCTGGTTATACCAGCATGCATAACCGGGGGATTTAAATTGCCTTCACAGGCCCTATTCTTGAGGCCTCAATCTTTCTAAGACAGAATCAAAGCAAATTGTCATTCTAAATGTGTTTTTCCTTTATACTGTTCTTTAAATTAATGTGCAAAATGCAGTCATTTCTGTGGATGTGGCAGGTCAATGGCACAGAAAATGTTGTGTTAATTTAAAGTTTCTTTGATCCATATAGAGCACATTCTTTTTAAAGTTTTAAATACCCTTTAAATGTTGCATGGCACTCCTGGAAGGGAACATATACATTTTCTTCATTTCATACTACAGAAAATGATGAGTCGTAACTGAACATGAATTGTGTGGTCCGAAGTCGGAAAAGCTAAGAATATGTGTCATTTCAGCCATTACAGACACCCAAGTATTACTCCACTAGAGGGGGACATTATGCTGACAATGCCTTTTTGTATGTTTTCTAAATTTGATTTTAATACATTAAATATATTCATAGCATGCCATAGTTGCCAAAAATAAACCCCCCAAATATCTGAAGTTAGAAACTCTGGGACAAGCCTGGAGGTCCTACGTAACATGCTCTCAATATAATTGAGGGCATTTCTTACTGTCAAATTGGAAACCCAAACAGTAGAGAACACATAAAGAAAAAAATAAATCAATAGTTCCTTTTCACTACGTCTTTGGTGTACAAGCTTCCCAGCACAGTCTTTAGCAAACTGAAACAGGGTTTTCTTTAGTATTTGCTTGTACTTTGTTCCATGCATTTTTACTTCAATCCTAACCAATCCTTCCATTCTCTGCTGAGAAGAAGCATCCATAGCGTGATGTTTCCACCACCAGGCTTGACTGTTGGGATGGATTTGACTGTGAGATGTGCTGTGTTGGGTCTGCACCAAACGGAACACTTGGCATTTAGACCAAAAAAGTTCAAATTTAGTCTCATCATTTTTGCAGGATCACTCAGGTGCTTTGTTGCAAGCTCCATGCATGCTTTGAAATAGATAATGTTTTGTAATGGCTTCCTTGCTACCCTGCCATACAGGCTAGTTTTGTGAAGTGTTCTGGATATTGTTTAGAGATGCACATTTTCATTGAACAGTGTAGCTCTTTCAAAGTTGTTGTTGCCTTCACAGTGGCATCCCTCTCTTTAGATTCCTCCATGCCTGGCTGCTTAGTTTGCAGGGACAGCCTGATCTAGAGGGGACTTTCATTTCTTGATTGAGTAGACTCTGCTCACAGGGATGTTCAGAGACTTTGACATTTTTCTGTACCCTTCTCCTGACCTGTGCTTTTCAATAATTTTATCCCTAACTTGCTTTGAAAGCTCTATGCTCTTCATGATTGAGTTTTTTCTTGAAATTCATTACGTGACCAATGAACCTCACAGAGACAGGTGTTTTTATTCAGAAATCATGAAAAACACTTTTAATGCACGCAGACAGGGGCCATTCAACTAATTGTGTGGCTTGTTAAGGTCAATTTATGCACCTTAATGTAATTACATTTGCTACATCAAAAGGTTTGAATACTTATGTAAAACACAACTTTTCCATTTTTATTCAATAAAAACTCTTTATTTACTTTTCTTTTTGTTATAGCTTTGAATAAGTGGAGTATGTACAGCACATTCTTTCTGATTTTAAAAGAGTCATGAATACAAGCTTTAAAGCAAAGAAATGTAAGAACTGTGAGAGGGTCTGAATACTTTTGCAAGGCACTGTATATAGTGGTGTATGTGTGTATACAGTTCAATGTCAAAACGTTCTAGAAATTAGTACTTAGATTAATAACATTGTATCTTGGTAATATAATATTCAAGACTGTTAGTTTCTCTATATGGTTTTCTTGTGTCCTATTACTTTCAATAATAATAGTTTCCAGAGCTCATACATATTCAGCAAGTGGGATTTATAAAGGTAAACTATTTCCATTTGAGCATGCTACCACCATTTTCTTTATAATTACTAACAGAGAATTGGCATATTGTCAAGCTATCAAATGAATTTTACACTTCACTGAACATGTATCAGTACAAGTCAATACATTTCATCAGTACATCTGTAAGTTAAATGGGTCTTTAGAAGACTGCATTGATTTGGGTAAATGGTACTGTGGGATAATGCTGATGTTTTGGAATATCTGATTGTGACAACTGTAAAATGCCCTAGGTAAGGGTGTCTGCTAATAAATAATTACAAATAAACTATTTTTAAATTATTAAATTTAGTAGTAAGAGAATGGTAGGATAGTTTATCTCTCTCTCTCTCTCTCTCTATATATATATATATATATATATATATATATATATATATATATATATATATATATATATATAACTATTAGATAATCCATTGAAGTTCCCATATTTAAAGAACATGAACAGTTCCTGTAAATTGTAAAGTTAGTGATGGGGTTACTGTATTATTCATAATCGAAAATAGTCATAGAATTTCTAGTATTGATCAGCAACTATATTTAGCTTTTCTAAATTGTATATCTGCCTTTCTTTCTGTGTCTTGAGCAGTCTGTGGCAGAAAGACACTTAGTTCTCAAACACGGATTCTATTGTTACTTATGATGAGTGAGACAAAATCCAGCACATCTCTCTCCTCCAATTTAAAGTTTTCCTCCTCCACAAAAGCCAGTAATAACAAACAAAACTACTACCTACATTCAAAACCTGTTCCTATGACCTGTCATAGGGTGAACTCTATTGTAAGTCTGAACATGCCTGTATATACATGTATATACAAACACTCAGGAGATGCCATGTGGCAAAATGTTTTGTGGTCTTACAAAACTAAAATGGAACTCTTTGGCCTAAATGCAATGCTATATGTTTGGCACAAACCCAACACACCCCTTCACCCAAAGAACACCATCCCTACTGTGAAGCATGATGGTGGTAGCCATGTATGGTGATTTATCTCAGCTCATGTATTACAATCAATAAATGCCTACATGTATATGAAACAAACATAATTACAACACTAAAACATCAAATATGATTCTGAAATATCTCAGAGTATGTGTATCACACCAAAAATACACCGATCAG
This sequence comes from Amia ocellicauda, assembly GCF_036373705.1. NCBI lineage: Eukaryota > Metazoa > Chordata > Actinopteri > Amiiformes > Amiidae > Amia > Amia ocellicauda. The sequence goes on along the minus strand of NC_089861.1, from coordinate 15,798,822 downwards.
CCATAACATTATGACCACCTGCCTAATATTGTGTAGGTCCCCCTTTTGCCACCAAAACAGCCGTGACCCATCGAGGCATGGACTCCACTAGACCTCTGAAGGTGTGCTGTGGTATCTGGCACCAAGACGTTAGCAGCAGATCCTTTAAGTCCTGTAAGTTGCGAGGTGGGGCCTCCATGGATCGGACTTGTTTGTCCAGCACATCCCACAGATGCTCGATTGGATTGAGATCTGGAGAATTTGGAGGCCAAGTCAACACCTTGAACTCGTGATTCATCAGACCAGGCCACCTTCTTCCATTGCTCCGTGGTCCAGTTCTGATGCTCATGTGCCCATTGTAGGCGCTTTCGGCAGTGGACAGGGGTCAGCATGGGCACCCTGACTGGTCTGCGGCTACGCAGCCCCATATGCAACAAACTGCGATGCACTGTGTGTTCTGACACCTTTCTATCAGAACCAGCATTAACTTTTTCAGCAATTTGAGCTACAGTAGCTCGTCTGTTGGATCGGACCACATGGTCCAGCCTTCGCTCCCCACTTGCATCAATGAGCCTCGGCCGCCCATGACCCTGTCACTGGTTCACTGCTTTTCCTTCCTTGGACCACTTTTGATAGGTACTGACCACTGCAGACCGGGAACACCCCACAAGAGCTGCAGTTTTGGAGATGCTCTGACCCAGTCGTCTAGCCATCACAATTTGGCCCTTGTCAAAGTCGCTCAGATCCTTACGCTTGCCCATTTTTCCTGCTTCTAACACATCAACTTTGAGGACAAAATGTTCACTTGCTGCCTAATATATCCCACCCACTGACAGGTGCCATGATAACGAGATTATCAGTGTTATTCACGTCACCTGTCAGTGGTCATAATGTTATTGCTGATCGGTGTAGATTTAGATTACATTGCTTATAAAACAAGTGCCTAATGCAAAACTTCAAAAAAAAAATTAAATGTTCTGCCAGTTAAACACTCTAGCTAAGACATCTGCATATAACTGTTCTAGAAGAGCAGATGAAAGAGGCTCACCTGGGGATTTGATTGGAGAATAACCTGTGGAATAATGTCCACCTCTTCTTACTGCATTCAATCGGGTAATACAGAGATAGGGTAGAAGACAGCAGGAGAAAGAAAGATAACAATATAATGAAAACCATTGAGAGGGTTACAACATTGTTAAGGGTTCACTCAACCTGCTTTTTTTCATGAGACTTCTTTATATATTTTTCTGTATCTTCTGCCCAAGACTGTGTTTAACTAAGTGACCTAATATTTAACCTCTAAACCCCTCATTCTGGTAATATTATGTATTATAGTAACAAGGGATAAATCTCCCAGGATGGCATTTGATATTTTTAGGTCATCAAATCAATCTGACATTCTTCAACAATCTACAACTTCTAAAGGGTGAGCAGACAACAGTTACCCTTTATTTGAAGCTATGTTTAACCATCACAATATGCTATACAGAATAATACATTTGACAGCAACAACTGAGGTCAAATGCTAATACAAAGATATCAGATTTTAAATATTAATTTGGTTATACATATTTGCATAAGCAAGTAGTGATGTACAGTTTCCCTTTCTTAGTAGGCCATTAATGTCTCAAATCTTTAAAATATGCTGTTGGAAGACAGAAAAAATAGTATATAGAGTCTGAGTCGCGACCCACCCGTGGAGGTTCCCCAGGAGGTTAAAAATGGGCCGCCAAAACAAAATGTAGATTATCATTTTTCTCTCTGGTTTTCTCTGAAAAAACAATAATATATACTATCTGCAGTACACCTGATAGCCACATGAGGCAATACACCACAGGCATGGCTATTTAGTGAGCGGCCAACTGGTCCGTCCCGGACCAAAAACTCAGTGACAGCAAGGTGTCCCGATCACCAGTGTCGTCCGTCACCGAGTCTAGACCCAAAACTGATAAGCACAGACATTCCAGCTGACACAAAACAACATATGCCCCGTTTCCACCGGCTGAGCGTCCGGACGCGCTGTGAGTGCGGGGAGGGTGAGCTCTAGAGCTCCCCCTGCTGGCTTCTCAATGGACCAATTCCAAACAGTCATGGACTCCGCTTCTTCCTTGAAGATTATGGACCTATGAGACACCTTAATTAGTGGTGATCTGAATGATAAGAACTTAATTCCAGTTTTTTTTAACCTCCTGGGGAACCTCCACTGAGGACACGATTCACTATCAGAAGTGAAGATGTGCGCTTGGCTTGAGACACAGGGAGGAGATCAGAGACATTGTGTCGGAAGATATAATCTCAAGTGCCGATCGGAGACAATGGGCCGGATTAAATCAAAACTTTGACCCACCCGCTAATAGCAAACTGCACTTAAATGCCTTAAAAAAAAAAAACTTGTGTGAAATCCACCTTAAAAGAGTGGTACAAGAAATGAAATTGGGTGACACTGAACTAGGCCTATATCAGTTCGTTATTTTCCATCACTTGTTTATTGATAGCTATGCCATTTATAAATGCATATACTTGTGAAATTAGCATAATTCTGGATTAGCGTCTCATCGGAATATCCAGTGCTAAATAAAGCTAGCATTTGGATGCTTTTGCCTTTCACAATGACTTATAAATGTGATATGGGATTTTCCGTTTTAACAAATAAAGACAAAGTACAGAAATAGACTGAACTCTGTGCCTGATATGCTCATTGCCCTCTCATTCTATATACCTGACTGGACTGTGATATTGACAAAAATCAATCAGATCAACTGTTCCATCAGTTCTGGAAATCGATTGAAGTATTTAGACAGGGCTGCCAGTGCGCAGGTCTGCGCAGCCACACAGGACATGTGTCGAAGGTTACAAACCTGTCAAAACTAAGTTCGTGTCAAGCGTTTAGGATCTCTAGCTGCATGTTTTAAATCCTCATATTGCTTTTTTATTACTTGTTCCACTTTATTGGCTAACCTGCTTGTTGTCTTGCTTACTTTGTTTTGTCTGTATGTTTACACTGTGCTGCTTGTATTTGTCATTGTGGTGTGCATGTTTGAGTTGCTACTGCATACTGCCCGTTATCTTTTTGCTGTGTCTGTTTTGACTCTTGCTTGACTCGTAGTGCTCTGTGAATGATAAGAGTCTGATTTTAAATGTTCCCAAATTTTCAACTTCACATCACTGGGGAGTTTGTTACAGATTGTGACGACTCTCTGTGTGAAGAAGTGTCTCCTGTTTTCCGTTTTGAATGACTTGAAGCCCAATTTCCATTTGTGTCCCTGGGTGCGTGTGTCCCTGCTGATCTGGAAAAGCTCCTCTGGTTTGATGTGGTCGATGCTTTTCATGATTTTGAAGACTTGAATCAAGTCCTCACGTAGTCTCCTCTGTTCCAGGGTGAAAAGGTTCAGTTCCTCAGTCTCTCAGTAGGACATTCCCTTCAGACCTGGAATAAGTCTGGTTGCTCTCCTCTGAACTGTCTCTAGAGCAGCGATATCTTTCTTGAAGTGTGGAGCCCAGAACTGTACACAGTATCCAGATGAGCTCTAACTAGTGCATTGTACAGTCTGAACATTACTGCCCTTGTTTTAAATTCTACACTTTTGACAATATACCATTGTTTGCCTTTTTTATTGCTTCCCCACATTGTTTGGATGGAGAAAGTGAGGAGTCCACATAGACTCCTAGGTCTTTCTCATGCGTTACTTAATCTACATCTGTACCTCCCATAGTGTAATTATAGTGGATATTTTTGTTACCTGCATGTATTACCTTGCACTTGTCCACATTGAATTTCATCTGCCAGGTGTCGGCCTACAGCTAGTCCATCTGAATAGCCTGTGCTGCCAAGATTGTATCTGCTGAGCCACCTATTTTAGTATCATCTGCAAATTTGACAAGTTTGCTAACTATCCCAGAGTCCAGATCATTAATATAGATTAGAAAAAGCAAAGGCCCTAGTACTGATCCCTGTGGAACTCCACTAACAACCTCACTCCAGTTAGAAGCGACTCCTCTAATCGACACCCTCTGTTTCCTATACATCAACCAGTTCATAATCCATCTACTTACATTACCCTGAATGCCTACAGCTTCCAATCTGAGGATCAGTCTTTGGTGTGGAACCTTATCAAAAGCTTTTTGTAGCTCTCTTGTTAAAAAGGTTGGAGACCCCTGGTTAAGATTAAATCGACATAACGTGCATATACTCTCCCAATCAGTAACATTGCTCTGAGGCAGGATGTTGAACTGATCTCAATGACTTATTTGTTGCACACAGTAATTCAGCAATAGGATTATTTTTAGCAAATGTGTAGGAATAATTAATACGTGAATGTATTTCAATTTAGCAGCAATTTTAACATGCTGTTCTGTTTAAAATTGTCCCAGAATTGTGTGGCCAGGTAGCAACCCTACTTAATGAAGAAAGAATGAACGCTCTGGTGATATGATAACAATATTCTCCTTAATGAGAAATTGGGGCATATAAACTTTTGTCAATGCTTTTTTGTGTAGTCATTGTTACTTGGGTCGTGAAGGTTTGCCATTCTAAAAATGTGGGTCACCGGAAAAAAAAGTTTGAAAACCACTGATATAGAGGATGTAGCTCCCTTCTCCCCTTCAGAACACTATCATTCGGAAATTGAACCATGATCTCATGCTTCTGTCATGTGTGGTAGATACTTGCATATCAATACCAAGGAAGTGCAGAAAAATATTTAGTTCCCCTAAGCAAATTAGCTTAATTTTAAGGTCACACAGCACAAATCACACATAGGCAAGGACTTCAGGACAAAAAACACAGATGATAATGAAGAGAAAACCAGGTAAAGGATGGGAAGAATGCATATTATAGTATATTAGGTATTCAAGGAATATGGATTTAAATCACCCATTGCACATAAATGCATATTTACCTAATGTAATGTAACATATCACTCAGCAAAACAGTGACTCCAAACAGACCATCAATAGGGAAGGTCTTGCTATTAATTGTATTTGCATTTATTGGAGGCCAATGCCTGTTCTATTGAAAGGATTCTTTTAAAACAGGTTTTAAGATGAGTAGAGGTACTAGATCTGCTGAACATTCCAATGGCTTTTCTGACTGTTTTTCTCAGGGCCTGTTCCTCTACCTGAGCCAGGGGACTTGCTACGTCGCGAGGGTCCAGGGCTCTTGGATCCCGACTGCCGTCCAGGAGTGGCAGAGTGTGAGTATGGAGACTTGATCACCCGACACTCTGCAGAAACAATGGAATTTCACTCAGGCAGAGTCACAACTCCCTGCACCAACTCATATCCATACATTGCAGCTCTCTCTTTTCAATTTGTTTCAAGAGAGTGCTTTCACTATATCTAAATGTATTGTTGCTGTTCAGTCTAAGGTCTATGCAGGGCTAAAGAGTAGGGAAAAAGTGGAATGGAGAAGGAATGGACAACTGTATGTACAGAAAGAAAAACAATGGATGAGGTTATGAGGTAAATGGTAGTGTTGGGGTGCATGGCAATACATGGGGACTATCAAATATAATTAAATCACAGAAATATGATACAGTAAAAAGAACTGTGAACAGAATCTGCAGGCTTACCAGTGAAGCATGTATTTAGTTGTATGTACTTCCTTGACCCAATAAGATGTGTGTGTGTGGGAGTGCGCTGTGTTTTGTGTGTGGAAAAAATAAATAAATCAGCAAATCCAGACAAACTCCATGTACACTGTGAATAATTAAAAATGGATACTTAGCTAATGAATTAATATAATGATATACTGTAAAACCACATTGTTAGACATTTTAGTAACTAGTCTCCTTTAAAGCAGTACAACCAGAAAAAAATATAAAGTTACTACTTAATAACAAATAATCTAATTTCAGTATAATTGCAGTGACAATGAATGGTTTGAAAGAGCAAACTAAAATATTAATACAAGTTCCTTAAACATCAGAACTAACATTGATATGAAAATATGTTGTAATTATTTTGATGTCAGGTACCAGTGAGCTAAAGAAACTTTAGTGTAATTCACAATATCCATTTCCATCTAGTATTACAAAAAATAATAACAGGGCTTCTATGTTTTGCATTTGCTGTTGGTAAATTTGACCTGTAATTAGGACCTCAAGCCCCAAAATGTCAAAATAGTGTCTATAGTAAACAAGGAAACAATTCTGATGTATTACAATAAATACATTATTTTAAACACAGAATTCACCCTGCGTAATTAGTGGAAATGTGAATTCACTTTCTAGAAAAGCAACTAATTGTAATCGTATTCTTGTATTAACCAAGGGGATTGAAAGCAACAACAGTGACCTGCAAGACATTGTTATCCACCTTTTTTCACACAAATGAACCAGAAGCTTTTATTATACAGAACAGGCATAGCTCTGAACTACACTGTACTGCCCAGCAGGTGCCACAATAGTAAAAAATAATGGCTATTAGAGGAATTTATCCAAATGTACTATACTAGTACTTGGGACATAAATCATTGGAACCCTACTGACACCTGTAAAATGAATCCTGTATTCAACATTTTTCAAGAAGCAAACTAAACAAAATTAATCGACAAATCTTTAACTTTCCAGATTATAAATGTCCTTTTAATTCATGACAGCATCTTGACCTTTTTAATACTACAACACACCTCAAGCAGGTTAATGAAAATTCAGTTTTGCTTCACTCTGACAGATTTATATCTGGAATGCTTGTTTTAATTGCTGTCTTACACAAAACATGACAATAAAGAAAGGAAAGATGGCAGAAGCCATTATTTTGCCTTTACAAATATTTTCAAAGATTTCCAGTTGAAACATTCTGTACACAATACTATTTAATTCAAGCTCATTTAAATGTTTGCATATTAGTATCTCAATATTATACTTATGTCACTAGGGTCATTGGAGATCCTGAGAATTTTAGTTTTTCTAAAACTAATATTCTTTAACACCAGAAGGTTTTGTGATTATGTTTAATCTCTAGCTGCTTTTCATCCAGAGAAAGAAATATCACCCAATAACTCACTCTGTCATTCAAAATGATAAAAACCTCCTAGGTGAAAATAAATATTACATTAAACTCTATTTAAATGATATAAAGCAAAATAAAATGGACTTACTCAAATCCAAATATCCCAAACATCCTCACACACAAGCAGGCATTTTAACCATAGGTACAGTGTTATCACATTTTACTTCTAAGTAGAAATTCTGAATACATGTGAGGTGTAAAAAAAAGCAGTTAGCAGGGTATTCTGAAACTACGCCGAAGTTCTTATTCTGCACTGCAGGAGAATGTATAAATGGCTGAAAAGGTCATCAAAGCAATTCATGTTTTAATGCTTACTCTCCAAACTGAAGCTTCCGAACAAAGTAGTCTGCTCTGACAAACACTCCCTGAATCTTCAATAAAGGAGACTCCTATACACTCTTATACAACTTTGTACAGTAATAGTTCTATTTACCTAAATTGTTTTAAAACTTGTTTCCCCACTTGATCTAGGTATAACAGTGCTTCCTTTAGCAGGTTCTACCCACAGTGTTCCTTTGTTCAGTCCTAAATGGCTCTGTACCAACATATATATATATATATATATATATATACACACACATACACACACATACATATACATATATATGTATATATATACATATATATATATATATATATATATATATATATATATATATATATATATATATATATACGTATATGTATATATATGTATATACGTATATGTATGTATATATGTATATATACACTCACCTAAAGGATTATTAGGAACACCTGTTCAATTTCTCATTAATGCAATTATCTAACCAACCAATCACATGGCAGTTGCTTCAATGCATTTAGGGGTGTGGTCCTGGTCAAGACAATCTCCTGAACTCCAAACTGAATGTCTGAATGGGAAAGAAAGGTGATTTAAGCAATTTTGAGCGTGGCATGGTTGTTGGTGCCAGACGGGCCGGTCTGAGTATTTCACAATCTGCTCAGTTACTGGGATTTTCACGCACAACCATTTCTAGGGTTTACAAAGAATGGTGTGAAAAGGGAAAAACATCCAGTATGCGGCAGTCCTGTGGGCGAACATGCCTTGTTGATGCTAGAGGTCAGAGGAGAATGGGCCGACTGATTCAAGCTGATAGAAGAGCAACTTTGACTGAAATAACCACTCGTTACAACCGAGGTATGCAGCAAAGCATCTGTGAAGCCACAACACGTACAACCTTGAGGCGGATGGGCTACAACAGCAGAAGACCCCACCGGGTACCACTCATCTCCACTACAAATAGGAAAAAGAGGCTACAATTTGCACAAGCTCACCAAAATTGGACAGTTGAAGACTGGAAAAATGTTGCCTGGTCTGATGAGTCTCTATTTCTGTTGAGATATTCAGATGGTAGAGTCAGAATTTGGCGTAAACAGAATGAGAACATGGATCCATCATGCCTTGTTACCACTGTGCAGGCTGGTGGTGGTGGTGTAATGGTGTGGGGGATGTTTTCTTGGCACACTTTAGGCCCCTTAGTGCCAATTGGGCATCGTTTAAATGCCACGACCTACCGGAGCATTGTTTCTGACCATGTCCATCCCTTTATGACCACCATGTACCCATCCTCTGATGGCTACTTCCAGCAGGATAATGCACCATGTCACAAAGGTCGAATCATTTCTAATTGGTTTCTTGAACATGACAATGAGTTCACTGTACTAAACTGGCCCCCACAGTCACCAGATCTCAACCCAATAGAGCATCTTTGGGATGTGGTGGAACGGGAGCTTCGTGCCCTGGATGTGCATCCCACAAATCTCCATCAACTGCAAGATGCTATCCTATCAATATGGGCCAAGATTTCTAAAGAATGCTTTCAGCACCTTGTTGAATCAATGCCACGTAGAATTAAGGCAGTTCTGAAGGCGAAAGGGGGTCAAACACAGTATTAGTATGGTGTTCCTTATAATCCTTTAGGTGAGTGTATATACGTATATATATATATACGTATACGTATATGTATATGTATATATATATGCAGCACTGTAGAGTAGTAGTTAGGGCTCTGGACTCATAACTGGAAAGGTTGTGGGTTCAAGTCCCAGGTGGGGCAGTGCTGTTGTACTCTTGAGCAAGGTACTTCACTTAGATTGCTCCAGTAAAATGCCCGGCTTTATAAATGGGTACAAATGTAAGTTGCCCTGGATAAGAGCGTCTGCTAAATGACAAATAATGTAATGTATATATATAAAAAACAAGATTAAATTTGAATTTTCCAATTTCATGTATGTTAAAATTGAATAAACCTACCAGTCACAAAGGCTGCAGAAGTCTTACCACTGTGATCCAAAACAAAGTCATCCTGAGCATAGCGGTACTTCTCTGGTCCACAGGCAATAAACACGTCATCATCTCCAAAGAAGTCCTGCAGACATGTTATCTGACAAAAACAAAATAACAGAATGAGTATGTTACATTTTTAAATTTCTGATCAAACATGGTGCACCAAAAAAGGCTTAAACATATAAGCATAAAATAGTGTTGAATGAGAAAGAAATACAATTTGTTAGTTCTGCAGAAGCCATACATAACCCCAGTAGGACTCATCTGAGAAATAGTGGTGTATCTCCATTGTGCACTTTTAAGAGATACTGAAAAATAATAATACAATTTAAAATGAATCCATGTGGTTAACTTATATTTGCATAAAACAACTAATATGAAGTATATAGTTTAGGTGAGCAAAAACACATTAACACGATTCTTTAGAGAGATGGTTAAAATCATCAGGAGACTGAACATAAATTAAAATAACTTGCACTGAAGAACATACTACAAATACTATGGAATTATTGACCAGTCTTCAACAGAAAATTGAATATTCATTTAAGTTACACAGCAGAGATGTCTTCTCTAGTGAGACAAATGAAATATTGCACAAATCTGTTAACTGTGATCTATATGCAAATTAAATGAACCCCAAACTTGATAGTATTTTCCTGACACAAAAATGAATCTGCTGAAATTTGCAAAAGGGAACCTATTAACCTAGCCCCGAAAATTTCACCTGGTTAATTATAATCACTTGTTAGACATATGTTGTCTAATGGATATTCCTGGTATGAAATCTAATAGTTTCACAGACATTTCATTATATTTTTATGTTTTAGAATAAGAAGCAGTCAAAATCTTCATCAATCAGTCACCAGTTGGTATTACATACGGTTCAATGCAGAACTGTTTTGTAAAATGTTGGGTCCCATATTTCCTGCAAAATGGTTCAAATAACTCCTCCTACATGTTATTCAGTTGTAGTTTTTGCTCCACTGCATTTACAACTGTGCATTAACCTCAAGCCAAAATGTTCTGATATTTGATTTGTTGTATTGTCGTAGAGCTGTAGATATTTGCATACACTTTACATAACACACATGATTATATATATATATATATATATATATATATATATATATATATATATATATATATATATATAAGCTACTGTTTTCTAATTCTAAACATAAACACATATATCCTAAAGCACTATGAAATTAACTCTGATGATTATACTAAAGTGAAATGTTTCTTTTGCAAGCTACTCAAATGTGAAAACAATAGAATCACAGATTTGTTTCTATAAATCAGTTACAGGCTTTAACTTATCATATGTGCTACTGTTCCCATGACCAACAGATAAAGCAATGAAAACTAAGTCTCCTTAACATGAAATCTGGACATCCAAATTAACAAACTGCAGAAATCCACCCACAGCGAATAAGCTGACGCACACCTAAGTAAATCATGCTGGTAAAGACTACACTGTGCGTCAATTCAGTTGCCTAGGAGATGCGCAATCACTGTACTTTTGACAATCCCTTTTCAGACACTTTAGCCCAAACAGTGAAATGTATCTGCTGGGGCAGCAGATCTGGGTAATTACATACTGACAATAGATTGTCTTGTTTAGTCCAGTGATATATGTTCATCTCTTTTAAAGATAATATGTCCAAAGGATAATTCTCAGGCAAATTTCACCAATGTCAGGATGAGAATCCCGCTAGACAAACTGGCTGAAGAGATCACGGTTTACCTCCCCACTTATCATACAGAAGCACCATGAGATCTGGACAATTTGCAGACCAGATGGAACCACTAGCAGTACTTACACTTTCTTCTAACAATGAAATGGCCAATGTCACGGCATTCGCATTTCATCCTGTTCTGCAGGCAGATGGAATTATTGCTGGTAACTGCCTGTTGTTTCACAAGTGGACCAAAAAAGAAAGAAATATAAGAAAAAAAAATATTTCCCAAGGAGAACATCATACAACTGCTTCCTGTGTAATTACTCATACGAACAGTTATTACAATGTACTTAATGTGTAACAATGATTAACGGTATATGTAAGCACACAATTGTAACTGTTTGTAACTACATTTTTTTCTTAAATGTAAATGTGATTACATATATACAACTGTCTCCAAAGGTAGCCTCCTGGTGGGTATCCTTACCAAATGCCTCAATGGGCGGAGATCTTGAGGCTTGAAAATTGGGACCAGTTTTATATGTGATCACATGTGTATTTAAGAAAAAAACTTAGTTACAAATGTAGTTACAAGTGTGTACTTACATATACTGTTAATCATTTTGTACACATTAACTACATTGTAATAATGCATAGTTACAATGTTCTTATGAGTAACTACAATGTAAATACACTGTAACTGGGAGACTTACTGTAAAGTGTTACCTCCCAATCATATATAATAAAAAGGCATATATGTTTCAGGCACATTAGGAATCCTGGACAGAGATAAAGTAGACAAACAAAAATAATCACACATAAAATAATTGGCACCAATAATACAAAAATAGAGTATAAGAACAAATCACAGAATATATGCTCCACTGCAAATTCAAATCCACTGCAAAGTAGAAACATATTCTGTGGAGTGAGTTTTTCATGTCCATCTATTCTATGTCACACTTAGCCAACTATGTTATAGATAGATTGTTAAGTAATATGAACAGTTAACTATTAGTTTAAAAACATTTTGGAGATGGGAGTTTTTACTTTTAAAAAGGTTACAATTAAGCTACAAAATGTAAAGTAATCAACAGATTTTAACTGCCAATGATATTACATTAAGACTTACAGACGAGACTGTTTTTATGTAACTATAATATTTCAAAACAGATTTAATGTTTTAATGACTACTTCATGATGAACAACGTAAATATTGAGATAAATGTTAATATAAAGATTTATTCTAATTGAGTAATATTTCTCTGAGAACTTTGGAAAACAAATGCAGCAACTAGACTATGCATTCTGCAGTAGTCATTAAAGTCAAATCTGCTCAGAATGGTTACTGTTCACAATTCTTAGTTGGTCCACCTCTGGGAGATATCCCCATTATGGTACATAATTGTGAGCAGTTTTGTGTTTTCCTCTGTCAGCAATTTATTATATTCACTTTCAGATCGGTTTCTGATAAATTGATGACTGCTATTAACTCTATTAATGCATTGCATGTGCAAATTTGGCATTAAACATAATGTTTAATGTATCGGCAGATGGATTTAATTTCCCAACAGAACCTACATTATTTAAAATGCCCCATTTAAAACACCAAGTCAGAGTTTCTGACATTTTCATAGCATTGGAATTGCAGCATCATCGTTCCTTAGACCGTTGTCAGGACTGACATTCCACTGACCTAAAATACTCTGCGCAACTGCACAGACTGCAAATACCTAGCTAAACAGCCGACAAATCTTAACTGCTGTTGAGAGTATGACTTAATTGTCGACATGCGAGTGAAGGTCACATTGACATATCAGAAGCTATACAATTGTAACTTGTATTGTTTGTTGTTTTCAGCGGTACCTACAGTAGTAAGTGTGAAGTGGCATGAGAAGCAGCACTTTTTATTAACATTTCATGTATGGAGGCTGAAAGGTCTCAAAAATAGTTTTTTCATGCATTCTCAAGATGTGTTTTTCATAGCTTTGTTATGCAAACACTGTGCTGCTTCAATGTATTATTATATATATGCGTGTGTGTGTGTGTGTGTGTGTGATATATATATATATATATATATATATATATATATATATATATTGTGCATGTTTAAATGACTTTGTTGTAATGTGTTTAGGTGCCTAATTCGCCCACCCCCCATCCCCTCCAAATTCGGCAATTCCGTCCATGTTCTCTGCAATGCAGATTTCATAGGGCCTTACAAATTAGTTAAATTTGGTGATAAAGAGCTCAAGTTGAAAGAAAACCTGAAAACATTGTGGATCTCAAAGAAGAGAATATTGCTTCACTGACTTAGAGGAAAAAGTAATTTCTCAAGAGAAGGGGGAATAAAAAAAAATTGAATTGTAAAAGACAAGGCAGCTGCATTGTCAAATTTGCCATAGCTCACAGGGCCTGTGCCTCATAAGACCACTCAGGATCTGTTGAGCATTAAAGCAGAACAAACAGACAATGTATTGATTGATTTAATTCCACACCAAGCAGTTTATAACATTAGGTGTTTAACAGTACAATTAATTTTATCAATACCACTTAATCATGGTTCAATTGTCCCATCATAAGAAATAGAGAGAAAAGTGCTGCAGATACAGTATGTATGTGCTGACTTCACACTTATGGAAATAAACTTGATTTGGCTCTTAAAGGAATAGGATTATTTTCAATGCCAGATGGAATGCCATTTGCATTAGGCAATGCATAAATAAAAGGAAAACCTCAGTGTCAGCTATTTCAGTCCGGTTTACTAGCAGGCATTTGAAATGTCCTTCAACAACCTTACACATAAAACAGATCAATAATATTTATTTTAATAACCATATATTGGTTTTAGTAGAGACATATTAAGAAAACTACTGTATAAAAGATGCACAGCAGTCAGATTAATACATTGATCTAATGAGAAGCCTTCCGATTGTCTAGGAGTTACAAATATCCCTCTTTCATAATATCTGAGGCATTACACATGTTGATCGCTCATCTTCTGAGAGTTATATGTAAATTAAAAGCTGACCTTAAGGGAAGGAGGATTAATGACAGTCATTGTGCTGTACTGTACTTTATATATTTATTAATAAAAATGGAAAGCTGACACATATATATCCCAAATGTTTTTTTCCTTTTTTTCTTTGTAAGCCTTCATGGATACCTTTAATTGTTTACATATAATGCATTTAGAGTAGTTACAATCTATATCTGAATTGAAAACACCAAAAATAGTGGGAGTTACTGCTGTCTGAGAAGAAGAAAAAAGAATAAATTACCATTTATTAAGGAACACTTAATAGCCAGTTTTGGGCCGCCACTTCCTGCAGTAGGAGACGCACTGAATACAAATGAAGCAAAGGCTCTCTGCAGGATAATTTAGCAAGATGCTTAGAAGGTTTTGGGTTGCCATGGCAGCAAGACTGCAGCTAGCATTCTTAAACTGCTCAAGGTATACAGGCCATTCGCATATAACAGACAATAAAATAATTTAAAAGCCATTATGACTAATTTCATCAGATGTTTCTTTTCACATCAGCTTCTCTTTGTTGTGGCTGTGCATCTAGTATTTGAGTTAGGCTTAAAGGAAAACTAGTATACAGTTACAGTATCATTTTTTCACATTATTATAACTGTGCAATCATAACTACACTGAAAAGAAGCATGCATTTTACCCACAGTTACTGTCCTTTATTAGCTACAAAATCAGCTATAAACATTATTGCATCAGAATTCTAAAACACAAAAATATTATTATTAGTTAATTGTGCACTCTTTTCCCCCCCACATCTGTTTTGTATCTATTCTGTAAACTGGATAACAATAACAATAAGCAATTACAAATATATTTTAGTAAACATAATTGTAAAATGAAATAAGGTGTATGTAATGCACCCATCACAATTTTACTGTCACTAAATAGTATTTGAATTTTAAAAACATTTGTATTCGTAAGTATACTATCTGGCATACTATTTCCAAGTATAGGGCTAAGCATATTTATATTTAGTTTTCTGTCATTGCAAAATCACTTATAAGAAAAGCAGGAATCATTTTTGCGATTTGCACAATTTCAACATCTACTATTAAGCAGCAAACTGAATGCTGACGCTTAATACCGCACTTCATGCACAGCTGATAGGCATTGGCACATGTGTGCAATTGTTGACATCTGTGCTGCAGTAATCACGGACTGGAACGCCTTTGCATTGAGAAGCATGTCGCCAACTCACATTCCTAGCATACTTCAAATGTTGCCTTTGAAACTCAATAAATTAATAATGCTTGATATTCTCAACAATAAGAATAAGTCACCTGTGAGTACAGATAGCATACAGCATGATTTTCACACTGATACTTCATAACAAGGCTTTACAAATGAAATGCAATTCCAGCATTTAATTGCTGCATAATACAATGTAAAATGTAATTATAAAATTACAATTTGTATTTATTGCAAAGGCTTAAGTTATCTTTGTTATCGTGGTATTTAATGAAAAAACTTTTATTTTTGCATATACCATAGGCTCATACAATTCTCAAAATTGTTACATACCTATCTTATACTGGACAACAATATAATCGCAACTGCCAAATTCTCTAAAACAACGTTGAAGGCGGCTTATGGGACATAAATTAACATTCAATTCTCTGGCAACAGCTCCTGTGGAAATTCCTGCAGTCAGCATGCCAATGGCACACTCCCTCAAAAGTTGAGACATCTGTGGCATTGTGTTGTGTGACAAAACTGCACACTTTAGAGTGGCCTTTTATTGCCCCAGCACAAGGCGCACCTGTGTAATGATCATGCTGTTTAATCAGCTTCTTGATATGCCACACCTGTCAGGTGGATGGAATATCTTGGCAAAGATGAAATGCTCACTAACAGGGATGTAAACAAATGTGTGCACACAATTTGAGAGAAATAAGCTTTTTGTTCATACAGAACATTTCTGGGATCTTTTATTTCATCTCATGAAACATGGGACCAACACTTTACATGTTGCATTTATATTTGTGTTCAGTGGATTTTGTATAAAATGTAGGTAACCAAGGCACATGGCAAGTGAGGGTGACCACATCTTTGGAAATGGCTTTGTAGGTAATGCTGAAGCTGTATAACTATAAGATTATGCAGAATTCAGTTTATATACCAATGAAGCTGATGAGTTGAGAGTTGCAGTAGAAAGTTAATGAAAAAGTTTTATCCTATATCTTGGGTTGCCTATATTAATATTAAAATTGATAAATAATTAATATTATTATATTAACTATATGTATTATGCTGAAACACAACAGATGACATGCATGATAACACTTTGATTAAATACGATATAAAATAATATGATATGGGCACTGTGCAGTTGATTTTCTTTTTCAGAACCTTTGCACATGCTCTGTGTTACTTTGAAGCCATAATGCCATCAATGTGATGTCATATTCCCAGGACTGCAGAACATACATCAAAAATAAAAATAAATGTAGCCACATTCTGCTATTATTTTTATGTACACAAGAATTAGAAACAGCAAGTTCCTTAATCAGAATGTAGTCACAATACAGATTACTGAGGAATATATGCTATGTAGGTTTATCATGAACACTTTAGGAAATACTTGATGACAAGTTATAGAAAAGGATCTGCTGCAATTGCTGTAATAACCACTTGAAGCAATGTTTGTTTCCTTTCATATTCAGTGTCAGCCTACTGGTCAAGAAAATTTGTTATTGTGGAAATGTATCACAGTGATGTATCACAGTAACATTGCATGTACACAGCCATTAAGAGGTTATTCCTAAACCCATACACTAGTAATCACATTGGGAATAGGAGTCCTTAAAATACAGTTAAATGAGTGACACCAAGTTAAGCTGTTGTCACAGGCAGAACCCATTTCAATTAAACCAATAACTTCAGGCAATACTCCCACAGAGCTGAACAAAATAATTTAACATTGAACTGGCCTGCAGCAACAATCAGAAAATTGAATGAAAGATGAAAACAATAACAGGGTGCTTGGTTTTCAAAATGAAAATTGGCAGAAGCAGAGGTAGCAAGATAAAATAAGGGAAGATTCTATATTTTGAAAAGCTGCACACATCATGGCAAGATGAGTCAGACATACTTAGTATTTAGACATTTTTTGTGTTCTAGTCTGTTCTCTCTTACATTGAAAATGTTTCCCAGTTATAACTACAAAGTAATTATTTTAGTACAAGTCCATGTTATCTCATTGTCAAGCTGATATACTGATGAGACAATACAACTCTTACACCATTTGTGCACCATCAATTATTCTATCCTATATGTCAGGAATCTGGTAGGAATCAAAGACAACCCAGTTACAATAAAGGGCATAAACATAAGCAAAAACAGTTAAATATGCAGATACATTTCAAATAATTCTACTGTAGTTTACTTCAAATACTGATATAGGAGTTTTACTATCACTATAGCAGAAAACAGTCAAGTGAAGCAAACATATATATGTATATAGTATATAAAATGTATATGTTTTCATTGTTGTTCATGGTGATATTTTCCCATCTCACAAATAAGTGTTTTTTAAAATGTTTCCAATAGGGCCATGTACACAATAAGCTAACCACTGTACTGCATTGCCCACACTGCCACACTAACCTCTCTGAAAGTAGATTTGAGTTGTCAGAATGTAAATTACTAGAGGAATTTTACTAACAAGTTAAAATGATAAAGTATTTGAAGTAGAGGTCAGTCAAGAACTTTGATTAGGCTAATTAGGTCCCTCCAAGTAGAGTAAATACAGTCAAATAGATCATCTTTAATGAAGTGAAATATTAGGACCTTTTTTTTTATTTAGTATTTTCTCAAAAAAGGATTATATTCAAGGATATCACAAAGTTTAAGATTTATGTACTACAAACAGGATAGCTAGCTCTTGGACAAAGGAACATACTGGTTCCCTTAGGATTGAAAACAGGTGTTGGGTATAGTTTGCACAAATGTTACTATAGTTGCCAGGTCAGTGTTCATTTCTCACAGTGCTTAGCACTTATCAAGATCTCCCTAAAAAAGACTTTTTAAATGTGAAGTGGGGATTGTCAATCACTTAGCTAATATCATAGCTTATGACACCCAGGATAAGCAAAAGACAAAATAAATAAATAAATAAAACAAGCTCTAAATACAAAAAGAAATCCAGAAAATTAAGTGGAACAGACCAGTATGCTATTTCTTTTCAGAAATGAGTAACTCAGATTTAATTTAGTTTCAGTCCTAAACATTTAACTATTTATTTTGTAATTGAATTCTACAGTAGTCAGCCTTCATGCAATACTAAAATTCCCTTAGTGAACTTAATAGGATATTCTCAGATTTACGGCTGTAGTAGCTGTTTTCTATTGCTGAAGTCACAATTAAGAAGCCTTCACAAAATCACAATTGCATTTTAAATTACTTCTGGGTTTCCTTCTAATCCCACTCTGACAGTGGGGTAAATGGCAGCTACTGAAGCAGTAATGGACAATTAACTGGATAAAGGCTCATCAAATGCTTTCAAACCAGTATTGGATTCAATTTGTCAAAAATGTTTTAAATTAAAATTCTGTGTTTTTAATGGCCTTAGAAAGCAATCATCAAAAGGAGCTGGTCTATGTAATCAAAGACACACACACAAAAAAGTATATATTTTGTGGACTCGTGGCAACATCTACCACCAACTTGCTGAAGGAGCTTGGAATCCATGGCCAAGGCTTACACCAATCAATAAAACAATGTCAGAAGCCGCTGAAAGGAGCAGCCAGTGGCCCTGGTTAAAGAGGAAAGATCCAGCTGGGCCCAAAAGTGAGCGGGGAGGCAAATGTAGAGGGGGGTGGTTCTGGGACACCAGAATTCACTGTTGAGCCTCCTGGAGATGTCATGGGCTCATCAATTAAATATCTATGAGGGAAGGTGCCCACTTGAAAACCTCAGTGACTAATCTGCCCTATTCCCCATCACAGTCTCAAGAACACCAAGCAAGTTTCCGGTCAGTGCTCAATCCGTAATTGGCACAAGGGATTTAAAACATCATATCCTATGCAATAGCATCCAGAAATTTGAGTGCACTGTCTGGGTAGCCGTTTTGTATACCTTTCCTAACTTTCACTCTAGCAGGGTAGATGTAGCATACAAAGACAAACAAATGTCTCCCATGGCAGAAATACACTGTCATGTTGTATTTTGCTGAAGCGTAAAATCAAATGGATTGCAGTCTGGCTTTGCATTGTGCCTCTGGGTGACGATTATTCAGTGCTGTCTGCAAGGAACATCCGTGAAAGAATCATTCTCTTAGCTGAGCAAGAAAAATTGTAAATAATATATAGAACAGAAGAGATTGAGATGGATATTAAAATGCTTACTAATAGGAAACAGGATTTTATTACCATGACAGAATACATATAAATGTAGATGGATGCAATGGCATAACATTAAAATTAGACAATTCTGAAATTTGCTAAAAGATTAATAATGTATGGCTAATGCACAGCATGAAAATAAAAATATACTTACAGTTCATGTTGATCTAAAACAAAGATCTAGTAAAGTCTGTGCTGAAACTCTTTACTTAAATATATTACAAAACAAAATAAAGAAATACATTGATTAACATGTTTTGTATTACTGAAAATGTTGCCCTGATATAAAAAGTCCAGATATGATACAGGATTCCTGTTCAGTTACCAGTAAAACAAATTACCTCAGTAATAATACTGATATCTCCAGTATAATTTGATTGTAATGGAGCAGATAATTGTTTTTGTATACAATATTATGCCCATAGAATAATATTGTGAAGAAAGACATCACATTGTACAGGGACGGCACAGATTCCTGTCTTTCAAACATCAAGTCTAGGGCTTTATGATTGCAAGAGTTCAATTTGAATATAGAGTATCGGAAAGGGAAACGTAAATGTGAACCCTGATGCATTGTCTAGAACTTAAGTTGAATTAATAGAACATCCTAACTCCAGTATGTGTGTTCTGGTACAAGCTCATATTCAGCCTTCCATGGAATTTCCCATCACTGATGAAGTTATTTGGCAAGCTCAACAAAATGAGCCTGATGTCCAGAAACTATATCATGAAATTCTAGAAAAAGGGGACATTATGGATAATACTTCTGCTTCATCTTTCTTTACTATCATTGAAGATAAAGTGTACAGGAAATCTTCAACTTTTTGCAAAGCGTTTACACCGACAGATCTTGTTGACTATTCACGTTAGATCAATGAGTGGACATTTAGACTGATTTAAGACTTACAAACATATCCAAGCAGTGGCCTCTTGGCCAAAAATGTGTGCTGACATAATGAACTCCATGAGGAAATGTTAGGAGCAGTCCTTATGGGACCATTTCCACAAAGTTCCCAGAAAAATGTTTACTTGCTTGTCTTTGTGGGCTGAACTGCTACTCAAAGTGGGCTGAACTGTTTCCTCTCCGTAAAGCATCTGCTGATATTATCTCTTGCATTTTGATCAAGGAGATCTTTACACAGTGGAGAACCTATGAATATCTTCTTTCAGATTATCTATTTTGCCGATTTTCATATTGCCTTATTTTCTGCTTTTCATGAATTCACAGATTTCTCTCCGGTTAAATCTGAGTAGACCTCTTCACAGCCTCATGGTTGTTTTACTGGAGGGCCAAGACATATCTCCTGTTGTTCAATAAATAGGACCTGTTCACTATCACATAATTTTGGAAGAGACTGGTGAAGATCTATGGACCGCACATGTTTCTTAGATTAAACCCGGTTTTCCTATTGCAGCTGAACTTGATGCCCTTGAATGACAGAAGGTTTTGGACATATTTGCAGAGGATAGCGATTCTCAAATTGTGGTAATGGTGCCCAGCCTTCCCATTAAAGGCACATCATGTTCTGGCTTTCTTCAAAGTAGAGGGGGTGTGACGGTCCACTAAGGGGTCTGTCACTCTACGAATGCATCTTGTTCCAGGGGACAAAGATAGTTAAATGAGCAAAGTTAAATTAACTAAAATAAATTAGTAAGAAAGCATGGCATTACATTGTGTGTATATCTATATCTACCAAAGTCTGGGTGTGGAGATCTGCATTGATCGATTGCTCAAAACAACATATTATTATTTTTTTTTTAAGTTTGATATTACTGCCTTAAATGGTAATGGTGTAGCAGACACACCTAGAGAGACATCTAAAGAGCAAAAAAGCATGGTGTTAAATGGATGTAAAGAAAACCAATGTTTTAATGAACTCAACAATTCTGCAATAATGTAAGGAGTAAGCAACTTCATTTAAAAGACAAGGAAGATGGAATTGTGAGTTTTAAAGTGCTATTATACTGAAAAGTTCCTGAACTGTATGAATAGAAGAAGGGGTCATCGTTTGGAAACAAAGTCTTGTGAAGAGGAAAAGTCTTAAGCCCATTCACACTGAAATACCAGCAAAATGCAGGCAATGTCTACCTGCTTTTTTCCTGTTGCACCCCATTCACTCTGGCTTTGATTGCCGGCAAATTGCAGGATGTACCCATTCACACAGAAAACTGAGATTGCCGGCAAGAGCGCTGTAGCCTTGGGAACGAGATGCTACAGAAGCCTGTGGGTTTGGGAGAGGAGACACGGACTGATATTCTGGATGTCTTTGTAAAAGTTTGATCATTTCCCCATTTTGCCCGTTTCCTTCCATTGTGTTTACTGGGCTAATGGTTCTAACCAGGGTGCCGGTTCGGTTTGGACTCACTACCAAGAAGAAATAGTCAAGAGGGAAATGCCAATGATATGTCAATCTATGGTGTGTTTGACCAGGTCATCAGGTTGTATGGTTGTGTGTTTTTATGGTGTGGTCATTGGACCCAGCGATCACAGATCAATTGAACCAGTGAACCCAGTATGAGACTCGACTCTCAGTTCTTGCTCACGTAACGAGAAGCATTGCGTGGGGTCTTGACTTATACTGCATCAAAGTTAAATCAACTAAAATAAATGAGAAAAAAAACATGACATTACATTGTGTGTATATCTACCAAAAGTCTGGCTTAGCAGATCTGTTTTTCATTACAGTCACGAGTTCTTGGTCAAAGGTGGCTTAACCATGTTTCCATTGCGGTCAAAACGCAAAAATGCGGACCTATTCTGATTTGTTATTGCTATCCTTTTGTTATGTTTCTTTTGTTTGTTTACCCTGTTATTTGGTGATTATACTCAAGTATAGTGAATCTCTGAGCCCAGGAAAAAAGTGTATGTCATCTAAATAGTAGTGTTATTTATTATAGTGTTTGAATTGTTTGTTTAGCTATTATATTTTGTAAGTCGCCCTGGATAAGGGCATCTGCTAAGAAATAAATAATAATAATAATAATAATAATAATAATAATAATATGTTCAATGTGTGCGATTCTTTCATGGATATTGCAATCATATCATGCAAATATGGACTGACAGAACTCTGGGGGACAGGGCACATAAAACCAGAAGGAAAAATAATTAACTGGATAATTAACATACAAATCTATGTACTTATATCTATTACAGGTACTATTGATATTTTCCCTGCATATTTATGCTGTCTAGGCCTGTTAATTCTATACCATGTACTCTTGACTGAATAATTTTCATAATGTGGAGCTAGTCAGCAAAGGGTTACAATGTTAACTGACACTTAGACAATGGTTGTCCGTCTCCCACTAATGTTTTGATTAATAGCTGATTTTCCTCAGAAGAGCCATGAAATGACCTCACTGACCAAGTCCAAGTAAGCTTCTTAGCTTAAATTATATTGTATTTCCTTGTGGCACTGACCACAGTCACGCGGCTGTTTCACGGTCGTATTTGGCTGCCTGCAGTGGGCTTAAGCCTTTACCTCAACAGGCCCAACTAAAGGATGTTTGCCTTTATAAAGTCATATACAGATGTACAAGAGATACTGAAATCCCATTAAGGTTTTTATAACAATTTGAGCTTTTTTGGGTAATTTTTTTTTTTATTATTATTAATCCTCTTCTAATACTTCATAGACAAAAAGTTTTTGCCTTGGAGGATGTATTATACCCAGCCTCCCATGACTACAGCACAGGCAGTGCCAGACAGCCTGTCATCAGAGTCTGACGTTCATGTAGAGTTCAAATCAGGTAACATTACAAAAGATTAAAGATACAGATACTGTGAGATATATATATATATATATATATATGTGTGTGTGTGTGTGTGTGTGTGTGTGTGTGTGAAATAACAGTTTAACAGAAAATACCTGTCAGGCAAGATGTTATTATGTATTGTTTTGTGTTATCATCATAATAAATTATTTGTTTCAATGTTCCCTATTCAATTAGGTGAATGAAATAATATTTGTGTACTTTTCTCATCCTTGTGTATAATTCACAGTGCAGGTACATGTAGACTATGAGCTGGATTACATCACTGATACGTGGACTCCAGCATCTTCGGGTTTTTGTTTCATAGACCCCTGACCCCACCCTTACGTTCTATCCTCCAACTACAGCAACCAAGGTTTACACCCAGCTGGTAACCACACAATTACACGATTGACTATAAATACCACTCTACAATCATCACAAGCTTATCATCCTGGTTAGCTGATTTTTATATAGCCTAGCTGTGTTAACATACACCGATCAGCCATAACATTATGACCACTGAAAGGTGACGTGAATAACACTGATAATCTTGTTATCATGGCACCTGTCACAGTGGGTGGGATATAATAGGCAGTAAGTTAACATTTTGTCCTCAAAGTTGATGTGTTAGAAGCAGGAAAAATGGGCAAGCGTAAGGATCTGAGCGACTTTGACAAGGGCCAAATTGTGATGGCTAGACGACTGGGTCAGAGCATCTCCAAAACTGCAGCTCTGGTGGGGTGTTCCTGGTCTGCAGTGGTCAGTACCTATCAAAAGTGGTCCAAGGAAGGAAAAGCAGTGAACCAGTGACAGGGTCATTGGCGGCCAAGGCTCATTGATGCATGTGGGGAGTGAAGGCTGGCCCGTGTGGTCCGATCCAACAGACGAGCTACTGTAGCTCAAATTGCTGAAAAAGTGAATGCTGTTTCTGATAGAAAGGTGTCAGAACACACAGTGCATCACAGTTTGTTGTGTATGGGGCTGCGTAGCCGCAGACCAGTCAGGGTGCCCATGCTGACCCTTGTCCACTGCCGAAAGCGCCTACAATGAGCATCAGAACTGGACCACGGAGCAATGGAAGAAGGTGGCCTGGTCTGATGAATCTTTTTCTTTTACATCACGTGGATGGCCGGGTGTGTGTGCGTCGCTTACCTGGAGAACACATGGCACCAGGATGCACTATGGGAAGAAGGCAAGCCGGCGGAGGCCGTGTGATGCTTTGGGCAATGTTCTGCTGGGAAACCTTGGGTCCTGCCATTCATGTGGATGTTACTTTGACACGTACCACCTACCTAAACATTGTTGCAGACCACGTATACCCTTTCATGGACATGGCTATTTCGGCTATTACCCTAATTCAATGAAATAGTCAGGACAAATGCTACATGTTTATTCATGCCTATCAAAGTATGAATTATGAAAGCAATTTCATGTAGTTAAGATATCCACCCCTCAGACACAAACAGTGCAATAATTAAAATGCAGGTGTTCTCCAAAGAAAACAAAAAGTACATTTTCATTGCTATATTCGCTTTATATATTCCTTAAAATAGAAAGCATAATTAATGCCTAAATAACACCTAACAGCGGGTAGCGAGAGTACTGTTAGACAAAGTAAAACACAGTGCAATTTGACAGTCCAATTGCTATAATAATACAAGAGACTTAATATTAGCTTGGCTTTCAAAAGTCTCAATTTAGTGATGATAATTAGGGGTGAGGAAGCTCCTTGCTTTCTTGAATTGAGATGTGAGAATTTTTTGAAGAAAAGTGAATAGTTCATTTTTATATGTACAGGCAGGGACAGTCTGCCTTACATTAGCTTGTGGTAAATTTGCAATCAATGCAGCATGCCGTAGAATCCATTAGGCCTGCCAGATTGAGCTAACAGAACACCGAGTGATGGAAGAAAACAACTTAACAAACATTATTATTAATTAATTGTGTTTTCTTGTCTATTTTTTTTGTTTGGATTTTTTTTGTGAGATTCGTAATAAAAGGTGCATACATATTTTAGTTACTTAATTCCATGTACTCTTGTCTACAGTTTGTAGAACATTGTACAGATGGGTATCATTCAGCACAAAAACTGCCTTATATAAAAAGAGAATCCTTTGTATTGTACACACAACCACAGATGTCAACCCTATATCCAAGTGCCTTGTTTATGGTTTTGTTTTGTTTTTAAAGTGACTTAAGTAACGTTTTTTTCATTTCATTTTTTTTTTTTCCTGTGTTTCATGTGTTTTAGTTAGACTTAACTAAGAGGTAAGTTTTGCTTTCTGTTTTGGTCAGTATTTTGTTTTTGGTTCACACACACTGTTAATAAACTTTTACATGAAACTGTTCAGTTCAGGGAACTATGTCATCAGGTGGCATAGTCTCAATGGTCCTATAATCAATTTTTTCTTGCTCAATAGTAAACTGTTTCCATAATAGACACATTTGAACTACTAATTGAATTACACTTGTGCATATAGCTAAAAAAAAAAAAAAAGACATGCCAGACTTGTTAGTTCTGAAATGCTTACAATGTAAGCTTCTATTAGTAATCTCTACAGTGGACACACATATTTGAAACCATTTTGGTAGTACAATTTATGCTAATTATTGTTCATTCTAACCCAGTCTGGTGCTAGGCAACCTGAAATGTTCAAGTTGTTAACTTTACTTAGGTTTGTAATTCCTGATAGGAATATCTCTCCAAATCAGTAATATATTCAGATTACTATAGATTACTCTGAAAATCCTTAATTTAAAAAATAAATAATTATTCGGCAGAAATACTAATTGTTGTACCTGTTCAACTGTGTAAAATCTAATCATGGAAGGTTTTGTGGCAAGTTTTGTATATATATATATATATATATATATATATATATATATATATATATATATATATATATATATATACGAAATGACTGGGTTACAGCATTTGGGCTCAACCTCTGTAGCTTTTCTTGTTAAGTTCCACTTAGCGTCACTGTTCATACTATACTTTAATTTGTATGGTGTTAGCACTGGGTTGTATATGGCATATGCTGTTTTTTCAGTGCTGTACGAATAGTACGAATAGATGGCATTAGCTGTTATGGTGTGTGCTTGTAAAAAGATGCGTGGTAATGTTGTTGTGGTCTTTGTTTTGCTGTAATGTTGTGATACCATCACAAATACCTCTATCTAAAGACCAACTCCTGGACTCCAAGTCCAGTACAGATTTAGCAACATTTTTTTCCTTTTACTATCATCACAAACATGCTGAACAGATTTTATGCTGAAAATAACTACCCAAGTTAGTGTATCTGACTTTAAAATAATATGACAACAGATCTGAAGTAAATTCTAATTGTAACTATATAATTTGCAATTGATTTCAATTAACCTGTAATAATAATTGTTCAACAAAAGTTGAGCATTACTACACATCTGTAATTGTAATTGCAACTTGACCATTTAGTTTCTTAAAGCAACCATTTAAAGAGAAAATAATCCGTTACTGCATCTGCATTGTTTTAGGATTTCATATATAAATAAATAAATTGATACCAGCAGCAGTTTAAGTAAATCAAATCAAATTGTATCTAGTTAACAACAAAAGAAGAACTCTATATTGAGCAAAAGAAAACAAAGTAATTATGCAGAGTACTAAATCATGGTACAATCTTAATACAGATAAAGCTTATTAAATAAGTACATCAAATTTAATTTATAACTCATTTAAATTAATTATTGTAAATCAATTTGTAAAAAGTACAAATCACTCCTGTATTATGGTTCTCAAAATGATTGTATATTATCCTCATGGTTATGAATGATCAGGTTATCTAAGGTTTCACTGCAATGCCAAGTTTTCACGGCTAGTATTTCCCCACACCCCGGTAAACAACATCTGTTGTCCTTAAAGAGCTGTAGTATATATGGCCTACTCATGCAACAGAATACTTTAAAAAAGTTAAGTAATAATTAAAAATTAAGTCTGCCATTAGCTTTCTACAGTGTGTTCACGATTAGTAGCAATGTAGTGCCAGATTTGTTTTTATCTAATTGAATGAAACAAATGTGTTTTTCAATCCGTTGAAAGATGGGTTTAACAAATGCTTATATGTGGTAGTATTGAGAGCTTCTTGATTTGTCATCTTTTCCCAAATAAAATTAAATAACAGTAGCTTAGGAAAAACATAAATTTCCATCATTGACAGTTCAGTGGTGATGAATTATACAGGCACTGAGCCTGACAAATGAGCAGATTGCACACTTAATTTGATAAAAAGCTGACTGAATGATAAATGCAAAATATACATGCAATAGAGATTCATTGTTTATTTTTATTCACAGTTATAGTTGTACTTTTAAAGTTCAAACAAACTATTGATGTACACAGGAAGATGGTCATTTGTAAGACCAGCTGCTTACAGGGCATCAATAGTAAACTACACAGGATATAAGCACTTACCTAAAGTCAGTTCAGGCAGTTATTCTAGGCAAGAAACTGAAATAAATAGTTTAATGATTTTGGAATTTTGAGAGAAAAAAATAATATACATTGCATATAAATTAGGGATGTGTGGTATAAAGGTTTTACAGTTTACCACGGTTTAGATACACTGCAGTATAGATACTGTTCCTGTTGCACTGCACCACGATTATCATAATTACTTTATACAGGCAGTGATTCCCCTACAAATGTAGGTGCCAGTGGATTGTTGACCGGGGGGTCATTGTAGCGAATGAGAGAACGATAGCAGTGAACGAGAGCAGCGTGGATTTTTTATTTTTTTGGTTATTCAAGGGAGGCGGCTCGTGTGCTTGTGGTGCCGGGCCGCCCCCCCACCAGAATAATGTTAGGGGAAACAATTAAAAGGTATGACTCTGTACCATGAGCTCAACTGGTTCAGCATTGATTTAGAAATATAACTGGATTTATAACATATTATATAATCCTATATAGTGCAATAATCGCAGAGCAGTCTCCCTAATTTTGAAAACTCACTGTTGACACTGGACATACATCCATAGTACATGGCTCTCTCACTTCTTGAATCAACTTCCTTCAATGTACCTTCCTGTAAATTGTCAGCACAATGCCACAGAACCCCATGTTTGTGCTCGTGGTGGAAATAACTTTTTAACAAACATCAGGGACCATCTCCACAATATAGTAGACCTATAGAGAATTAAGTTGCATGATTTATACCATGATATACTGGTTACCACTGTATTTTTGCCTATGGTTATCATACCATGGGAATTGTACACCGTCCCATCCCTTTAAATCAAAATTAAGTACAAAATCAAGTTTGTGTAACTATTATTATATTTTTGTGTCTATATGTTAATGTGAGGATACAACAACAATCACATAAGCAATGGTCAAACATGGTATGTATATATAATGTTTCATTAAAGATGGAGTGAATAAGCAACAGATTGTAATGTAGTAAAACTACTAAAAAGCTAAACTGCTTTCCTCCTCTTAGTCTGGAAACCCAGACAATCTTTAAAGCGACTGTACAGACAGAAACTGAACCCAATGGCTGCTGTACCAAAGGCCTTTTATTCTCACCGCTGAGTCTTTTGAATTGTTCAGTCTGCAGGCATAATGGCAGGAAAAATAACCCCAGTGAATTGGTCTCTCTCACTGCAGTTAAACCATCCTTTAACCATCCTGCCACAAAACTAATCCAGCCTTTATTTACACAAAAACAATGGTGGCAAAGGAAAGACTATGGATCCCAAAACACTAATGGTGTTTTATAATATTGTTATAGTAACATTATGTTCTTTTAGTTACAAACATGCAGATTAAATAACAAGAAAATACATTTTACACTGTTGTGCTTGTTGGATTTAAGTAATGTCAATTTCTTGTTTATTTACAACATGCAATACACAAGCTGAAAGAAAAAAGGATTCCATTATGAATTTGTCAGTATTTGTAATGAAAGAAAACCCTTCAAGCTGAGTTTAAAAATATTAGTAAAAAGACAAGTATTTTAAATAAATAACTTCTGTAACTTCTATAACTCCTCAAATGAAAATACCATATAAAATTAAACTTCAAATGTACAAGCAAAACCTGTGGTTTGTGGAAAAATATATTTATACTATGTTAAAAAACAATGGATAATGGATAATAATTAATGTAAAACCAAATAAACATGTATTTATTTTTATGTCAGAAGTCTGACGAAGGATTTTATGGTAATTTGAAAAATATTTAACTAATAGTTTGACAATGTATCCATGCATAATTGGTGGAAAATGTGCCGATACAGATATTTCTGTAAAAACCAATATCGGCCAATAATATCGGTGCTCCAATATATCTGTTGGGCCCTAATTATAAAAATTTAAATATTTATCGTCAATACCAGCATTTTTATTTTTTAGACAAGCATTTTTGTATCACTGAAATGTTAGTAATTAATGTCACATAATTAGTTTACCAGAGACAAAACATTAATTTCCCAATCCGATGTTCACATTGAATTATGTGAAGTCTAACAAACCATTTGCTTTAAAGCCCATCCACAAAGTAACAGAGCAATAAATCTGCAGGCTCCTATGATTTATGGGTTTAAAAAAAAACAAAAACAAAAAAAAAACATTAGAAAAGTCAACAGTACATTTAGGGCAGAATGTGTCCAAACTCGACAAACAAAACAAGTGTTTAAAAAATCTAAAGATGGCACAGTTTGGGTTGAAGATTTGGGTGGCTGCCAGATTGAAGCCCTCTGGCTCACTCAGTCGTGCGTCTGGCTTGAATTTGTACATTGTAAACCATAAACTGTGAAGCAGGAAAAGACACTCTGCTATAGTTGCAAGAATGTGGAGTTTCTTTGTTTCCCTTTTCCCATGGGTAAGGACCATCTCTCTATTCAAGCTATGGACCATCTGTCAATTTGTTAGTTGTAAGGTGTTCAGCAGGCTTAAGCCTGAATGTATCTAAGGAAAAGAAGAGACATTAGGTCCTGCTAGGTCTGCCCTGCCTAGACCTTACTCAGATGACCACATTGTTAACGTTCATTTACATTTAAATTCACACACTTTTTATGTTTTTTTTCTTTCAAAAAACTAAGGAATCACATAGGATGTACCCCTTTCCAGAGTACAAACAATATCCTTAATGAGAATTTTTAAATATATAAATACATTGAATGATCACTACTTTAATGAGTGTATAACAGGGAGGGACCTTGAACTTTCAGTCAACTGCATTGATATGATATTCAAACACAGATGTAATTAATGATCAAACACATCAAACGTTCAAGGTGGAGTATTTGTCAGGCAGAGTCGTAGCACTGTCTATGAAACAAAGTGAGAAATCATCACTTGTTTGAATGTATCTGCTACTCTGTTTGACCAGTTTTCAATCGAACAGCTGACGTTTAAAGGATTTTGATCTATTTTGAACTATTTTAATTCATTCAGGATTTGGCATTATTTTGAGAAAATGTATAATAAATACATTGTTGTGATATTTTATTTTACTTATTAGTGCATGGTGAATCACTACAATTTGGTTAGAAAGCCTATCTGTTTTAAAGCAGAATATAATCTGTGTAAAGCAGTATACAGGCAACATTGGCCAGAAAACAAGTTGTTAATATTAATTAGCAAATATTAAGAGGAGCTGGACATGAAGGGCATCTGGTCTCTCCTGGGAAGAAAGAAATACATTTTTATATTATTATAAAAAAATATTGTTTCCCCCCCATTTCAATTTGGAGTGTGCACTTCCGGCTCTGACCACTATAAGCCTAAGTAGCACAGATAATACTCTGTATTCAACAGACCTCCTTTTTATTGCTTTTACTGCTGGTTCATAGAGTAGACCTTTAAAGTATGTCTTCTCTCATTATATATATATACACTCACCTAAAGGATTATTAGGAACACCTGTTCAATTTCTCATTAATGCAATTATCTAACCAACCAATCACATGGCAGTTGCTTCAATGCATTTAGGGGTGTGGTCCTGGTCAAGACAATCTCCTGAACTCCAAACTGAATGTCTGATTGGGAAAGAAAGGTGATTTAAGCAATTTTGAGCGTGGCATGGTTGTTGGTGCCAGACGGGACGGTCTGAGTATGTCACAATCTGCTCAGTTACTGGGATTTTCATGCACAACCATTTCTAGGCTTTACAAAGAATGGTGTGAAAAGGGAAAAACATCCAGTATGCGGCAGTCCTGTGGGCGAAAATGCCTTGTTGATGCTAGAGGTCAGAGGAGAATGGGCCGACTGATTCAAGCTGATAGAAGAGCAACTTTGACTGAAATAACCACTCGTTACAACCGAGGTATGCAGCAAAGCATTTGTGAAGCCACAACACGTACAACCTTGAGGCGGATGGGCTACAACAGCAGAAGACCCCACCGGGTACCACTCATCTCCACTACAAATAGGAAAAAGAGGCTACAATTTGCACAAGCTCACCAAAATTGGACAGTTGAAGACTGGAAAAATGTTGCCTGGTCTGATGAGTCTCGATTTGTGTTGAGACATTCAGATGGTAGAGTCAGAATTTGGCGTAAACAGAATGAGAACATGGATCCATCATGCCTTGTTACCACTGTGCAGGCTGGTGGTGGTGGTGTAATGGTGTGGGGGATGTTTTCTTGGCACACTTTAGGCCCCTTAGTGCCAATTGGGCATCGTTTAAATGCCACGGCCTACCTGAGCATTGTTTCTGACCATGTCCATCCCTTTATGACCACCATGTACCCATCCTCTGATGGCTACTTCCAGCAGGATAATGCACCATGTCACAAAGGTCAAATCATTTCAAATTGGTTTCTTGAACATGACAATGAGTTCACTGTACTAAACTGGCCCCCACAGTCACCAGATCTCAACCCAATAGAGCATCTTTGGGATGTGGTGGAACGGGAGCTTCGTGCCCTGGATGTGCATCCCACAAATCTCCATCAACTGCAAGATGCTATCCTATCAATATGGGCCAACATTTCTAAAGAATGCTTTCAGCACCTTGTTGAATCAATGCCACGTAGAATTAAGGCAGTTCTGAATGCGAAAGGGGGTCAAACACAGTATTAGTATGGTGTTCCTAATAATCCTTTAGGTGAGTGTATATATATATATATATATATATATATATATTAGCTTCTTGACCTCTTACAAAATGTCTTTGGTTGGTTATACATGTTTCTCCCAGTGATTTCTTCCCAATTCCAACAATTGTAAGTATTCATAAGGTTTTTACGTAATTTAAACAAAAAAAAAGGGAGAAAGAAACAGATCTGTTGTTGACCTAAATGGTATAATCCAGACTTGCCCCTGAAAACAATTGATGGTTGTCTTGGTAACTAGAAGTGCCTCCAGCTGGCTATTTCAATGATCACATTGAACTACTAAGGGCTGAGAGTGCCATAGAAGGGAGATATCAGTGCTTTTTCAAAGTGGAAACTCAAGTATTCATTACTAAATTTAATATTTTCTTTCTTTCTATAGCTCAGACCTACTAGACAAATATAAAACCTTTTTTAAGTAAGTTCTCAAGTCAAAGAAGGCAAAACATTTTAATAAACCCTGCTTACATATTTACAATCATTCACTATATACAAAAGGTCTGTCATCTTCATATATCTAATCTAATGCAGGCTTAACAAACATACTTTAAACTTTAGACGGAAATTAAAAATTACTTTCAAATTAATTATGTCTCTGAACACTTAGAATTTTGACTGAATTAAAAAAAAAATGCTTTTGTATTATAGGTATTGTCCTTAACACTTTAATTTAGTTACATTTTGATAGCATTACAATATCAGCAGTCAGTTCTGCCTATTGCACACCTTACCCTATCAACATGTACCCATGTGCTACAGACAACATGAATAGGCTGAATAATCTCTGCGCTTTATTATGTTAATCCACTTGGCTGGATAGCACATAGGATTTGAAGTCAATCAGTTTTGCAACATGGTCAGAGCACTCTCTCTTTTTATTGTTTTCTTTATTTTTTTACTCAATGTTTGTAGTCTAGACTGCCATATTGCTATATCATTAAGCTTTCACTGTTCCATTTAGCTTTCGAGGAATGAATTTAAAAGCTTTGTTGTAATATATTAAATATACACATGAAGTATTTTGGTGGAATTCAATTTTTTTATTTTAATTGTGATACTGTGAATGATTAAGACTAGTGTAGCACACATTTCAGAAATAAACACTTTTTAATGTTTGAACAACGATATTCTGTTCTGGAAGCACAACACTGTTCTATGAGACTGTAAGAAAGATTACAGTCCTTACCTGCAAGAGACAGGTGAGGACAACGAATACACATCCTCCAAAACATTCAATGGAAGATAGTCAGTTTCTTTTCATACTTTGATGTACGCATATAATACAAATAGATCTTATTAGCTGACTGACAAAGTTACTACTGTTAACAGTGCATGCTCATATGCAATGCAACCCATTATGATTGCTGTCGAATTTACCATATTCTGAAGCTCCAGACCCCAGCTGTACCCGACCATGAGCATGCTACTTCCTGGGGAAGCCCCACCTGTAATTTGTTGAGTACAGAGTATAACCTGTATAATGCAAATCTATCTACTGTTGAGATCTAGTCTACATATAAAACTATGGAATCTGACTGCACTGGTTTATCCCAACTATTTCCATAGAGGCAGCAGCACAATTAAGCTATGAAAATACCAACACAGTGGGACTACTAAGCAAGAAGTAGTGTCAGTGTATGTCAACACTGCCTTGACATGTGTGTGAGCCTTAGTTTCCAATAGCTTTGTTAATCAAACAACAAATAAAACCCCAAAGCAAAAAATGATGCCCTGTTATTATGGTACTATTGAATACATTATAACATGTATGGAGTGAAGACAGTTGTACTCCGTACACAAAAGTGATGAGGAACAACATCAAGATTGAGCCATTGCTTTATGGGTCATTCTCCAAAAACATGTACCACTGAGGGTGATCACCAACTTGGCAATAGATCCAAAACACAAAACTTGAATACATTTCTTAACACACATTTTTGGCATGCATAGAAAATGAAGAAATATATATGATAGTTTTAATAGTCTTATCCTTACCATTTTCGTGTAATTAATAATCTGGTAACAAAAAGTTGCAGTTTAGTTAGACATTTTCTCACATGCTTAATTGATAAATTTGGCTTCTTTTGCAAATAAAGAGGGCCAGGCAGTTGACAACAGAAAGAAAAAAGGAAGAAAATGTCTAAAAGAAATTCAGGCAATACATTTAATTTATTTCAACATTTATTGGATCGACATTAATTAATTCATTCATTTATTTACTTTGAAAGTCTTCTTCATCAAGTCTATATTTTTATATTTAATGTAATAACATGATTATTGTTTTATCAAAGGAATCCCTAGGAATTAAACAAAAGTAAAAACTAGGTAATTACTTAGCAATAAACTCTATAGAGTACTGGTAGTACAGCAAGGAGTTAACACACTCTACAGACATTTGTTTTAATAAGCCTATATAAAAAAAGAAAAAAAAAGTCATAAATCAAGATGTTGATTTAATTTCGATCTGCATAAAGGTAAGGGGCTCATAAATATAATTCTTATAAAACAAATCCGAAGGTTGCAATGAAATTAGTTTCCAGAAATGTCAGTTACGAGTCATCCCCCCACCTTCTCTATTTTAATTTCAAGATAATAATAACATCAGTCAGGAAGAATTAACCAGATTTTAAACTATTTATATTGCATGAATGTGTGCATGGGACTTCCATTTCCTGATTCTAGAATATATGCATTCTTACTATACATCTATCGGAATTTTGTTTATTATTATTATTATTATTATTATTATTATTATTATTATTATTATTATTATTAGTTTTCACAAGAAGCATATCCAAGCATTACAAAGTGCAGTAAATCCAATCAAATTTTTGAGTCACATTCTAGAAAACATTGCATTAGATTAACAAAATGTATATTTTGTGCAGATACAAAATTAACAGTGTACAACTACGCTGTCAGTAGTATATTTTTAATGCAATGGTGTGCCTCTTACACTCAGCAATCCTTTATATTTTTATAATGTAAAATATGCATTTATGAAACCAATTAATTTGATTATGTAGATCTTTCTGTTGAATAGACATTAACAGTCATTCACAGAGAACAATGTTTTCAAATGCAACAAATCAAATTGGAGCAAAATGTAAAGTGCTTTATCTTCTGCAGCACAGCTTCCTTACCAGCACCTGACAGCTGCACTGTAAATCCCCAGGACTCAGAAGTCTAATTATCCAGTAATGGTCAGACCCAGCAGGAATCTGTCAATTCCCAAGACTCAGACTTTAAGACCTGTGATTTGACTGTCAAATAGCAGATGGCAGGCTGCAATTTTGTCCTCTTCATTCACACTACTAGCCAACTTCTCTTCTTCAGCAGCTAAGCCATCATTTAAATATTGAAGGCAATACTTTTATATTTTTTATATATGACTAAAGCAGATTTTAGAGCTTCAATATATTCAGCTAACTCACTTTTTAAAAGGTTCTTATACAATGTAATATACATTATCATTATACAATTGAAAAATGCCTCTTACACCCTGCAGGCTTTGAAAGGACAAATATTCCTGATGCACAGAAAATGCCCTTGTATAAAGATGTGCATACCTATAATTCTTCCTTTTAAGGTAATCTGCAATGTGACAGATACCAAAAGATTCCATCATAATATTACAGCTGAATTTACAGACTACTGAGATTTTGCATTGCTAAATTGGAAACTGTTCCTTTTTTTCCCCCTTGTCACACAACGTCCCGATTAGAATAGATTTAATTAATTAGGCCTATATTTCACTGTGGTACAAATATTTTCCAAGAAGATCTTTGCATTACAACTAAAGAAAGATATGTGGTACATAGTGGGAAGTGTTCTCTTTTAAAACAAAGTAAAAGGAGTTTATCCATTACAGAACACCGTATTTTGTTGTACCTGAATTAATGCAAAGTTTAAATAAGATGTATACTTTCTAACATTGCATGTATTCAGATGAAGATATAAAGACAATATAAAGACAACAACAACATAGTGTAAATAACAACATTAACATGAATGGTGATTATGCAGAACAATACACACAACCCCACCTGCAGAGTGACAAACTGCTAGGTTTGTACATTCTACCTTACATCATCATTGTAATCATCATTACAAGCTCATTTGCTGAGTCCAGTTACAATTGTTACTCAACAACAATGTAAAAGCCTAATATTAATACAAATAAACAATTTAACTACTAACTAACTACTACTAATATTATTATTATTATTATTATTAATAATAATAATAATAATAATAATATTGTAATTATATACTGCCAAACAACTACTACAGAAGAACAACAATAATGTACACCATAATCAAAATACTTTTAAATTGCATAAACAAAAAAGCAAAATACTACTACAGAAGGCATCTACAGTTATTATCAAATAATGCAGGGGCAGGGTTATGTACATCATTTCCAGTTTTTTCATGTCACGGTGTACACATGACATTATTGCTTCGTAGAGTGAAGCTTACCAAGAAAAATGTATAGTTTGCATTTATACCTGCCGAACTCTATAAGGACTTCTGTTTCCTCTCCTTCACATCCGAATTAATCAGACCATTTATGAAATACAATTTAGGAAATTGCAGGAAAATAAGAAAGTTAAAGTCTATGTAGTATAAATTATGTAAGCAAACCAGTTACCCAAAGAGTGAAAAAAGTAATATGCTTAAGAATAAAATATAACACCATAATACAGTTTACCACCCGGTTTGGGTTTAATTAACTTTGAAATGTTCTTATAAATCGCAAGCCAGTCTCCAAATCACCCAAAATATGGCCAATGGTCATGAACAAAATTATGTAAATTAATGAAATTACAATGGTTAAATGCAAAACATATTTGAGAGAATCCATGGTGCTCAATTAAAAAAAAAAGTCAATGTGAATCCTCTTCCCTATTCAACCAAGGATTTTATTAAGATTCTTATTATCCTTTTAAATTGTTGTCCAAAGCAGATCAGAACTGTTAAGTGGGAATTTAGAGGACACACCCAGCAACACAATAAAATAAAGTACAAGTTTCCCAGGTAGGGTTGGTTCCTCCGAGTGCCATATACATGAATTGCTGTGACTATATTATTTTCAACCTCCGCCATTTCTAACAACCCGGTCCGTTTCAAATTTACAAGTTCTTGGTCAAAGGTGGCTTAACCTTTTGTGTTGTGGTCTGAAAATGCGCCTATATTCTGATTAGTCAGTTAGCTGAGCACTGCGTGGACAATGAAAACACGTGACGTGTCATTTGCCGGCTAGGACTAGGACCCTTGCCAGAAAATTGCCGGCAAATATTTACACAGACCTTGCTGGAAACAAAATTGCCTGCAATTGTTTCAGTGTGAATGGAGTTATAGATTGCAGTTATAAAAACACTTTACATGCCATGATCTTTAAATTTTAACAGTCCAACAGTCATACCTTTTGTTATCCAAATCCTATAGAAAACTGTTATGTTCATGTCATGTAATTTAGTATTCTGAACCACCTGATGTTGTGATGTCTTTAGATGACTTCTTTATAAATCCCAGTGTTACTCAAGCTATAATGACTCTATAGATACAAGTGATTGTTTTAATTAAAGTCCAAATGTAAAAATTGTTTGCGAGTGTTGTCAGTTCCAGTATATATATAAAAATAATAATCGAGTGAAGGTGCTCAATTCTATTAAATTAGGAATTCACATTTTAATGAAGAACGTTTGTGCAAGTGACAGATCCAGGTTTTCACATAAAATCATGTTTAATTTGCAGGCTAGCAACCGCTTCAAATTGGATATGTATCCATTGCAGCTGGCAATAAAAAACTAGGTGACAACTGAAACCAGCTTCTTGTAAATTTCACAATGATTGTAACTGATGATCATTTGTTTTAAAGCTGTGTTTACGTGCCTTTAGAATTATTGCTCCCATCATTATATGATATGCCTTGTGTGACTTGATATGTTTCTAGTACTCCAATGCTTATTCCTAATGCAGTTTTCATAACAGAATAACAGCAAAATAAAAAAAAAAAAAACACATTTCAAAAAAGTTATAAATTGATTTGCATGTTAATGAGGGAAATAAGTATTTGATCCCCTATCAATCAGCAAGATTTCTGGCTCCCAGGTGTCTTTTATACAGGTAACGAGCTGAGATTAGAAGCACTCTCTTAAAGGGAGTGCTCCTAATCTCAGCTCGTTACCTGTATAAAAGACACCTGTCCACAGAAGCAATCAATCAATCAGATTCCAAACTCTCCACCATGGCCAAGACCAAAGAGCTGTCCAAGGATGTCAGGGACAAGATTGTAGACCTACACAAGGCTGGAATGGGCTACAAGACCATCGCCAAGCAGCTTGGTGAGAAGGCGACAACAGTTGGTGCGATTATTCGCAAATGGAAGAAACACAAAATAACTGTCAGTCTCCCTCGCTCTGGGGCTCCATGCAAGATCTCACCTCGTGGAGTTTCAATGATCATGAGAACGGTGAGGAATCAGCCCAGAACTACACAGGAGGATCTTGTTAATGATCTCAAGGCAGCTGGGACCATAGTCACCAAGAAAACAATTGGTAACACACTACGCCGTGAAGGACTGAAATCCTGCAGCGCCCGCAAGGTCCCCCTGCTCAAGAAAGCACATGTACAGGCCCGTCTGAAGTTTGCCAATGAACATCTGAATGATTCAGAGGAGAACTGGGTGAAAGTGTTGTGGTCAGATGAGACCAAAATCGAGCTCTTTGGCATCAACTCAACTTGCCGTGTTTGGAGGAGGAGGAATGACCCCAAGAACACCATCCCCACCATCAAACATGGAGGTGGAAACATTATGCTTTGGGGGTGTTTTTCTGCTAAGGGGACAGGACAACTGCACCGCATCAAAGGGACGATGGACGGGGCCATGTACCGTCAAATCTTGGGTGAGAATCTCCTTCCCTCAGCCAGGGCATTGAAAATGGGTCGTGGATCGGTATTCCAGCATGACAATGACCCAAAACACACAGCCAAGGCAACAAAGGAGTGACTCAAGAAGAAGCACATTAAGGTCCTGGAGTGGCCTAGCCAGTCTCCAGACCTTAATCCCATAGAAAATCTGTGGAGGGAGCGGAAGGTTTGAGTTGCCAAACGTCAGCCTCGAAACCTTAATGACTTGGAGAGGATCTGCAAAGAGGAGTGGGACAAAATCCCCCCTGAGATGTGTGCAAACCTGGTGGCCAACTACAAGAAACGTCTGACTTCTGTGATTGCCAACAAGGGTTTTGCCACCAAGTACTAAGTCGAAGGGGTCAAATACTTATTTCCCTCATTAACATGCAAATCAATTTATAACTTTTTTGAAATGCATTTTTCTGGATTTGTTTGTTGTTATTCTGTCTCTCACTGTTAAAATACACCTACCATTAAAATTATAGACTGATCATTTCTTTGTCAGTGGGCAAACGTACAAAATCAGCAGGGGATCAAATACTTTTTTCCCCCACTGTAATGCCAGAGTGCCAACCCAACAGAAGGAAGGCTCAACATTGAACCTGCAGAGCTTCATCCTGTAAGGTGCTGTAGTGTCTGGTGAGGTAAGTGTGCCAAGCAGAGCTCATGAGCACTAGCGAACCAGTTTACAAAAAACATAGTACCCCAGTTAAGCAATTTAACTATTTAACTTATCTATAATACCAAAGGAAAGCACACAGAAAAAAACATTGTTTTTGTTCTTTAATGAACACAGATATAAAATCAGTATGCCAGCAATAGTGCTGTATTAACTAAAAAAAAGTTACCAATTTTAGTTAATAAAAGTAATTAAAATAAGACAGTTGGGAGTTATGAAAAATGGTGAAAAGAACAGCAACTGCAGCTCAAAAGCAAGATCAATAAAAAAAAAGATTAATAATATCATACATTTCATTACTCAGGAACTTCCCTCACAAAGCTGGAAAAATTAAGTGGGGTTTGGAGAAGAAGCAAAGGAAAGCTTTAACAAATTCTCAGAATATTGAACATGCATGACATATTTCCCATACTGATTACTTTCTCAAAATGAAAGAACTAGGAATTCTGTTAAAATATACAAAGCAAAATAAAACCTCTTATGTACTAAGCACCTTAGTTCTGCAATGTCAAATTTTAGCAAGAACTTATGGAAACATGAAAGAAAGAACTGAGGATCAAAGCCAGAACTGACTGTAGGAATTGTGGCAGCTCCAATAAGAAGCAGAAAGATTGAGCAGGGATCGGGTACAGCAACTTCTGCAGAAAATCTTCTAATCTCAATTACTCAACAACTACAGCACATGCCCAAACTATACAGTTAAAAGACACATCACGCCTGCAGCATACATTTTTTTTAGGTACTACATATCCTTAGTTAGAATGAAGAAAAAGATCGCTCACTAGAAAATATGTATTGGCAAAGCAATTTGTTACCATCTACATCTTACAACCATTCAAAGTTTAGCTTTTGTCCAGCAGTGGATCAACATAGGCTGATGGTGATCATGATGATGATTATATATATAGTGGCAGTGTGGGGGTATTGCACACAATGCCGGCGCTCTAAAATACGAGGTTCAGGAAACCGGCAGGTGAATGTTGCGAAAAAACAAAAACACCTAGCTCCTCTCAAGCCTAAACTAACACATTTTTGGGGCAAACTAATAACAGTTTGGGGCAGTGCCTGACCTTACGACCAGTAGTGAGGTGCAATGCCGAGGGCTGGCGAGAAAAGGCGAACTACTTTATCACTGTATGTAAATGTATGACCTACAACTATTTATTGTCATCTTTCACATTAAATATACATTTTATTAATTTTAAACAATCTTATAATGTTCTCCAGTATTGACACAGAAATCTGTGCAGAATCAACACAGCACAGCGCATCTCTGAAAAGTTGCTGTGGGAAGAGGTGAACGAAAACTTATTATCAATGAAGCAGTGAACAGCATTGTCAACACCATAGATACAGAATTCTAGATCGATCGGTTTAGCATTGTCAATGCTTTTTTAAATAATGACATCAGTTATTTTAAGAAATAATGTAAATCTATGATGCACAATAAAGCTGTAACTCTGGGATAGTTAACCTATATTTAT
This sequence comes from Amia ocellicauda, assembly GCF_036373705.1. Lineage (NCBI taxonomy): Eukaryota > Metazoa > Chordata > Actinopteri > Amiiformes > Amiidae > Amia > Amia ocellicauda. The sequence continues at coordinate 15,757,528 of NC_089861.1, read as the reverse complement.
GTTTCTTTGTAATAAACTTGTTACTTCTTCATCCGTGTATACTGAGAATTTATAGAACCACTACAATTCAAACAGAACAATAGGTGCATACAATATGGTATTCAGGCTGTTTTTGTATGAGGCCTAAGTGATGCAGTTACTCACTGAAGATAACGCATTAAAGGATTTCCATGAACACAGAAGCCAAAAGAAAATTGTTCCTTTCTGACAAGTACAAAAACAGTAGATCATGTATCTAGTCACTAAATTGAGACAGCTATTTAAATCAAAGTAAATTCGGGGACGTCTGGTCACCCTTTTTCCCCGGTTGGAGCTGTCCCTGGAAATGTCCCAATTTTTCTTTAAAAAAAAAAAACACACCCACCAAAGAGATGGAGTTATTTCTCAGTCAAAGTTATTTTGTCAATCTGATAGGCTGTGAACTCGATACATGGGCATAAGACTTGGATCATAAACAGTAGGCTATCAATGCGATATACTTTGGCTGTAGGGTTGCCCTATTGATACGCATCATTTTTCTCATGCCAAAACCACGCCCTGTTTCTGCTAGGGGCGTGTTCTAGCCTTATAGGTCCACATCATTGGTCAACAGCTTGAGAGTGCTGATTGGATAGACTCTGAGAGACTCAGCAGACAGTGAGAGCAAGCTTGAGACTCACAGTACAGTAGTGACGGCCAGTTCGACTCTTTTTAATGACTCGATTAATCTGATTCAGTTCAGTTTTGTTAATCAATTCAATTAGTTCATTCCATTCACTGATTCAGTGACACGAAAACAAGAAATGCAGACCGAAACAGGATTCTTAGAAAGATTTATTTAAACCGGAAAGAATGAGGCATACAAACTACACCTCACAAAAGCGAGGAAAAAACTGGTTCACTGGGTTAAATTAAATATAGTTGTGACAAATATATATTTAGAGTCCTGGAGATAACAACAGTTGGAAACATTAACCTGATTTATCCAACACATCTAAATGTAATCGTTAAATATATATATTAGTTAAATGCATTTGAGTAAATCATTGTTTTTTTATACCCTTACATGTAACTATTGTGCATCAGAAAGCATTTTTCATACACTATCAAAATCATCAAAGATGGATGCCTGTAGGGATTTACAAATAATTACAACAATATTATACATGCTTTCATATTACTATTTCTTAAAATTATCATCATAAGAGTCCAAATCAATATATAACTTTGTAAAGTATCAAAAGTTGCATAACAGTAACATATATTTACATTTATTAGCATATCATAACATTAATGTGACAATGAGTTTAATGTTAAAGTAGTGTTAATTTTCCATTTAAAAATAGATATTCCTTCCACCAGTTAGCCCTGAAAAATCATACATTAGTAAATTCATGTTATTGACCTTATACTTTTGATTTTCAGATCAATATGAAGTAGCCTACATCTGACCTACAACTATAGCCTTCTAAACAGTTTACTTAACAGAATACCCAGAATAGTCTACTGATATCTCAAGCTTAACGAGTCAGCAACCAGTAAATACTTTTATCCTATAACAATTAGGTTACTCTTGTCAGGTCACGTTGTAAAACTGATCTTGGCACTTTGATTTTCATGGACAGAACCTAAGAAGTGTTAATACATCTTTTCAAATATTTCAATTGTGTATTTTCAGTAAGCTCGAGTTTTGTTTGTAATTCCCTGGTAAAATATGATAAACTGAAACTTTAAAGTGAAAATAATGTTAAATACTGATTTTGGCTTTTTTTTGTAACAAAAAGGGCAGAGCAAAAAATAACAGAACAACTACATATACCTAGGAAAGTCTCAGCTCTATTTTAACTCAATGTCTTTTGTAGAAGTCGGAAACAAAGTGTCTAGGATGAAACTTGACTATTTCCCAATTAATGCAGAACAAGGCTTTCTAGCCATCTTTCAGAAAGAAAAAAAAACAAGTCAGCAGCTGAACATTTGTTGGCAATGATGCATTCATAACAAAATCATAACTTATATGTCATACATAGAAGATCAAATATATATTGGGCCAAATATTCGGAGGGGTTTGTATGGCGCAAACGGCTATCATGCAGAAATGCGCATTTGCTATATTCAAAACCCTTGTTTTGTGCGGCACAATCCATTCTTTAATTGTATGCAATGCACAAAATGGGGGGAGTGGCTGAAATTATGCATGATTTCTGCTATATTCGTAGCTGTGCACTGCGCAAAATAACGAGTTGAAAAGGATGTTGTTAACTCCGCACATAGCACTGTTTCAGAGGACATCTCCAGTTCAGTGGACAGCGACATTCCAGCGCACAGTCAACAATCGGAAGGGTGGGGCTGTATGTTTTTATATATGGTTGTATGTCTGCTGCATCAGAAGTATTTTTTTCCCTGAATGGCAATACACACAAAACAGTTAGTAGCATGCAATGTGATCATGGACAGTAATGCTGCACTGTAAACCTGGCAAACAGCTATGCTGACAGGCAACGATATGCTGCAGGGTGTAACAACCTCACAATTCGCCCCCCCTCATATGTTCTCCACATGAGTATATGTAACCATGAGTGTATTAACTGATCATAGATGATGAGAAGGTACTAAAGGGACTAGCAGAATTAAAAACAAACAAATCACCTGGGCCAGATGGTACATGTCCTACAGTACTTAAAGAAATGAGGGAAATTACTTATAGGCTGATAACTAAAATATTCCAAATGACACTTAGAACAGGGGATGTGCCATTTAATTGGAAAACTGCAAATGGCATACCTAGCCACAAGAAAGGGGACAAAACTGAGACTGGAAATTACAGACCAATCAGTCTCACCTTTCTGTGAGTAATACACCTGTATCATTTTGGAAATAAATATTAGACAGGAAATAGAGGAGAATCTCAATGAAAAACATATTCTTGGTGATAGTCAACATGGGTTTAGATAAGGCAGATCATTATTATTTTTATTTCTTGGCAGACTCCCTTATCCAGGTTCTTATCATGTCTTACTAATCTATTAGAGCTGTAGATCACATGAAAGCATAGGATATGATATACTTAGATTTTCAGAAAGCTTTTGACAAGGTTCCACAACAAAGACTAATCTTAAAATTGGAAGCTATAGGTCTTCAGGGTACTCCATATAGATGGATTATGAACTGGTTGAAACAGGGTGTCGATAACAGGATTTGCTTCTAATTGGAGTGAGGTTGTTAGTGGAGTTCCACAGGGATCAGTACTAGGGCCTGTGCTTTTTCTAATCTATATTAATGATCTAAATTAATGATACTTAGCAAACTTGTCAAATTTGCAGATGATACTAAAATAGGCGGCTCAGTAGATACAATCTTGGCAGCATAGGCTATTCAACGGGACTTGGATAATATTCAGTTGTGGGCCGACACCTGGCAGATGAAATTCAATTTGGACAAGTGTAAGGTATTACAAACATGTAATACAAATGTCCACTGTAATTACACTATGGGAGGAAAATAACTGGAAGAAGTCACCCATTAGGAAGACCTAGGAGTCTATGTGGACTCCTCACTTTCTCCATCCAAACAATGTGGGGAAGCAATAAAAAAGGCAAACAGAATGTTAGGGTATATTGTCAAAAGTGTAGAATTTAAAACAAGGACAATGTTAAGACTAGTTGCACTAGTTAGAGCTCATCTGGATACTGTGGGCAGTTCTGGGCTCCACACTTCAAGAAAGATATCGCTGCTCTAGAGGCAGTTCAGAGGAGAGCAACTAGACTTATTCCAGGTTTGAAGGGAATGTCCTACTGAGAGACTGAGGGAACTGAACCTTTTCACCCTGGAACAAAGAAAAAGTTCCACCCACTACGTGGGACTTGATTATTAAATAACTAAATCATCCATTAACTTTGTCGGAAGCACACTGTAAGCACTGTATTTTCAAAAGATAAAAATAAACTGAGTAAGTAAGGTAATTAATTTATGTAAATCACAAAGGATATTGTGGCTACACACCACTACATTAGGTGCTAGACAAACAGCAGTAGTAATTTACATAATTGCATTATGTTTGATTGCTACATGCATACAAACAATTATGGGTATTGGGTAATATTTATTACTACTACGTCCACAGTATTGTGTTTGTACTACAATACTACCTCGTTGTATGCCTTGTACAGGACAATGGTATAAAAGGTGCACTATATTACCGAGGAGGTATGCATTCAGGATGTGTCCAGACTCTAATGCACTGCACAGTCTGGACTGATGCCAGATACATGCATCGTGAGCCCCCCTATATATGTGTGTGTGTGTGTGTGCGTGATGGTAAGGGCACATGTAATTGCTAAAGCCGTCTCTCTCATATATATATATATATATATATATATATATATATATATACACACACTGCTAAAAAAAAAATTAAGGGTACACTTAAAATTGATTTCTGAACTTGGAGTGTTCCCTTAATTTTTTTAGCAGTATATATATGTACAATATATGTACAAATAATAGAATGTTTAAAATATCACAAACGAGTGCAGAAACATGGCACCCACCTCTGTCCAGCACACTGCCTTCATTCATCCACCTGCAGAGTCCTGTTAATTCTGTGACTCAATTAGCATATGGTAATGACTCTCTAATTGGAAACATGAGATGCAAATGTATTCTTTAGAGGTCATTAAACATGCACATAGCACAATCAAATTTGAATTGCATGAAAGCCCTAATTAGACTTAATATACACATTTGTGGGTGATATTTGCGGCGCGCATTCTTACATTAATTCCACTGTGAGGATGCGTACCTATACCCAGTATAGACGTTTTACATGGAGACTTTTTGTACCCATGTGCAGTACAATTGCTTATTGTCAGCATAATTAAGGAGTATGACATGTCACAGCCGGACACAGATGCAGGCCCTTGAGGAATCATTATGGGTGATTTAGGTAAATAGTAAGCTGTGCTCAATAGGTTTCAACAGTAAATTGAACAACTTGTTGTCCATGTTATTTTACATTATTGGTGATATTCACATCACGTGCTGCAATGCAATTCTGAAGGTGCACAACAGAACATCAGCACAGTACGCAGGTGGGTTTGTGTGGCGCAAGCAGGTTTGCGAGGTACAGGAAGAAAATGCTATATTCCAAAAATGTTGCGCCATGTTTGAATCTCTCTTTTATTGACCAAGTCGCATTTTTCTAGCACGGCACATTTTCTGGAAATTGTACTCATTTTTTATATTGGGCCCATGTACGATACATCCATTACCAATGGTGCATTTAATATACCAACCAATGTACTGAAAAAGTGAGCATTAAACCCATTAGTCTTAAATAAGACTGAAAATGTATAACCATATATAACTTATATGTAAAAGAAATATGAAATAGTGAGTAAGACATGCTGACAAAAATGTCCACGTATTCTTAAGCTATGTAAGACAAGAGCACAATGGACTCAATTCATGGAAAAAGGTTCAGCTAGATTTAAAGCACCTGCATAGCTCACACAAAATGTCTGACATTCATGCCTTTGTCTACTAAATCATCTCTGAAACAGAATTATTCAAGCAACACTTCTAATAGTCAGCACACCATCTGAACGAGGCTCTGTTGGGAAGAAATGCCTCAACGGATATAGCTCATTATTTTGATGAGTCATTTCTTTGGCCTGTCTGTGAAGATCTTTGCTGCCTGACAGGAAAAAAAGGGTCAATTGTATTTTGTGTGATACAGACGTTTGATGAATTGACCTGAAAGGAACTGAATTTTTGCTTACAAATGCAGTATTATTGTTTCTCTGGCTGACATGTACATTGCTGTATTTAACCCACAAAATGTATTTATATATATACCCCATAATTCACAGCAGAATCCTATTAAGGATGAGCCTTTTTTTGATACCTAGCCAGTGATATTCCTGGCTGAGCTGCTGTGAAATTAGAATCTTTACAATTTTTTTACCATCTGTAAAATATATAGAATTATTTCACATTAACATTACATTCACTGAAATATTACAAGGAGAATAAGCACTGTTTTACTGGATAATCTGACAAAGCTGAAAATACACATTCATCCCCCAAAGTTACATCTTAATTGGTTATAAGACCAATGATGTTTGTTTGAGATGATGTAGGTCTAGACAGATTTTCATATAAACTCAATGTTAAAATGGGAAGAACAATCCATTTTGACCAAGAAAAATATATATTTATGAACAATATACAAAAAAATCTGAAATTTAAGATGGAGGAGCACAACCTAAACAGAAGCGCCCCTATTCAAAGCCATTGTGAAAATCCAGTAAACAGTAAACGCTTAAGTTAACCATAAAATAAATTAGATAGCATGGATTTTATTTCGATACACATGTTGACAAGAATGAAGCTCTGGGCAGTGTTGCCAGAAATAAAAATACACTAGTACTGTAGCTCAAAATAAAAACAATTATGATGAATTGAGCAAAGTATACTGAGGAAAACCTGCTGCCCTCTGCAAGAAAACTGAAACTGGGATGGAAGTTCACCTTTTATCAGGACAATGACCGTAGAACACAAAGAAAACTACACTGGATTGTCTAAGGAAAGAAAAGATGGAGTCAGAGACCCGACTGGGATGGAGATGTATATATTCACACAAAAAATTGTTTCCCCCTTAACAGTGTGGAGTATGGTGTGTGGCTCAATGGAAAAACAATTATTGTTTAAATGCAAGAGGGAGTGACAATTTATTTTTTCGAAAACGTCAAGGTGTTGCAGACTTTCTATATGCAATGTATTTTTTCTATAGAACCCATTGAAACTCATCTTACCTGTTTGCCATCCAGAGTGTAAAGTCTCTTCACAATCCCAGAGTCAAGTTTGATAGCCTCAGTGATATCTGTCAACACCTGATCAAAGGAGTGGGCGGTCTTCTTGTTGAGAAGGATCCTCACGGCTTTGCGTGGCTTCACCCCACTGCGGATGACAGTCACCAGTTTCGGCTTGATGAAGTCTTTACTCTCCCTCATTTCACTCTTCAGGGAGCTCAGGGAGGAGAGGGAGCGTGCTGCCCCTGCCTTGATGTTCACTGACCAGTTGGGGTTCACATTCTTCATGTAGTCAACCTTGCGGAAGGGTTCGTTAGAGGCACACACATAGCTTTCACCTGCATGGGCAGAAAAATAAGGTCTTACTTTTGTACACTCAATCTAGAATTCATTCCTCATAAGATACCATGGCTGGGAGACAACAAAACTGTTATTGCTTTATTGCTAGTTACAAATGAATACTCTCATAGATGTAATGTGTACAACATAATACTGAAACTTACTTTAAACTTACATTTTATTTTTGATGTTTGTTTTGTCCTATGCATGTTTGCTCATATGCATTTTGTTCTTATGGTTATCCATCTATACACACAGACATCACAAACATGTTTAATTACATAAAAATATAATACAATAAAAAAAATGTTATTTGTCAAACTGAAGATTTTAAAGCTATCCTAACTGCCCACACATATATTCTATGCTTAGCTCTTTCTATCTAGCAATATGTATAAGCTACATGTATGCATTATTTATCAGGGGGGTATATTGAGCATGATTATGTTTTGAATTAGCTATGCACTGTGTGATAGAGCTTGATAGTCTCTCCTTTGGTAAAGTTGTTAATCAAATTTACTCAACAATTGTGTATAATAATGATCTTCTCAAACATCACCCCTATGTCCAGATGTGCAATGAGTTTGAATGTGTGTGTAGACCAGTGTACTGCACTTGTTGTCCCGAGTGATCTCAGAGATCCCAGGAGGGGGAGGCAGAAGATATATGTAATATATAAGCAACAAAATAATGTTATACAATTTAATCATATTATTATTGATAATAATAATAATAATAATAATAATAATAATAATAATAATAATGGGGATGCTGTGTGTGCATCTCATCAATATATACTGTTAGAAAAACACCTAGACATTTAAAAAGGTTTTTGCAACTATGAGAATGGTTATTGTAATGTTATAATTGTCTTTTCCTCAATCCATGACAGTCAACTGTAAAGTGGTCTATAAAAAGTGGGCTTCAAATTTGATTGGTTTTATTTTGATAAAACAATTTGAAACCAATCCCGTTTCACACCAGGAAAAAGGAAACCTGTGAAACGTTTGGTTTTGAAGTCAAAATGGGCTTGTTTTGATAGGTGAAATATTTGTCTGGTCTCTTTTTTTTTCTTTTGATATGGTACTAGTAAAACTTTAGCATCAACATTCACGACACAATAAACTTTGATTTAGTCTAGCTCCTATGTGTCCATCACCCTGTCAATCATCTGTTTATTGGGTTGTTACAATGGATGATTATTTTTTACCTCCCTTCTTTCTTTAAAAATATCATAATGAATGTTTATTCCAAACATTCTAATGTTAGTTAATTATAATCTTTTTTTTTTTTTAACAATATTTTAAAAATAATAATCTCAATTACAATGCCGCAAAACACTAACTTTAGAATGAAGAAAATCAACAAACAGCCTAAGGGACTACAGAACCTTATTTTAGGGTTTTGAGGTGTTATGCTCTTTTCAGGAGAGCATTATATCATTAACCTTTCATTAAAACTTGTATTTTTCTATGTACTCAGGTCCTGTTTTATCAGCTTGGAGGATCTTTTAATAATTTGATATTTTGTGGTTATATGTTGGATGCAGATACGAGGGATAGTGGATATAAAATCACAATATAGTTAATTACTGCTACAGTACAAGATGTGGGTGTTTGCATAGCATCTCAGTACACCGTTTCCCAGTTTACTCTACAAGAACCACAAAAAGTGCAATACCCACAGGACATTATGATGATTGATTAGGACTCTGACCCTGGGATAAATCATTGATACAAAAAACACGCATTAATCAAGGTGTTTTGAAGGGTTTAACCATGTAATTAAGCTTGCTGCAAATGGTATATATTACATATCAAGGACCATTACCCTGAATTGTAATAGACTTCAGTAGGACTGCTTACACTACTGTATGCATTTCATTGCTGAATGCTGCAAATGGTTGCAAGTTATCTGTAGAAAATATATCTCAACTACAAAGTTTCATAGATGCAGCAGGATCTTTTATGTTAAAGAATTCACATTTTGCTTTGCCTTAGCTGGGTAGGGTAGAGCAGGAGTGGAGTTTGTCAATTATAACAAAATTGAAGATTCCAGCATCATCACAATAATTATACATGTATAATTAATACATATTTACAGGTTAAGCTTAGTATTATTAGATTAAATATTACTCATTATCAGTAAACATGACACCAGTCAATGTTTTTTTTTTAAGATATTGTGAAGCTTCAAGAGGATTAGAGAAAATATCAGTAACACTTTAAATAATGATAAAAAATATTACTTCAACCTATGCCTTTCCACTGGCATTAAATCTCTAACCTTTAACATGTATTAATTTATGACTTTTTCAACATAGGCTTATCAAATGTTTTTATTGGGTGGTGGGGAGTTTATTAGTATATTCAGTATTGATGAGGTTCTTGCTTTGTGTTCTACATCTGCATGATGTCAGTCATCTGGGTAATAGTTATTCAATACCATTGGTACAAAATTAAATCTACCATCAAGCTATTTAACTCTTAACTGAGCAGCTTTGCAAACATCCTATGAAATCAACCAATTACACATGACCCTGAAACATCTGAGCTACATGGTATTCTATCTGCTGTCTGCTGGATTTGTACTTAGTGTCTAGTCATCAGTGTAATCAATAATGTATGCCTAACATTTTTGTTTGGTAGGGCACGGGTAGCTCAGCTAAAGACATTCAATTATTAACAATATGTAACAAGAGATGAGAAAATAGACTGACTAGGCTAGGCTAGGCACCAATTAAGTATACTATAACTTATTGATTAATCCATTTTATTATTTCATGATTGTAGTAAATACCAAATACCATTTAACATAAATGCAATACTTGAGTACCCATACAATGTATCTGAAAGTCCAACATACAGGAATACCAGGAAAATACTAGTTTATGTTGTTGGTATGCATAGGCCAGTAAATGTCAGATTGTATTTGTCAGTCCTTATCATTGGCCAGTGTTTAGACTGTCAAAAGAATAATCAAGAAAATACATTTGTATATTTTTTGATATTATAGTCATCTTATTTTTTATCATTGTGGGCTATTTTTGTTTTGTTTCAATATTTAGTATTGTTATGATAGGAAGTGTTTGTATACACGGAGTCACTGCAAATCATTACAAAGTTATTCTGAGTGATCACCTTCATCCTATGGTGAAACATTTCTATCCTAATGGGAGTGGTCTCTTCCAGGATGACAATGCCCCAATCCACAGGGCACGAGGGGGCACTGAATGGTTTGATGAGTATGAAAATGATGTGAATCATATGCTATGCCCTTTGCAGTCACCAGATCTCAACCCAATTGAACACCTATGGGAGATTTTGGAGCGACGTGTTTGACAGCGCTCTCCACCACCATCATCAAAACACCAAATGAGGGAATATCTTTTGGAAGAATGGTGTTCCATCCCTCCAGTAGAGTCCAGAGACTCTAGAATCTGTGCCAAGAGCATTGAAGCTGTTCTGGCGGCTCGTGGTGCCCAATACCTTACCGAGACACTTTAGGTTGGTTTTTCCTTTAAGTTGTCTCCCATCTTTGGCCAGTGATTCCCAACCCTGGTCCTGGAGGACCCCCTACCCTTCTGGTTTTGGTTCCAACCAAGCTCTTAATTTAAGAATTGCATTTAAAACAAATAGTGAAACATTCAAACTCCTACGTGATCGAGTCAAAAGTCAAAATTTTGGTATTTTTGGCAGGAACCTCTACACAAAACATAACTGAAAACACACATTTGTAGTACTTAAAAACAACAACAATTAAATGGATTAATTTACATATTCTTTTAAATATTTATTTGAATCTAAAAAGTGTATTTCAAATGCGAATTTACAAGTCAGGATTTTTATTTTACAACACTTAAAACAATTTGCAATGAAATGTACACATAGTTTTAAATCTTTATTTTATTCTGTTTGTGTTGGGTGTGTGTGTGTGTTAATATTACCTTTACTTTGTATTTGTGTAGTTCTACTGTTTGACTGAACAATAAAACAGAAGAGCCTTTGTACTTCTTACGAATTTCGGAAACAACGCCACACTTGTGATACCAGGCACCATGATAAATTCTTCAACGGTATATCGATTCTAAAAATCTGTCACCGGCACAGCCATACATGTCACAGAACAATAGCAGAACAGCGGAACTAATGCCTCATTTCCACTGCAGAAATGTTCAACTGCATCCATCCCAGTCTCTGATCTTTTTGCAAAAGCAGGCCACTATCGGAAGTCATTTACCTGCTGTAGAAGGTCCTATTATATATGTTTTATGTATTCATTTATTAGCAGATGCCTTTATCAAGGAAGACTTACAGTTTATACAAGAAGCATTTTAAAGCATTATAGTTCAATGATGTAAGAATTGCAGATATTATACAGTTAAGTCTTGGGTATACAGTGAAGGAAAAAAGTATTTGATCTCCTGCTGATTTTGTACATTTGCCCACTGACAAAGAAATGGTCAGTCTATAATTTTAATGGTAGGTGTATTTTAACAGTGAGAGACAGAATAACAAAAAAAAAACCCCAGAAAAACGCATTTCAAAAAAGTTATAAATTGATTTGCATGGTAATGAGGGAAATAAGTATTTGATCCCCTATCAATCAGCAAGATTTCTGGCTCCCAGGTGTCTTTTATACAGGTAACGAGCTGAGATTAGGAGCACTCTCTTAAAGGGACTGCTCCTAATCTCAGCTCGTTACCTGTATAAAAGACACCTGTCCACAGAAGCAATCAATCAATCAGATTCCAAACTCTCCACCATGGCCAAGACCAAAGAGCTGTCCAAGGATGTCAGGGACAAGATTGTAGACCTACACAAGACTGGAATGGGCTACAAGACCATCGCCAAGCAGCTTGGTGAGAAGGTGACAACAGTTGGTGCGATTATTCGCAAATGGAAGAAACACAAAATAACTGTCAGTCTCCCTCGCTCTGGGGCTCCATGCAAGATCTCACCTCGTGGAGTTTCAATGATCATGAGAACGGTGAGGAATCAGCCCAGAACTACACGGGAGGATCTTGTTAATGATCTCAAGGCAGCTGGGACCATAGTCACCAAGAAAACAATTGGTAACACTACACCATAAAATCTGAAATCCTGCAGCGCCCGCAAGGTCCCCCTGCTCAAGAAAGCACATGTACAGGCCCGTCTGAAGTTTGCCAATGAACATCTGAATGATTCAGAGGAGAACTGGGTGAAAGTGTTGTGGTCAGATGAGACCAAAATCGAGCTCTTTGGCATCAACTCAACTTGCCGTGTTTGGAGGAGGAGGAATGACCCCAAGAACACCATCCCCACCGTCAAACATGGAGGTGGAAACATTATGCTTTGGGGGTGTTTTTCTGCTAAGGGGACAGGACAACTGCACCACATCAAAGGGACGATGGACAGGGCCATGTACCGTCAAATCTTGGGTGAGAACCTCCTTCCCTCAGCCAGGGCATTGAAAATGGGTCGTGGATGGGTATTCCAGCATGACAATAACCCAAAACACACAGCCAAGGCAACAAAGGAGTGGCTCAAGAAGAAGCACATTAAGGTCCTGGAGTGGCCTAGCCAGACCTTAATCCCATAGAAAATCTGTGGAGGGAGCTGAAACCTTAATGACTTGGAGAGGATCTGCAAAGAGGAGTGGGACAAAATCCCTCCTGAGATGTGTGCAAACCTGGTGGCCAACTACAAGAAACGTCTGACCTCTGTGATTGCCAACAAGGGTTTTGCCACCAAGTACTAAGTCGAAGGGGTCAAATACTTATTTCCCTCATTAACATGCAAATCAATGTATAACTTTTTTGAAATGCATTTTTCTGGATTTTTTTGTTGTTATTCTGTCTCTCACTGTTAAAATACACCTACCATTAAAATTATAGACTGATAATTTCTTTGTCAGTGGGCAAACTTACAAAATCCGCAGGGGATCAAATACTTTTTTCCCGTCACTGTATATATGTGAATTACGGGACAAAATCCAAGGAAAAAATATGAATATGGGTTTTCTTTTTGGTCCAAAGCAGAAAATGCACACTCCTACTACCGAGCCTTACTTCAGACATAAGTAGAAGAACATCAACCATGTTGCTAGATGTCTTCATGCATCAATGAAGTATTGTACTTGTACTACAGAAGATTGCACTTGCAAAATATCAAGTTGGACAGCACCCTGTCACTCATCTGTGCACGATGTGGTCATAGAATTAGTCCACCATGGCTGAAAACCCACTCAATAGGTGCACTTGTTGCTGGTACAGCTAATGCCCTCACTGCCACACTAAAGAGTGATGGCAGAGTTTTCCTAATCATAGCCCAGAACAGGAGGCTGTTTTGTCCTTCACACATTGCGAGGTACTGGCTGAGCTCAGAGGGCAGGGGATACATTTTGATACATATTTTAAGCAACTTTAGCACTTTATTACTCCCATGCACCTGTGCTGTAGTCCCGTTCTTCTAAAAGTTAGCATTTTGTTAGCTTTTCCTTGCTGTTGGTAAGTTTGTGCTTCAAGACCTATAATAGCTAAATGTATTGAAAGAGGGTAACTTCCACAACAAAACGTATAAGATGGCCTAAGACTGTGTTGAACGTAGACCTAATTTGAACGATTTGTCTGAATCTCTATGGGGAGAAATGAATGGGATTTTTGCATTAGGTACCTACAAAGTGACGACACCCCTTTGGCTCTCGATTGTCTTTGGTGATTGTCTTTGGTAACATAAAAAGTACAATAACAACATAAAAATGAGAAAAGAGTGCCAAGTAGAACACCTGCAAGTCAGTGATTGCCAAGTCTAAGTCAAGTCTAAGTAATTTCAAGTCGAGTCCCAAGTCACTTGACTCAAGTCTACACCTCTGCCATCTAGTATGTCTATGACCAGAACTGGCGACCCTGCTGGAGAGCGATGGTTGTACAGGTGGGTATTGGAACTGCCGCCCCTGCTGGAGAGTGTTAGGTGTCCCGGGGAGTATAGGAACTTCCACCCCTGTTTGTCTCCAACTGTCATATGTGGTTGTACACAGAAACAAAAATACATGCAAAATAAAACTCAACTAACTAACTAAATAACTACTCAAAAATCAAAAACTTCTCACCCAGAGTGTCATCACAGTAATCATGGGAGGTGTATCCAACCTCAGGCGATGTCAGGAAAATTACTTGTTCTCTAAAGACAGGCAGAACAACACAACATTCCCCACGGCAACCGCACTGACTGCTTTGCGCTGCTTTTTTATATACTGTCTGGCTTTGCCACCCCCCAACTAATGCCAGAGCAGTGGATTCTGGACAATGCATATACTACACTTCCCCATATTCCCATGATTACACTTTTTCCCTTATTAGCAGATTCTACCATTAAAGAATAGGAACATGTCTCAGGTCAAAAAGCAGTAAGAGCAATATTTATTTGGAAGTATAACTGATCCAAAATAAGCTCAATAATGTAAGCTATGCTCTTTTGTTCCACTGATTTTATAACACCCTGTGAATTTTATCTGACAGCATCTGTTTCTTAGTTTCAGATACACTGCATCCCATACTCTGCTCCTCTCCCACATTTGAGATAGCTGTAAGGATTCAATAGACAGTTCCCTTAAATTCAAATGTTATGTTTTTTCAGTAAGACAAAGAAAACAGTACTGGTATTGTTTGCCATTGGTACAGTGCCCAGTCCACTCAATTAAGATGTCTTTGAGTTCTATCACAGCAGTGCTGTACACATTTATCAGAACAGCCAGACATTTACCAGTTTCCACAAGGTAGAGAGCATTAGGCTTTTGTTCTGATTGCAGAGCTGTAAGCCGAAACCATATAATTAGGCTGTGTTAAATTAATATGCTTATGTTGTAGATATGTACTTTAAGGAGAAGTTCAGCAACCGATTAATTTGCTGCAGGTACAATTTGCTGTTGAGTTGGATAAACATAGTAGTTATTTTATGGTTATAATCTAAGATAAATCAGTAAAAGGTTTTCACCCATTAAAACAAAAAACGAATATTTTGATTATGTTAAAGCATTTACATTTTCCAGATAAAAACTTGGTCCTTGACTTGACTTGAACAGCAGTTTCTTTCAATTTGACTTGTTATTATTGATCTTTTGCTTTGTTGTTGTGTGCTTAGTCTACCATAATGCCTTAATATTGTTTGAATGAACCTCGTACTACCTGACATCTGTTTGCATTTTACAAATATTGTAATTGAGGATAAGAGCTTTGAATGCTTACAGTATTGTTTTCCTTTTTGAGTATTTGCATTAACTAACACAATGAATTAGAAAAAAAAGGCTACTCAGCTCATGTTTGTATAATTTATTGAATGAACCGTTTTTGTTTTTGTGATTGGAGGATTTCTGTTTATTATATAATGCAGTGTTTTGAAAGGTTTTGTTCTGTGGGCGTCACCAATTCCTGTTCTTGGGTCATCATGAGAGCAGGAGATTCACTGAAAATACAGGTTTAGAAAGTCAATTGATCTAGGTTTTTGAGTAAAAATAAGAAAAAGTAACAAGAGAGCTATAGATTTTCTGGGAAATGCCATGTCAAAATCAAAATCTCCCAAGAACGTTATCTAGACTTCCTCTTAAACAATGCCCGACTTTGTTATTCTTCCTGCTTGGCTTGCCATTCTGTTTCGAGAAAGGAAGTACATATGGTTAAATTTGATTCTCAAAAACAATAGCCCAGCATCTCCCCCCCACCATTCTGTAGCTTTCCATTCCAAAAGACCCTGTATAAGTTGTTTTATAGCCTTTATAAATAATTGCCTTTGGGGAAAAGGTATACTTTATAGAATTTTCCAGAGAAAATTAAAATATTTGTCTTTGGCACACATCCAGCATTTCAACACAAGTATCTGCTGTGAACTCTGCATTACATTGTATATGACTGCCTTTTTTTAGGCGAGAACAACGTAATGATTAATTTGTTTGGTCATGTTTCATTTTTAAAAACATTTTCCAAATGCAACTCTCCAAATATTTAATAAGCATACAATCTTGTCATTGTACCATTATGAACTAAATAAGAATGGGCCATCTGTAAAGGACAAAGGCAGGCGGGGCATTTTAGAATGTATTACTCAGATGGTTAAACTACCAATTTGCCTTGCTATCTGTCAGGCTTTCGTGTCTGTTGGGTCATTTTTATTGACAGGGAAGAGTAAATGACATGTCCAGTTGTTTATTAACTTTAAAGCATTGCATTTCACTAACTGGTTAGAAACTACCATCAACTCAGCAGACTCATCAGCACTCATTGTAATTCTGTGCAGACTTTGACCAATTTAAGCAATCGTTTTCTGAGAAACTTATTTCGGTGCATTGGAGGAATATGTGTTGATACCGATATTTCTGTAAAAGGTCAACATAGGTCGATAATATCAGTGGTCCGATATATCTGTCGGGCCCTAATATTGTGTGACACTGTACAAGGTGTGGTTCAGGACGGGAGGTGTATTAGGACCTGGGAGCTACCGCAAAGGAACCTGCCCAGAAACCACACGCCTGTGGGGCATGCAGCCATGACAGGTTGCAGGTCAGAAGAAATGGAGAGCTGCTGGCAATGGCAGCCTGTAAAACGACCCCGGCTCCCTTCAGAGAGTGCAGAGTACCCGAGGGGAAGCAAGGAGGGCTATTGGAATGCTAAGAGCAAGGAGTAGAGAGAAAGAGAGAATAAAAATAGCAAAATGATCAACCTGGATTTTGACAAATGCTTGTGTGAGACCCCGAACTAGGAACCCAACTTGGATCAGCATACAGCGATTACCGTGTTTGACCCCCGCTTCACTATAATGACTACGAGACCATCTCTCCCTTCACTTCACTGAAGTGTGTAACCCAGGAAACCGAGTAATGGCCCAGGAATAATTAGGGCTGCCACAAAGGGGTTAGCTGGGCTAGGTGTTATTTTCATTGCACAACCTTTGTCAAGGCTTCCCTGTAGATTTTCATTTTCCGCAGATTCCTGCATATCACCGTGTGACACCCCACACTGTGTCACAAGTGTTATATAAACAATAGCAGATGTGTTTATATTTCTGACCAAATTAACTTTTAATATGCAAGAAAGTTGTTACAATGCAAAATTGTAGAAAACATTTTTAACAAACATAACATGTTGCCATCTTGTCACTGGTAATTCTTCTCCCATTCAAAATGATGTGAGAGTATTTCTAATTTGCATTTTTCTGCATTATTGCCTACTGCTTCAGTTACAGATGTACTAACATATTATGCTCTCCTTTAGACACTCTCACTATCAACAACTGCTTCGCCATTTTGACAAGTATCTAAAAAGCAAATATTCAGCATCTAAATTCAAACAGAGCCTTATTATGGCCACCTTCAGGATTGGATGGTTCTTGGCAAATGCTGCTTTGTTTTATTCCATTTTGTTTAAAATGATGCATTTTAAATTTACTAATAGTAATTTAAGCCTACCTTTTACTAATCTGATCTCCTCTTATTTAGCCCTCCTCTACTGATCTCTGCATCTCAGTTCCACTGGAACCTACCACACTATCCACCTCCTCCCTTGCTAAGAATCTTAGAGTCAACCTGTCACATCTGTTCAGACTTTACCTGTAATACAACAGCTTATTCTCCCAAGCTGTTTAGCACTATTTAGTGCTATTACGCACTTTATTTAGTGATGCTTCCCATGTACTTACTGTTAGTACATCTATTGTTTTACTGCAACTTCTCCGATGCCCCCCTTCCATTAGCACATGTCAAGGATTTAACGGTATTATATCTGCACTTGTTACCTCATTGAATTAGGATCTATTCTTATGTTTGTTTGTATTGATTGTACATGTCTGTATGGATATGGCTTATAGCAAGATAATTTGAGGTTCCATCCATGACAAAACTCGAACCCTGGTCTCCAGCACGACAGTGCTCATACCTCTCAGTGAGCCTTCAGAATAGCTACAATATGATAATGCTAGTACATAGATAAGATAAGATAGATAAGATAAGATCGAATTAAGGCTGTCACAATTCATCAAGTAACTCGAGTAATTAGATTACAAAAAATCCTCGATTTAGAATTTCCTGGCACAAGCTCACGGCACCGCTCTACATGTCAGCACTACAGCGGTCAAACACACACCACAACACTTGGTACAGTGCAGTAAATTACTTAATTTTACATTTATCATATGAAACCTATATATCACAAGAAATGCAAGACATTGAAGTTTTTCATTCTTTCTATAATTCGTTTAATTTTGGAATGAATTCAGAAATGTGCATTAGCTAAGAAACCTATGGTATACTCAAGACAACGTTGTTTTCAAAATTAACCCAGCTTACACACACATACAAACACGCACACACACACGAATCTCCGCAGGAAGCGCACCTGTGTAGAAGTTCTTCACAACTACAGGCAAAACAAAAACAAAAACTAAAAACTAAAAATCGGGCCGTTAGGTTTGCTGTGTTGAATACATCTCTGACTATTCATTTGTTGTATTTCTTATTCTTAGCAGCTTTCTTTTGTGTTAATTCTGTAGTTTGGGTTGAAAATGGGATTCTGACATTTAGGTTGACCAGCTGAAATAAACTAGAAACCCCTCTCCCAAATCGCTGTCATAATTGTCTATAATATTGAACAATATCCCCAATTAAAAATGTACAATACAAAAATGGTTTGCTTAATTAAGTTGTATCAGTTTCAGAAGCAGTACAATGTTCAAAACATTCCTCATTTGACTGCATTAAAAATGCTCTCATTCAGTGATCACTTTTAGCACACCGCCATTTTTCCCCATCTCCTAAAACTGACAGGTTATCATTTCATTTGTTTACCAATACAACAAATCTGTTTGTTTTAAAAGCTTTTTGATTGGTTAACACTCACAACAAACCTATTTGATATTGGCTAAGAAACAGTAAAGCACAAAAATGTGTGCTTAACACATATTAATACTTTGCTTTTATATTGAAAAAAAAAGAATAATGTTAAAAAGCAGTATTTTGCTAATAGATCTGCAGGCAGCCAAATATATCTTTATGGAGAGGGCATATTGTAAGATACTTTTGTGTTAGAGCCACAACAAGACTTGAATCCTGGTGTCCCACACCATAATGCAGCAATCTAGCCACACCAATAATTGGTCATAATCTCTTAGAGAGCCCTTAAAAATTGTTACAATATGGTAATTAGTTTAAACAAAGATAAAAAACATAAAGGAGGCTGACATATTCTGGGCTCAATAATTGTCACTTTATCCAGTATTGTCACCACACCATATGAGGTATGACGACATTCATTTCTTATAGGTATCTACCAACATAACAATTTTGGTGAGTTTCAGTTTAGTAGTTTTCATTTCATGTTCATTTGAAATTCATGGTAAAAAGTAATAATTGATTTGCTCAAGGTGACCATCCTGTTCCTTATTTTATTAATCAAATTGCCTTGCTCAAACTTGATAGAGGAATTAGCCACGGTCATGTGTGCAAAATTTCACTTCACTCCACCCAACTTTTTCAGAGAAGAAGGTAATTTAATATTTTTCACCAATCTAATATGGCTACCAAACCAAGTGACTGATAAACTTGTCTTGTCAAATATTAATATAGGTTTCACATCTGTCCCATTAGCGGTTTCTGAAAAAGATGATTGAATATTATCTAATAATTCTCATTTCATCCAATATTGGCACCATACCAGATGAGGTATGACATCCATTTTTCTTGTGGTAAATCTTCCTATAGGTATCTACCACCATCCCAATGTGAGTTTCTGTTTAGAAGTTTCCATTTCATGGTCATTTGCAATTTATGGGCAAAAAATATATAATTTGATTTACTCATGGTGACCATCCTGTTTTATGAATCAACTTGAACCTAGGATCATCAGTATAACCCTGCTTTGTTTTATTTTTGTGAATATGTGGATAATGTGGATTAAAAATACAAACATTTTTCAAAACATCACAAAAAAAAATCATAAGTCACATTCAGAATACACAAAGACTCTCAGGAGTTCTGCAGTAAAGACACGCATACCGGCACAAGCGGAAATGGTCAGGAAGTGCTCAACCTCTGAATAACCCTGTTCTTTCAGTAAGAAACATCTAGGGCTACAGAAAATCACATGCACAGTGCATAGTATTTAATACATAGCTCAGATCTCTTTCCAGGTTTCCTTTAATCTGTCACTATACCTGGAGTATCTAAGCACAAGTCAAACATCATTTATACATTTGCCTCACATTTTGTGCATTTTAAATAAAATCATTTGATAGATTATTTAAATTCCATGATTTAAAATAACACATAAGATTTTTATGCTGTAAAGTTATGTAAAAAAAGCCTATAAAATAAACAGACATTGTTTTAAATAACATTTAAAACACTTAATAAGGGGTTGTCGAACAAAATCTCTCTAATCCATCTTCAATAACAGTGAAAGGAAACAGCATCTTAGTATGCTTTAATATGTTTTGAAGGCATGCTTATTTATTTTATAAACTGATAAGAATAACATTCTATCAATTCAGTAATGTTAAACTGTGCCATTTTTCTATTAAGAATTTAATACCTGTGTAAAGTGCAACAACTTGCTATTTTTTACAGCTTAATAAATATCAAACTTTGTGTTCTAGTTCTGTGGTTTACATACCCGGAGAAAAATACTCAAGACACTGACATCACAGAATCCATGGTTGTCATGTATATCCCTTACATCTAGCTGTCGAATACTTTGTTTTGATGATCTAACCCGAGAAGTCCTTGATGGGATTGAGGAGGAATAGGATATTGAGGAAACATGTCAGTTTGTCAAGGACTTCCTTGCAGCAGCAAACACCAGAGAAAGCAGCAGAACTGAACTCAACCAGCTAGAGGAGTTAAAAATGCAATATTGTGAGTTGTAGTTTGCTCAAGAGCAAGCAAGGGAGCATCTTGAAATACAAATGAAGACCTTGACCGACAAGCTAAAGGTGGTAAACATTGGTTCCTCATCCGGTCCAGATGTCTGAAGTGACATCTTCATTTTGAAAGAAGAGGTATCACAGATGAAGACCTCATTGAAAGGTTGAATGAAACCACCGGTATGGAGACAGAAGAAAAAGTGGCAATGCTAAAACCACCCAAGATATGGAGTTTCAAACTGAAGTTGGCATTATTGCTCACACAACCCAACCCAGACAAACTCAAGCACCCTGGGGCCGGTTGTAATTGCAGGCTCAGAAAACAGGATCGGATCCGGGATCACTGGATCCGGATCATGAAAAAGCATTGTACGAAGCAGATTGTGATCTGGCTCTGCTGATCTGATTTTTTGATCCGATTATTAAGCAGCGTGGGCAGTGACTCAGCAGTTTCCTATGGACATAAACCGGCTCATCAGGCTTTGTGTAGCTGTTTGAACATCTACTGCTCTAATGACTCAATGACAATCATAAACCTTTCAGAAAACTATACTGTGCTGTATTTCTGATGAGTTTATCAATTTATTTATTTATTATTAAGCTTAGTTGTTCACTACGTTTCCCAATGCAAGTTAATGTCAGTGTGCTTATGCCGTCGTACATTGGATCCGACAATTATGTAGCCCGTCATCCGAAAAGGACATTGGATAAATTAAAACCGCACCAAGTACACGACCTTCCCAGGTTATTGCATTGGTGTGCGTTTCTTTAACTCCTCAACAACAAAATTATTATTATTATTATTAGCCAATAATCAATTTTATGTATAACACACTCTTCTCATACCCAGAGAGCTACAGCAAGCAGTCAAAACAGACAAGATCAAACAGGCAACATAGCAGTAGCAACTCAAGAGTATTTAAAAAAACGTGCAACTAAAGAGAGATCCTAAAAGATTAAAAAAAGGTGAATTTCTAGAAATCTCAAAGCTATGGACTATAAGGGTGCTTCTCAAAGCATTGCACAGCTGTGGAGCTGCTACAGTCGGTTCTGTTACCCGTCATCCTGGGGTTGCAGGCTTGGTGCTTGAGAAATAAGAGCTTTTACATGATTACTTACAAAAATGAAAATAAATAAAAACACAACAATATCGCACACAAACTACACCTTAAAGACACAAAAGCAGAATGCACGGTTCATCATTATACTGTTTATTTTAAAGTGCAAATCTTTGTAAATAATGTAAGTCACATTTGTGTTGTTTATCTGTGCTAAACCAGTCTTGTCTACACCGATAATGTTACCTACTACTTGCTGAAAGCTTCCGGTTGTGAATAACTTCAGCGCTAAACACAGCTTCAAACGCGTGGGTGTGCATGACTGCGCTCCAATGTTGGTCCCACTACAGGATGGGTTATGTCTGTGAGGTTTAATATGCTTCATGGTGTTAATACGTACCGCTTTCAAACACCTTCCTCACCAAAAACCTCTAAAGGATTTTCCCTGTCTTTAAATACTCACTCACTGCGTGTTTGACGTCTGTGAACCAAAATGAAGTATACGGAGTTCCTCCATTTTAAAAAGTCGGATCAAGCTCTGATCCTGGTCAAAAGCAGGATCAGTATTGAGCTCGGATATGAGCTCAGATTGAGCTCTGATCCATTTAGTACAACACAACTGGGATCAAGATCAAGATCAGATCCCGGATCCGGGATTGCAGAATGAAATCCCATTTTCTGGAGTGAAGTGGATTTTCACCTGCAACAAGATGTAAATTTGGATGCCAGGCTCCAGGTTCCTATTTTAATCTCTAATGAGTCTAATGGGCTAAGGAACCAATTATAGGATACAACGTCATTGAGCAAGTAGTCACATAATGGCTGGGAGTGGAACAGAGTTCCAAATGAGCCGACAAAACTAATGAGTGCAGCATTCATGCTGGGGCCTGAAGAAACAAAATCCTTGATACAAGTTATACAAGTGGTGAACACAGGGTTGTCAGAACTGGGACAAATAATGTCCTTCTCCCACTCAGACCCAGTTTATTGTCGGGTGCATGCAGGACAGTTGGAGAAGCCCTAGGCAATGTTGTTTGTCCTGGATGAAAACCTCCATTGCCCTGATGGACTGAGACTCAATTAGGTAATAATTACTCTGGGCTAGCTATTCTGGAGGAATGAACAGTTGTTAAAAACACAAGTCACAATATGACTGTAGATAAGAGACTAACATTGGGACACCTCCAGCCTGTGAAAGCAGTCTATCTGGCCCCAGTGAGACATGTGGAGGCAAGGCTTGACCTAAACAATAGAGGGCTTCATGGAGACTCCATCATCAGACCACAGAGATATTCTGCAGACCTATATCCAGAAGGAGTCAACACAGATGCCAGCAGTAATGAGACGATTCAAGGTTGGGACCCTTCAGTGATCTTATATCAACTTTGTGAAAAGCAGCATTGATAAAGACAATACTGAGACTTGATTGCAATGCTTTCGAGCGAGACGACCAGGACATAGAGTGCATACCATCTCTGAGAATGCATATCAATTTAAAAGACACACCAGTACAGAATACATACGTGTATTCCAAAACCATAACACAAGGTAAAATAATACTTGCTAGATCTTTTAAATCAAGGGTGGATCAAGAGATCAAGGTAATCATATTAATCACCAGTGGTCTGTGTGAGAAAGAAAGATGGAGGGCACAGACTTTTCTGTGATTCCAATGAATTGAACAGGAGGACCTATGCAGATTGGCTCCCAATTCCATGAATAGACCTGGTGGATAGTTTGAGCAGAAGTTCCTGTTTTCCTATCCTTGATAAAGGCAAGGCCTACTATCAAGGGTTCTTGGATTAAAAAAGTTGCCCCCTCACAGCTTTCATCACATCTTGGGGTTTGTATGAATGGGTGATAATTCCTTCTGGCCTTTTATTTCAGCACCAGCAGAGTTTCAAAGAAATATGGAATAATGTTTGACTGGTCTCAGAATAAATCTGCCAGCCTTACTTGGATGACAATGTGGTCCACATTAAATCCTTTGAAGACCATGTCAGACATGTATAGATGGTTCTTCAACGTTATCAACAACTAAGCTCACAGCCAAGAAATGCGAACTGTGGCCCCCCCTAAATACACCACTGGGTGCAATGCTGTGTCACCGGTAGGCTGTAAGGATGGTGGTGATCGCGTATGGTTCAAGGACATTGACTCCTCCTGAGAAGAATTATCATTTACATTCAGGGAAATTGGAATTCCCGGCTTTAACTTGTGTCTATTGATTTTCTTCATTTGGAAACCTGCAAGTAAGGCTATTAGTACATATTGGTCATAATGGACCATTTCACCAGGTTTGCCCAAGCCAACCCAAATACAAACAAAATGGCCAAAACCGTGGTAGAAAAGTTCTCTGGAGATTTTGTTTTCCAAACACAATTCATATCACAAAAACTGTGCCTTTGCTGGAACTCTGTGAAGGGAATGTGATAGTACTGTACATGTATGACCTTGTAGAATGTCGGGATGACATTTCTTTTGAGGGGAATAGTGTGGCACTTATGTGTGGAAACTGACATGAGAACTCTTTTCATTTCAGACCAACTTTTTGATTAAAGTTGTCTGTATCTGTGTTTTTAGTCTCAAATAAATGTAAGATCATGCCATGTTTGGTAATTAAATGTTATAAAGCCTGCCCACAAAAAACAATAGATCAATAATCAAACACAGTAGTATAACTATGCTGATACTGAATAATTGTAGGAGCTTAAGTAAAAGGGGGATGCCTACAGGAATATTTTACCCCTAAGCTTGTGCTTGATTCATATGTACCTACCACATTTTGTATAATGCCATGACCATAAATTTAGAAACATCAAGGAAAGTAATTCCAGTAAATAAGATTAGGCATTCTTAGAGACTAAAGTCAAAGTCCCAAGGTAAAGCATCAACATTAAAACCATTCAAGGACCAAGAACTATTAGTAAGTAGGCTACATGTTTACCCATCAGGTGAACACAAATGCAGCAGAATTGCATGAGAAGAAACACATCTTATCAAATTTTCTTATTTTAAGATAAAAATAACATGATCTTATAATAATTTTAAAATCTTTACACAGTCACGATCCTCATGAATATACAGTGCCTTGAAAGATAATTAGACCATTCATATTGTGTACTATTTTGTGAAATTACAAAATGGTGCATACACATTCTATTCAAAACTTGAATGCTAAAACTAAATGGTAAATGTCAGCAAAAACAAAAAAGACAAATGTTGATTGTATAAGTATTCAGACCTCTTAACTGACTATTTGGTCAAAGTACCTTTAGCAGCAATAACAGCTGCAAGTCAATATCCTGCACAACCTTTTAACACAAAGTTGTTCCTTTTTACATCACCCCAATTTATAACACCACCCTTGCATATCAGCCATATTCTCTTTTGAACAGTTTTGCACCAATATTGTTTCATTATATACCACCACCTTTATAACACCAAGCCACCTAATGCCAGATATAATGCCTTTTGCAGACTTGGTGGTATAAAAAGGGAGGACTGAATTGTAAGATTAAATGTAATGATTTGTATGATTCTGGGTCAGAAAAAGGATTACAAAATGATGTGGTGTAGGCTACTACATTTAGACAACAGCACATTTGTGGTGCTCTGTATTTCTGTAAAAAGATTAAAATCTACCTTCCAGCACTGATCTCCTGTAGCTCCTCCAAGCATAAGCAATGAAGTCAACCTCTTTGCAAAAGGGAGCTTGCAAAGCACTGACCTAAATCAATCTGAATCTGTATGTGGACAAGGCAGGAATGAAATACAAACTCTTCAGCAGAAGTAGCAGACAATTAATTGCAGTAATACAAATACAACATCCAATCAGCTAATATAATCCTATCCAGCTTTATAATTCCATCAAGCAGAGTTTTTGAGGTAACAGATTAATAGAATATAATCACTCTATTTTAAGTTATTATCACTCACCACTGACAGTGTGTATGAAAAACATTTGAAATGCCCCTGTTAAACAAGAGATAAAGCCCTTTAAAAATATGCTGATGGGAAAATGACAGATTCTCCAAGGATCGGTAACTTGCATATTTTATTTCTTTTTGGTATTTTGCAATAATTGCCATTCGTTTATACTAAATTATTTATATCAGAAGGTAACTTAAGTGTCTACATTTTACAATTAGAAAAAATAAAAATCATTTAGTAAACGTATCATGAACATACAAACCTATTTAATTTGAGATATACTACATAATATACTATAATACATATTACTAAATGCAAGGATTGAAACAAGAGTCCCACTCTAAAGCAGTTTGGGGCATCAACTTTTACAAGCTGCAGGTTTTTGTAGTGTAACATTAAGCTTGCAAGGAAAGACATGCACAGTTACAATTATATCAAACATTTGCTTTTCTTCTGTATTGGTGCAATTGTTACAAGAACCTGCAACTTGTAAAAACTGGAAGAGATATAACTGCCATGCAGTGAGAGTCTTATCTCCATCCCCGATACATAATAGGGCTAATCTTGTTGAAATACTAACAGATAGTAAGTCACATGCTATACATAGGATGGATTCGTGAAGGTTTCCATGACTGATAGAAGATATTTTGGATGACAATGAAGTGCTTGGGCTTCTACCAACATAAATAAGGTACAATACCTTGGTGTACCACACAGTGGTTCAATTAGTACTGAAAACATTTAATGGCCTGTTTGAACTCTATATCAAAAAACATACAGATATTTACATACATTTTGACCTGCTCTCTTTTGCATTGTGTTTGTTGTACACTGTATCACCAGATCTATAGACATGTTCAAATAATTTGAGAATTCAGTTTTCTATGCATGCCATAATATCTGGGTTGTTTATTATTTGACACAAAAATTGTGACAGAGGGGTCCTTACAGTCTTCACATCGAAAGTATAACAACTTCTCACAACCTTTCTTTGGCAAAATGTATATTCATGTTTAGATATTGCTCTGATATTTACAAAAATACAAATTAAAATATAAAAAAAGAAAAGTAACCTAATGGCTTGAATTGAATTTGATTAATCAAATACCTAAGCATATTCTCTGATATGGACTTGGTAAAACTTAACATTAGGATTGTTTAGCCTATGCCTTATACTGTATCAAGATATCCTACATAAAAACAATAGAGTTTCTTTCAGGTTTTTTTTTTATATATATAGATAAGTGTTATCCAAACAAATTACAATTTAGCACTTTCTATGACATTTTTTAAAATCAGAATATCAAAAATATAACATGAAATACATAATAAATATAAGTGATACATGCTTTGAGAAACTTGGTCTTACAAATAATACTTACAAGTATTAAATGATCAAGGATTTTAAGCCAAGAACAAAAATGGTAAAAAACTAAATCTATTAGAAATGGAAAGTGTGCTATTTTGTATTAGTCTTAGCCTCATTCTACAGCAAAACTCAATTTATGCTCTCTTACAATGTCCATCCCTCAGTATTGTATTTATTATTATTACTATTATTATTATTATTATTATTATTATTATTATTATTATTTCTTGGCAGACACCCTTATCCAGGGCAGTACAAGGCATCAATCATTACAAATTCAATTTAAAACATAGCAATTCAAAATACATTTTACAAATTCCAAATTACAATTTACACAAGTACAGTAAGTGAGGTCCTACATCCTGGACGGTGAAAGCTAAGTGCTGTCAAAATGTAGGGTCACAGTCAGGGGTTATGGGAAAGGGTGCAAGGAGGAAAACAAATCAAGAATGCAAGCAGCATAATAAAACTCTGTGAAGTGTTATCTAGCAGGGATAAAAGGAGTCGAGTCTGAAAAGATGTGTCTTGAGTTTACAAACTAAGTCAAGGCAAGAAAGTATTGACCTGATTGTAATGTGTGTGCAAGGTATGCCACCCATAACAAGTCATGATATAATGCATTTAAATTCAAACATCAGAAAATGCCATCACATTGATACAAGCAAATGTCTTTCTTCAGTTCCTCAGAATGTGGGTGTGTGAGAATTCTGCACTGATTAGATGAGCACACTTGTTATGTGTCCCACTCCCATGAGTTTAAGAAGAGAGGATATCTTTGAACATTTTAATGAAAGTAAGCAGGCCTGCATTTGTTGATTTCAAAGATGTGTGGAACAGCCGTTCATTTATTCGATCAACTTTTTAACAAATAATTTCGTCAGAGGCTATAAACTTAGTACCACGTACATACACACACACACACACAAATAAATAAATATATACATAAATACGACAGCATGGGTTAATCTAAGTATTGAAACTAAATGCAAAACCCTTAAAAGACACCAGAAAATAACTCGGATAAAATGGGTACAGAAACATTAAAATGACACCAGCTGACAGTTTGACTTAAAGGTAGAGTTAGAGTTTGTTTAGTTAGACCTACAATACAGGAGGTCAGTAGGTGACTAAATGTCATGAGCATAAAAAACAATCTAGTCTATAGCATCTTCTGGGATTCAGTGTCTGAAGAATAACTGAAAATGTGACAATTTTAATCACAAAGACAAAGCTATATCCACTCACAGTGAAGCTAAAAGCATTATTTACTTGCACATTTTCACAGAAACGTTTGTGAAAACACCAACTTATCACCTTGGAGGTTAAACGTAAAATTATTGTTAGTGTTGATTATATCTATGTTGATTTACAAGTCATCAGCTCATTATAATTGAGAATAATAATAAACTAGCCTACATTACCTCCCAAGTAATACAAAATCTAATCTAAAAACGTGCAATATGTCCTTACCTTCAACCAACTCCTCCATGCTTGTTAGCTTTCTTGACCCATCCACAGTGTATATGCTCCTGACTCCCTGAGGCAGGTTCACATTGTCCGAAAGAGACCTGGTCAGCTCCATGAGGAGAGCATCGAAGGACCTGAACCGGTCACTGGACACCGCATACACCAAACCCTTGAAATATTTGTCTCCATTTCTGTAAAAGCGGACTTTCTTGGCTTTCTTCTCGGAGCTGAGTGCCTGCAGAGTGCGGGTGCGATAGAAGCTGCAGTGCGCGCTGTGAGCCGGGCTGGGGATCAGACCGTTCCCCCTGGACCCGGACTGAGAGCCGGAGCCGGAGCCGGGCCCCCGGGACGAGCGGTGCGCTTTGTCCCGCTCCTCGAAGTGCTCCAATTCGATACTTCTGTTGAGCGCCATCACCGACGTCTGTGATACAAAATATGATTATCTGAGTACCAAACCAATACCCGACTTCACTAGCAATCGTCTCGTTTCTCTGATGCAGACGACGAAACAATGCCCCGTCAATCAGTTGTAATCACTGGAGCCGTGTGACACACGTCCTTTGCCGTGCTGGGCTTGTGTTGTACTACTGCAGACAGCTGAATGCCGTCTGGGCATAGTGTTTTTGTTACACTGTAGCTACATACGAGGAATAGCATGCTACATCCAACCTGGGTTACTCAGTATCAGCAACGCCATAAACAATACTGAAGGGCCACGAGTGTTAATCAAACAGTAGGTTACAACCCTTTCTCAATAGGTAAAACATATCGAGTCTTTTAGATCATGAATGGTAACAACAATCAGATTAAAAAACGCGTGAAGTCCGAATTCAGTGCGAGTTTATTGGCGTTGAGGACGCTGTCCTGGCTGATAAAGGTTGTTTTATTTTCGGTCAAGCACAGATGAATCCTCAGAACAATCAATTTAATCCCAGCAGTTCCTTGCGATATTTTCGTGTAGAAAAATCCAAAAATAAACTATAAAAATGTGATATATTAGTAGTGTACTGCATTCAACTCCAGATACACTATTTAAAATATATATATTATGTCTAACATAGACGCATGTCTTCTGGAAGAAAGGAAAAAACAAACAAAAAAAAAAAACCTCTATCCTCTTCTTACATCCTTCATTTGCGACCTCCCAGCTCCAAACTACAGCAGCACCAGCTGCATTGACAAGCGCAGTGCGAGCCAGAGAGAAAGGGTTGCTGGGTCCTAGTGCGCCTTCAAAATGCGTTGTCTGTAATCCACCCTTCGGCTCGGGGGTCTCAAATGCAGGAGGACCCTACTGTCTGCTTACTATCATTTCAATTGAAATCAATTTCGAAAATAATCTTTTTTTTGTTGTTGTTGTTGTTGTTGTAGATGACAACATATTTGGATTCAAGCTGCACTGCCTACATAAAGATACAGCCTTGTGAGAACTATTACATGTTCAGATAATTAATCAAACCAGTTAAGTAACTGGGAGATGTGTTGGAATACAAACAGAAGACAGTGCAGTCCTGTAAAAAAATTAGGCTGCAACCTCTACCAGGTTTGCACATCTGGATTGTGAATCATTTGCCAATTTTTCTAGAATAAAATGTTTAAGCTCTGTCAAGTTGAATGGGGATTGTTGCTGCATAGCAATCTTCAAGTCTTGCCACACATTCTCAATAAGATTCAAGTCTGGGACTTCACTTGGCCATTCTAGGACATTCACTTTCTTTTTTAAGCCACTCCAGTGATGTTTTGGATCTGTGTTTGGGGTCATTGTCCTGCTGAAAGGTAAATCTCTGTCCCAGTCTTTTGCAGAATGAAACAGGTTTTCCTCAAGGGTTTACCTGTGTTTATCTCTATCCATCTATTTTTTATCAGACCGCAGAATCTTTTGCAAATTCCTAGTTGGATTACATGGATGGCCTGCTCTAAGCAAATTCTGGGAGCTGTTGTATACCTTCCACTACTTAATGATCAAATTGATTGTGCTCCAAAGGATATTCAATGTCTTTGAAATCTTTTTATTCAGGGGAGGCGATCTGTACCTTTTCACAACTTTATCCCAGAGTTGTTCTGAAAGCTTCTTGGTCTTCATGGTAGTATCTTTGCATTGAATGCACTACCCAACTGTGTGAAACTACACTACACAACAAAATGTGAAAAAGTCCAAGGGGGGTGAATATTTCCTATAGCCACTGTATATGTGTACATGCCTCCCCATACTTGTTATACTTGCTTAATTCTATACTTTTCCATGTAGATTGTTACTGCACACTTCCTTTAGAATACAATGAGTTAGTGTTCATTTAGTTTGTATTTGCTTTTAGTCTTAGGCTCAGACTAAATCAAGCCTTAACTTGTATCAAGTCTATGTTTAATTTATTTTTAGCAATGTTCTACTATTTATAAATAAAAACAAGGTAGTAAGTTTGATATATGTGATTCTAGGTCAAAGTTTTCTTTAGGGCATAGTCTAATTGAAGTACATGTAACAGCAAATGCTAAGGAACTACAACTAATATGTGGGTTTTAATTTATGGGTAAAGTCTTTCTCGTACTACAGTCACTTGAAATGGAGAGAGATTTGCAAGTAATTTGTTAGTTTAGACCTCTAAAATTGTTTACCAAAATAAAATATAATACAATGTTTTTATAGATTTTATAATAGACAACTGGGTCAGAGCATCTCCAAAACTGCAGCTCTTGTGGGGTGTTCCCGGTCTGCAGTGGTCAGTACCTATCAAAAGTGGTCCAAGGAAGGAAAAGCAGTGAACCGGCGACAGGGTCATGGGCGGCCGAGGCTCATTGATGCACGTGGGGAGCGAAGGCTGGCCCGTGTGGTCCGATCCAACAGACAAGCTACTGTAGCTCAAATTGCTGAAAAAGTGAATGCTGGTTCTGATAGAAAGGTGTCAGAACACACAGTGCATCGCAGTTTGTTGCGTATGGGGCTGCGTAGCCGCAGACCAGTCAGGGTGCCCATGCTGACCCCTGTCCACTGCCGAAAGCGCCTACAATGGGCACGTGAGCATCGGAACTGGACCACAGAGCAATGGAAGAAGGTGGCCTGGTCTGATGAATCACGAGTTCAAGGTGTTGACTTGGCCTCCAAATTCCCCAGATCTCAATCCAATCGAGCATCTGTGGGATGTGCTGGACAAACAAGTCCAATCCATAGAGGCCCCACCTCGCAAACAGGACTTAAAGAATTTGCTGCTAACGTCTTGGTTACCTCCTTCTTACTGCTTGCCAACATGTCAGTGATATGGATTGTTATAATATAATAATTATATTTTCTTGCCATCTTAAAAGAATCCTAGCAACTAAAAACACAGGTAAAATAAAAGTGTTATCTCTTACACAGTAGGAGCCAATACAAGCTTTTATATATTGAATATTGAATTATGTATGTTTTTTATTGTCTGTTCTTCATTGAGAATCAACTACACCTCTAGCTTCCAGCATTTGAGCCACCCACGAATCATGTCTGCAATCTTGTATGTGTAAATGGTAATGCCCATACAGTACATCATTGACACAGCTATCACAGTATTATGAAAACTGTGTCAATGATGTACTGTATGGGCTCAGCACAGTGTATTCCTGCTGTGTGAATATGTCACAAATGAATGTTGTAAATTGAATCCTGCTTCACTTTCACATATCCAAAATTTAAGCCCACTAAGCACAGCTGCATTAACTGGTTAATTCTGTGTCCAGGCTCCCACATTAAAGAGAAAAGAAGTTAACTACTCTAATTGTCATATGTTTTAACACCCAGAAATAAGTTAAAGAATGGTTGTGCGCACCCAGTTATCAAAATAGCAACTTGCACATTATTTTATTTTACAGTTTAAAACAGGCAGGTACAAACAATCAACAGTAAATGTGCATTTTAACACTTCCCTTTTGATTTTCCCGCTTTTGTTACCCAATCATGCTTTAACAAGTTACATAAAGATGTATACAATATATATTTTGTTTATGTTTATTTCAGTGCTGTGTTCATTCTCCATATTCATAAATGCAATGGGAATTAGTTTCTTCTTCACAATGAACATCAGAGTTTCAACCAAAAGGTCAATTACATAAAGCCATATATTCTATCAGGAATGGGATGCAGGGAAGTTTTACCCAAACATGCAGTCAGAAAAGTGATTCAGACTAATTTAAAACCAAGAACAATGATTGGAGAATGTTGAACTAACATAACTTTGCATACTCCAGTCCGAGTGAATAGTAAATGTATCCTTAGATGTCAATACAATTATGTTTTAAATGCAGCAGATACCAAGGAATTATTTGTTAATAATGCCACTTCTTTGAATCTCAGCACTCTTTTAATGGTGACATTATGGTCTTGGTACTCAGGTGAAAAGTGATCATCCATAGGGCATTGAAATCTTAAAAAAAAAAAAAACGAAAGATAACAACAAGCATCAAGAAGTATCAAGTGGACACCCATGTGCAGTCACCTAATGTTAATGCAAAGCTTTAACTTTCAATTTGTAAAAGCCTCTCCTAATTGGAAGGGATTTAGTGAATTAGCAGAGGATTTATCAGCAACAGACCCAATACTTTAAGAAGGACTATTGGATTGAATTTCACCTTTTTGTGATTTGTCCGCTGGACATTTTCCAGTAGTGCATCTGCAGGGAACAAGCCTCTGGTGAGCACAAGGTCAGGATTATGAGTGTAGGACTGTTTATTACGTGCACCCTGGAATGTGTGCTTCCAAAAATACCAACAACTTTTGTCAGTTGCCTCAGCTTTACTAATCTCATTTGCATTTGGTTTTGTTACATAAAGTTTATATATAACACTGCAATATAATTAATCTTTAAACACCTTTTTGAAGAAGGCAGCATACATCCTGTGATATATACTCAGCAAAAAAAGACATGTCCCTTTTTCAGGACACTGTATTTTAAAGATAATTTTGTAAAAATCCAAATAACTTTACAGATCTTTATTGTAAAGGGTTTAAACAATGTTTTCCATGTTTGTTCAAAGAACCATAAACAATTAATGAACATGCAACTGTGGAACAGTCGTTAAGACACTAATAGCTTACAGACGGTAGGCAATTAAAGTCACAGTTATAAAAACTTAGGACACTAAAGAGAACTTTCTACTGACTCTGAAAAACACCAAAAGAGAGATGCCCAGGGTCCCTGCTCATCTGCGTGAACGTGCCTTAGGCATGTTGCAAGGAGGCATGAGGACCGCAGATGTGGCCAGGACAATAATTTGCAATGTCCATACTGTGACACGCCTAAGACAGTGCTACAGGGAGACAGGAAGGACAGCTGATTGTCCTCGCAGTGGCAGACCACGTGTAACAACACCTGCACAGGATCGGTACATCCGAATATCACACCTGCGGGACAGGTACCGGATGGAACAACAACTGCCTGAGTTACACCGGGAAAGCACAATCCCTCCATCAGTGCTCAGACTGTCCGCAATAGGCTGAGAGGGCTGGACTGAGGGCTTGTAGGCCTGTTGTAAGGCAGGTCCTTATCAGACATCACCGGCAACAACGTCGCCTAGGGGCACAAACCCACCTTTGCTGGACGTGATTTCCTACAAGACAGGAATGTCAGTGTTCTGCCATGGCCAGGGAAGAGCCCGGATCTCAATGCCATTGAGCACATCTGGGACCTGTTGGATCGGAGGGTGAAGGCTAGGGCCATTCCCCCCAGAAATGTCTGGGAACTTGCAAGTGCCTTGGTGGAAGAGTGAGGTAACATCTCACAGCAAGAACTGGCAAATCTGGTGCAGTCCATGAGGAGGAGATGCACTGCAGGACTTAATGCAGCTGGTGGCCACACCACATACTGATTGTTACTTTTGATTTTGATCCCCCCCTTTGTTCAGGGACACATTATTCCATTTCTGTTAGTCACATGTCTGTGAAACTTGTTCAGTTTATGTCTTAAGATGTAAACCACTCTTCCTTGTTGATTCTATATTATAACTAACTTTTAAAATGATATGTTGCAAAAGGGGGAGGGGTTTAAGCCTGTTACCATGTAACCTCAACAAACGCATCTTTGTCACTCCACACGTCACACAAACAGCCACTTCCTGTATCCCATTTGTATATATTGGGCTGCATGGGGTAGCTCTTCCATTTTTGCCAAAAGTAACAACTCCTGAGCGATCTTGCAGCTGCTTTTGGGTAACATTCTCTTTTACAGATAACTGGGGCTGCATTCAAAACCTTGTTATATAGTAATGAACGACTGGAAACCAACTGCATTGATGTTTTTATCATCCCTGTTACCATTGCCAGAACATGGCATCTCTTTCTTGTAGCATGCATACACAAACAACACCAGCATCGTATCTTAGCAACCCAAGCACGACACTCATTCACATAGGAAGACTGAAAACAGAACACGGAACACTTAATAATAACTCCACTGCCGGAGTTCAGGTATGGTAGGAGGCAACAAAGTCCTGCAGGTGGCCGGGATGCTGTCGAACACGTTAAGGCCGGGCCACAGGCACAGCTGGTGCAGGGCCCCTGTTGTCTGCCAGGGTACCTGAGAGGAATGGCCAAAACTCAGTTCCCTGGTGGCCAAACAGTGGTGGTTGGGAGTCTGGAGGCAACACTTTGCGTAGCCGGCTAGCATGCCACCGAGACCCATCCTGGAGCTGAAAAATAGCCGATCCCAGTTGGCGACTGACCTGACGCGGAGAGGACCAGAAAGATTGTAGCTTGTCGCCGCGGTGAGGCTGCTTACTCAGTCCGAGAACTGTATGGCAGGAGGTCTCACTCTATGGGCCTTGTCAAACCTCTGCTTCATGTTGTGTTGGCACTGGCGGTGGATGCAGCCTGTCCATCGGCAGTAGTAGCTCTCACCCTATCATTAACAAAGCTGGGGAAACCCCTGTGGTGGTGTGCTGTGTTGCCCTGTAGTGCAATAGAGTTTGTAGCAAAGCCATTTGAAATGCACAACCTTGAGCTAGGTGTGCTCTAATGCCGTTTTTGAGGGTCTGATTGAACCTCTTGACCCCCCCATTGGCCTGAGGGTGGTAGACAGCTGTCCAAATATGTTTGATCTCCCTGTCATGGGAGGAAAGTAGAGAATTCCACAGAAATAAACTGTGGGCCATTATCTGTGGTAATTATCTGAGGCAGTCCCCAGTGAGAGATGAGTGTGTCCAGGATGTGCATTATAGCCTGGGACATAACTGAGCCCACAGGAAAACTACAAGGAAGCGCTGGTGATGGGGAATGCCATGGATTTCCTCACAGATATCAAGCTGCAGGTGTTTCCAGGGTCTAGATGGCCAGGTGAGTGGCTTCAGTGGTGGTGGAGCAGGCTGGCCAGTTTTCCCACTGACCTTGACCAGTGCCTCAATATCATGATCAATACCAGGCCACCACACAAGGTCCCGACACCTCTGCTTCAGCCTGACGATGCCCAGGCTCTCATGCACGTAGAGCACTTGGCACCACCGTGCAATGACCCCGGACCACACAGGTGTCGTTTCAGCAAGACAACTCCTTGATTCTGACAAATGGTGCCAGGTCGTCGGGCACCCAGTGTGGCCAGCCATCTGCGATGTAGGAGCGCAGAGTGCAGAGAAGGGGGTCCGCTGCTGATGCTTGCTGGAGCTCATGAAGGGAGACTGCATCCTGGAGAGAAGCATGTAGCAACTGGATCAGGTCCTGTTCCATTTCCACAGGTTGGGCAGCAGGGTCAGGAACAGCGACTGATCTGGACAGCAGATCCACCACCACGTTGTCCCGGCCTGGAGAAGGACGCTCTGTTCAGTTGTGCCAGTGCGCTCTGACAGTTGTCAACTGTTGGCGATGGTCTTGTAGCCCATTCCAGCCTTGTGTATGTCTACAATCTTGTCCCTGACATCCTTGGACAGCTCTTTGGTCTTGGCCATGGTGGAGAGTTTGGAATCTGATTGATTGATGGCTTCTGTGGACAGGTGTCTTTTATACAGGTAACGAGCTGAGATTAGGAGCACTCCCTTTAAGAGAGTGCTCCTAATCTCAGCTCGTTACCTGTATAAAAGACACCTGGGAGCCAGAAATCTTGCTGATTGATAGGGATCAAATACTTATTTCACTCATTAACATGCAAATCAATTTATAACTTTTTTGAAATGCATTTTTCTGGATTGTTTGATTGTTATTCTGTCTCTCACTGTTAAAATAAACCTACCATTAAAATTATAGACTGATCATTTCTTTGTCAGTGGGCAAACGTACAAAATCAGCAGGGGATCAAATACTTTTTTCCCTCACTGTATATACAACAGTCAGATGGTATGGCAACTGTACCTGTACAACATCCGCTTGACAGCTTGAGCAGATGCATGCCCGCTCTACAGCTCTGTAGAACCGAACAAAAGTGTGTGGCGAAGCCCAGCCCCCAGTTGCACAGATGTCAATCAAGGAGGCACCTAGGAAAAGGCCCCATGATGATGCCACACCTCTACCCGAGTGTGCCACCAAGTGCTCAGGCACTAGGACGCCAGCTGACTCATAGGCCATAAGCCATTGTGTCTACGATCTAGTGCATTGGGTGCTGTTTTCACAATACCTGGCACTGTGTCCATGCTCTATAGGGGACAAACAGTTGGTCTGAGTGTCTGACCTTGTAGACCATGTAGCACCGAAGCGCCCTCACAGGGCACAGCAGGTGCAGCCAAGTCTCCTCCTCTGAAGAGAAGGGAGGAGGATGGAAAGCCATCAACTCTACCAGCCTGTTGACATGGAAGGGAGATATCACCACAAAAGCATACACAAGATGGGTGTACTGATAGGGCATGTAATTGACTCGCATGTTTGGTAGTTGCAATGGCAAAACACGCCAGCTTCAGCTCAGTTGAAGGTGCCTCCAGTACTACATCAATGCACCAATGCAATATGTAAGGAAGGGGTGCAGGGAGGTTGAAGCCTGGTAATAAATGGGACTCGCCATCAATCTGGACATGGTACATGGTCACCAGGTACACAATGAGCATGGACAGAGACTTGTCCTCGTCCAACAGCTCCTGCAATGCGGCAGGTGACCAGATCCTGCCCCTTGTCCTGACACCATGACTGGAAAGTCTGCCAGTGGTAGGAGTACTGCAACCTCGTAGAGCAGGGATGTCAAAGATACGGCCCGCAGGCCGGATGCGGCCTGCCAGCACGTTTCATCCGGCCTGAGATGTTTTGGGTAAATAAACAAATAAACAACAAAAAACATTTGCATACAGTTATTATCAACTATGTGTAATAAGTAAGAGGTTTCTATATGATACATTAACACTAGAAGCGCCGACATTTCAAACTACCTACAAGCGCCAAAGCTGGTCTTTGTAACCGATAGCTCAGGCAAACCATCGTATAGAAAACTCAGAAGTTTTATTCATGAATATCAAATCCAACATTTACATAGCACAAATAGAGTATTTGAAATATGACCATAAAACATTAACATTATTGCTATAAATAACATCAATACACACTACAGTCAAAACATCAATAACTATATAGCCTACAATAAGCAAAAAGCTAAAAAACGGCATACAATAAGAGAATGAAACAAGTGCAAACGTAAATATTGGAATAATGCTCAAAAGCAATATTTTATAGTTCAAAAATAACTATTGCATTTATCATAACATAATTGTACACTAAAGTAAACATTTTCAACACCGTGTAAACTTTGTTTTCAACATGCAGTGCTTGTATTCTATGTAGCTTTGTATTTCAATAAACTATTTACTATATATTTAGCTTGCATACCTGACAGCTCGTACAGTCCACACAGGACACGTTTCTGCACTTTCCCTGCATGAGCTCGTACCTCACACTGCATTTTGACAACCCTCTCCAGGTGACGCTTTTACTCTACGAACATATAGCATTGCAATAAATGCTCCTGCGCTGATAATGTCCGTGAATCATTATTTTGGTGGATGTGCTGCGCTATTGCACTCTGTACTATGTGCAGTAGCAATCGAGTATTGATCAGTGGAGTAAAAGCACTCGGTGCCATTTGGACCTGGCGTTTCACTCGCAATGTGTTCACAGCACTGGCACAAACCCACGAATGATCTGTCATTGACAGTGTCACTGATGCCCTGAATCAGTCATGTTCACATACACAGCATGTCCAAAACGAGCTCTCTTCAGTCTCCGTTTCGAATCCTAAGGGGAAGCTGCCACGGATGTCTGCACAGTAGTGTGACCAACTCTCAAAAAAACAGTCTGTGAATCCACCTGGGGGCGATTAACAATACTGTCACTTGTTCTTGCCTGATCTTCTCTATGACTGCCGGCAGAAAAGGGAACTGGGGAAACGCATAGAGGAGACCACGCGGCAGTGGCGGTTGTTGACCATTTTAGCTGGGGGGGCATGGCTAGAGCAAGTTGTGATTTTGAGGGGGCCATCATCATCCTCGCGGTTAGCCGAATTAACTTAGGGTGCTGACAGTGTTTTGTCTGCGGTGCTAGTGAGGGGGTGGGGGTGGGGGGGTTAACAGTCTTTTGGCCACGGTGCTAGCCGGGGGGGATCTGAAAATGTGCGGGTTGGGGGGGCAGCGGGGGGGCAAGCACTACAGTCTTACTTGCCCCCCTGTAGATCCGTCCGCCCCTGCCATGCAGCCACATGTGAACCAGCGTGTTGATCCCCAGCATTCCAGAGCGGTCTCAGATGGCAAGTGGTCTTTCTTGTGGCAAAGAGGTCCATCTCTGCCCTGCCGTTGTGGCTCCAGATTTGGACCACTAGTGGATGAAGACACCACTCCGAGGTCAGGGGACCCCCTCTGGAGAGGAGATCCGCCTCTATGTTGGACAGAACAGAATAACTGCTCTGAGGGAGCTGAGCTGAGGCTGCATTCAAAGTAGCAAATTATGTGCCAGGCAAAATAGCCTGGGCAACAGAAGATCCCCCTGCCTGTTGATGTAGGTGACCACTGTGCTGTCCATCCATACCAGCACATTTCTGTCCCATGGGACCAGCAGGAAGTGCTCAAGACTGAGGAAACATCACCTGGAGCTCCAGCTTGTTGATGTGGAGAGTTAGGGCTCTGTCCACCATCCCCAGACTCCCTGTCCATTGCAAACCACCCCTCAATCCTAGTTGGAGGCATCTGTTGTTAGCACCACTCTGTGGTAAATTGACCTGATGGGCACCACGAGGGTGAAATTTGGAGGGTACCACCATCAGAGAGCCTGAGTGACTGTCACTCTGCAAGAGCGATCGTGTCGCAGGTGCATCTTGAGCAATACCTTGAGGTGGCAGTACAGATCCAAGAAGTTGTTGCTGACTGCTTTCACCAGGGTTCAGGGGGTGCAGGAGGCAGCACTGGCAGCTTTTCCATGGTTGGACCATCACTGGCATGGTCTTGCTGCCGGCAATATCAATGGAGCCCCAAGACCACTCCTGCCCCAACAGGCAGTGCTGGTTGATGGAGTCCCTGTTGTGCAGAGCCTATGCAGCAAGGCCCCTGTCCGAAATACAGAAAGCCAACCACAATAATAACTGAGTGAAAGCGAACAGTTATATACACTCACCTAAAGGATTATTAGGAACACCATACTAATACTGTGTTTGACCCCCTTTCGCCTTCAGAACTGCCTTAATTCTACGTGGCATTGATTCAACAAGGTGCTGAAAGCATTCTTTAGAAATGTTGGCCCATATTGATAGGATAGCATCTTGCAGTTGATGGAGATTTGTGGGATGCACATCCAGGGCACGAAGCTCCCGTTCCACCACATCCCAAAGATGCTCTATTGGGTTGAGATCTGGTGACTGTGGGGGCCAGTTTAGTACAGTGAACTCATTGTCATGTTCAAGAAACCAATTTGAAATGATTCGACCTTTGTGACATGGTGCATTATCCTACTGGAAGTAGCCATCAGAGGATGGGTACATGGTGGTCATAAAGGGATGGACATGGTCAGAAACAATGCTCAGGTAGGCCGTGGTATTTAAACGATGCCCAATTGGCACTAAGGGGCCTAAAGTGTGCCAAGAAAACATCCCCCACACCATTACACCACCACCACCAGCCTGCACAGTGGTAACAAGGCATGATGGATCCATGTTCTCATTCTGTTTACGCCAAATTCTGAATCTGAATGTCTCAACAGAAATCGAGACTCATCAGACCAGGCAACATTTTTCCAGTCTTCAACTGTCCAATTTTGGTG
The DNA here is from genome assembly GCF_036373705.1 of Amia ocellicauda. Classification (NCBI taxonomy): domain Eukaryota; kingdom Metazoa; phylum Chordata; class Actinopteri; order Amiiformes; family Amiidae; genus Amia; species Amia ocellicauda. The sequence continues at coordinate 15,716,525 of NC_089861.1, read as the reverse complement.
AGCTTGTGCAAATTGTAGCCTCTTTTTCCTATTTGTAGCGGAGATGAGTGGTACCCGGTGGGGTCTTCTGCTGTTGTAGCCCATCCGCCTCAAGGTTGTACGTGTTGTGGCTTCACAAATGCTTTGCTGCATACCTCGGTTGTAACGAGTGGTTATTTCAGTCAAAGTTGCTCTTCTATCAGCTTGAATCAGTCGGCCCATTCTCCTCTGACCTCTAGCATCAACAAGGCATTTTCACCCACAGGACTGCCGCATACTGGATGTTTTTCCCTTTTCACACCATTCTTTGTAAACCCTAGAAATGGTTGTGCGTGAAAATCCCAGTAACTGAGCAGATTGTGAAATACTCAGACCGGCCCGTCTGGCACCAACAACCATGCCACGCTCAAAATTGCTTAAATCACCTTTCTTTCCCATTCAGACATTCAGTTTGGAGTTCAGGAGATTGTCTTGACCAGGACCACACCCCTAAATGCATTGAAGCAACTGCCATGTGATTGGTTGGTTAGATAATTGCATTAATGAGAAATTGAACAGGTGTTCCTAATAATCCTTTAGGTGAGTGTAAGTTTATGATCTTATTCAAAAAGTAAAGGAAAGAATGAGAGCTCTTTCTCACGTCAGTAGAGGTCCAAGATGAATGACAAAAGAGGAAAAGTTACTCCACGCAGCCCAATATATACAAACAGGAAACAGGTAGGTGCTGCTTATATGGTATGTGGAGAGGCATATAGCAGAGGCGTCATCCGACCAATTTACACAAATGTGATGCTTCTGAGATTTTTTGTTAAGTATAGTCACCCATGTTATATTTCAGAAAGATAACCAAGTATGTCAGCCAAGTACGGATTAAAAGAACCTTGACCCCTGGCCACAAAACTGTTCAGGGACCCCATTGCCCCACTCTCCCACCCCATCTCCTCCAGACTGAATGTAGACCAAGGCTACATTGCACGGTCATGCGAGCACCCACACACATGCAAGATTATGATTATTACATGCTGTCAAGACACCTGTAGATAGGTCATCATACCTATCTATCAACAAGTATGCCTATTCCAACTGTCATGTTCTCTCAGAAGAGAAAACAAACTAGAAAATAACAATGCCTCTAGAAATTCAGCACCATGGACGTCATCAAAGATTCAGCATCAAGGAATCATGGACAGCTAAAATGGTAGAGTTTACGTGTGTTTTGACCTTCATTTTTTTTGCTTGCTTTTCTCTTGGCAACAACCGATTTATGATGATCACCCCCTCCCTCTGTCGGTACCATGCAAAAACCTGTTATTATCATTAGTCAGTTCATATCATCACAAAACATACCAATACAATTTCCTGATTTAGCTAACTTGCAAATAATATTATATTATACTCTCACTGGCTCAATATCAGTATTCTAATTTAAAACAAAAATCCCTTTGTAGTATGTGCATTTCCACAGCAGTCCAGGGCCCCTGGGCTTGTGCCCCATAGACCCATCTGTTAATCCATGCCTGATGTCAGCTCTCCTGGTAATTTTGCATGAAGTCGGGCACTATTTTCATTGTAGTGTATGTAACTGTGATGTAGTGCAATGTAAAATACACAAAATTGAGAATAAATCATATTGTAAATACAGTACTGTGCAGAAGTTTTAGGTAGGTGTACAAAAATGCTGTAAAGTAAGAATTCTTTCAAAAATAGACGTTAATAGATTATATTTATCAATTAACAAAATGCAAAGTGAGTGAACAGAAGAAAAATCTACATCAATATTTGGTGTGACCACTCTTTGCCTTCAAAACAGCATCAATTCTTCTAGGTACACTTGCACACAGTTTTTGAAGGAACTCGGCAGGTAGGTTGGCCCAAACATCTTGGAGAACTAACCACAGTTCTTCTGTGGATTTAGGCAGCCTCAGTTGCTTCTCTCTCTTCATGTAATCCCAGACAGACTCGATGATGTTGAGATCAGGGCTCTGTGGATGCCATACCATCACTTCCAGGACTCCTTGTTCTTCTTTACGCTGAAGATAGTTCTTAATGACTTTCACTGTATGTTTGGGGTCGTTGTCATGCTGCAGAATAAAATTGGGATCAATCAGATGCCTCCCTGATGGTATTGCATGATGGATAAGTATCTCCCTGTACTTCTCAGCACTGAGGAGACCATTCATTCTGATCAAATCCCCAACTCCATTTGCAGAAATGCAGCCCCAGACATGCAAGGCACCTCCACCATGCTTCACTGTTGCCTGCACTCATTCGTGCACTGCTCTCCAACCCTTCAGCGAACAAACTGCCTTCTACTACAGCCAAATATTTCAAATTTTGACTCATCAGTCCAGAGCACCTGCTGCCATTTTTCTGCACCCCAGTTCTTGTGTTTTCGTGCATAGTTGAGTCGCTCTGCCTTATTGCCATGTCGGAGGTATGGCTTTTTGGCCACAAGTCTTCCACATCTGGAAACCCCTGTCTGCCTTGACATTTCTGCCTGGGAGAGACCTTGCTGATGCAGTATAACTACCTTGTGTCTTGTTGCTGTGCTCAGTCTTGCCATGGTGTATGACTTTTGACAGTAAACTTTCTTCAGCAACCTCACCTTGTTAGCTGAGTTTGGCTGTTCCTCGCCCAGTTTTTTTTCCACCTACACAGCTGTTTCTGTTTCAATTAATGATTGTGTTTCAACCTACATATTGAATTGATGATCATTAGCACCTGTTAGGTATAATTGTTTAATCATACACCTGACTATATGCCTACAAAATCCCTGACTTTGTGCAAGTGTACCTGGAAGAACTGATGCTCTTTTGAAGGCAAAGGGTGGTCACACCAAATATGGATTTGCTGTAGATTTTTCTTCTGTTCACTCACTTTGCAATTAGTTAATTGTTAAATATAATATATTAACATGTCTATTTTTAAAAGCATTCTTACTTTACAGCATTTTTTCACATCTGCCTAAAACTTGTATATATACACATTCAAATCTTAAAGCTAAAGCTGTAAAGCATATTTTTGTATCTAAAATAAAAAGCAATGTGTTGTCACAAGCATTAGAGAGAGGTCCGTTGGAGCTGATTGGTGTCTCATAAAATGTATTTACAGTATACTATAAAATGGGTATTGCTTTCCTGCTTTGCTTGTTTTCAAGTTTATATTTTACGTCAGTGTTTTCACATACACCAGTGGTTCCCAAACCGGTCCTGGGGGACCCCCTACCCTGCTGTTTTTTGTTCCAACCGAGCTCTCAATTACTTAATTGAACCTTAATTGAATTAACAATCTGCTTAGATTTTATTTTTTAAATTGTGTAAGAAAATTGTTGTTTCTTAAATACGTTTTTTAATATAATTCTATACTTAACTTAAAACCCCTACTGTTTAAAATAATTAAAAGTCTCTAAATTAAGAAAATTATTAGTTCAATTAAGGGTTCAATCAAGTAATTGAGAGCTCGGTTGGAACAAAAACCAGCAGGGTAGGGGGTCCCCCAGGACCGGTTTGGGAACCACTGACATACACCATGTTCATGTCAATATATATATTTTTGTAATGTATACAGTGAGGGAAAAAATTATTAGATCCCCTGCTGATTTTGTACATTTGCCACTGACAAAGAAATGATCAGTATATAATTTTAATGGTAGGTGTATTTTAACAGTGAGAGACAGAATAACAAAAAAAAATCCAGAAAAACGCATTTCAAAAAAGTTATAAATTGATTTGCATGTTAATGAGGGAAATAAGTATTTGATCCCCTATCAATCAGCAAGATTTCTGGCTCCCAGGTGTCTTTTATACAGGTAACGAGCTGAGATTAGGAGCACTCTCTTAAAGGGAGTGCTCCTAATCTCAGCTCGTTACCTGTATAAAAGACACCTGTCCACAGAAGCAATCAATCAATCAGATTCCAAACTCTCTACTATGGCCAAGACCAAAGAGCTGTCCAAGGATGTCAGGGACAAGATTGTAGACCTACACAAGGCTGGAATGGGCTACAAGACCATCGCCAAGCAGCTTGGTGAGAAGGTGACAACAGTTGGTGCGATTATTCGCAAATGGAAGAAACACAAAATAACTGTCAGTCTCCCTCAGTCTGGGGCTCCATGCAAGATCTCACCTCGTGGAGTTTCAATGATCATGAGAACGGTGAGGAATCAGCCCAGAACTACACGGGAGGATCTTGTTAATGATCTCAAGGCAGCTGGGACCATAGTCACCAAGAAAACAATTGGTAACACACTATGCCGTGAAGGACTGAAATCCTGCAGCGCCCGCAAGGTCCCCCTGCTCAAGAAAGCACATGTACAGGCCCGTCTGAAGTTTGCCAGTGAACATCTGAATGATTCAGAGGAGAACTGGGTGAAAGTGTTGTGGTCAGATGAGACCAAAATCGAGCTCTTTGGCATCAACTCAACTCGCCGTGTTTGGAGGAGGAGGAATGACCCCAAGAACACCATCCCCACCGTCAAACATGGGGGAAACATTATGCTTTGGGGGTGTTTTTCTGCTAAGGGGACAGGACAACTGCACCGCATCAAAGGGACGATGGACGGGGCCATGTACCGTCAAATCTTGGGTGAGAACCTCCTTCCCTCAGCCAAGAAAATGGGTCTTGGATGGGTATTCCAGCATGGCAATGACCCAAAACACACAGCCAAGGCAACAAAGGAGTGACTCAAGAAGAAGCACATTAAGATCCTGGAGTGGCCTAGCCAGTCTCCAGACCTTAATCCCATAGACAATCTGTAGAGGGAGCTGAAGGTTCGAGATGCCAAATGTCAGCCTCGAAACCTTAATGACTTGGAGAGGATCTGCAAAGAGGAGTGGGACAAAATCCCTCCTGAGATGTGTGCAAACCTGGTGGCCAACTACAAGAAACGTCTGACCTCTGTGATTGCCAACAAGGGTTTTGCCACCAAGTACTAAGTTGAAGGGATCAAATACTTATTTCCCTCATTAACATGCAAATCAATTTATACGTTTTTTGAAATGTGTCATTTCTTTGTCAGTGGGCAAACGTACAAAATCAGCAGGGGATCAAATACTTTTTTCCCTCACTGTATGTATATGTAATGAATATGTAACGACTCAAATAGCTGTGGGGAAAAAATAAATAAAACACTTTCCTTTCTACACTTGACTCTTCAGCAATGAATGAATAATACAATTAAGAACATGCATCATTTTTATTTGTTGATTACCATATTGGTCAGGGAAAAAAATAAAACTGTTTTTTTGTCAAATTAGAGTATACCCACCTGTTCAGTCATCACTATAGCACAGTATCATAGGCATTTCAGTGGTTATAACACCAGAGACAGTCAGGGGCAGACTGAGACCAAAAATCAGCCTTGGAGTTTGACCCACTGTGAGGAGTGGGGGGGCAGTGGCTGGCAAAGTGCGGTCAAGGTTGGGGGAGGTCCCGCATAGTTTTACTATTGATGTATATATTGTTTTCCCCCATTTATTATAAACTTAATTTACTTATTTAATTTCCTTTTCATTGTTTATTGCCTTTGTTTATTATTTCTTGCAAATATTTGTTTCCTTGGTTTATTGCTTTATCACCTGAACATTTGTATTATTGAGCTTTAGCACTGAACAAACGCACTTGGAGCTGGGGAGGGGCATTGCCTTAGCAATAGCATTCCACAGCACTTCCACATCTGAGTCCTCTCTTCAGTAATTGAGCTTTCACAGTTAAAAAGGGAGCAACTGGGGCACACAGGGAAGCATTCAATTTTAGATTTCTGGAATACTGGGGTACCAGAGTACTGGATGTTCCTGTCAGGTTATACGTTTGTCAGGTTTAAACACAGAGTATTAAAGCCTGGAAGCTTCCAAGACAGTTTTTATTTATTTATAGTGAAGAAAGGATAGTCTGTAATGGATATCCAATGTTATACTTCATGAAGCAGACATTTGTATGTTTTTAAATTGCATTGAATTTCTTTTACTGTTTTTCTCTGAGCTGGTTTTGATGGGTCTAAATCTGAATGATTAGTTTTGTACGTATATATATATATATACACACAGTATATATAAGTAAAGTGTTATAAAACTGAAGAATGTTGATCTGTATATCCAAGCACAATCAATGGAGGAATCAATTACATTTAAATATAACTTTATTGGAGTAACATAACATTTGGTCCAACTGACTAAGAAACTCTAAAGTAATCCTTTCATATACTAATTGAAATCACCCTGTAGCAACAGACACACTTGGTGTTCTTTAAATGCTGAAGGGGTCTTGGCAATGGCATGCTTTACACTATGCATGTTGCATACAGATGTGAAGCTGTTATCTGAAGCTGAACTAATTTCACATCAAATATAAACTGAGCAGTTTTAACACATTTTAATGAATAATACAACACCAGAACTTGGACATAATTACTTTCAGATTGAAACAGATTGCTTAATACATTTTGTGATGTACAATTTATACAGCTCCCTCAGATTTTAGTTTCTTGCTCGTTAACTGCTTTTTTGAGGACACATGTTCTATTAGTTTTAGCTCTGGAGATTGTGAATTGAGAATTTTGGTTTTGTGTTCATTTGACTTTTTCTTTGTAGACTTGGATGGATGCTTTGGATCTGGAATGTCTGGAATGTCCATTTTCAAACAACCTTGAGCTTCTTAGCAGAGAGAAGCAGGTTTTTGGCTAAAATGTCCTGGTACAAGCTTGAATCCATCTTCCCTCAATTCTAACAAGGACACTAGGACCAGAAACTGTAAAACAACCTCAAAGCAGCAGCAAGGCTTTTTAAATGGTCAGAGACATCAATCTATGTTTCAGAGTTTTCAACTGAAACGCATTGTTCTGGAAGACACCTCAATGGAACCTCTTCCACCTCCAGGGAGACAGCACTCTAATGTAAGGACTAGTTCTTTGTTCCATGCATAATCATTCAGTTTGCTTTTTCTTTTTCTAAATCAATGTAGAAAATTACCCACACCCGCTGTTAACTATTCAAATCTCTGACTTCCCCATACAATTGGCTAGGGTGAAAGGCATCCTTTAGCTGACTGCTAATTGTTTAAAAGGGTAAATGAGGTTAATTCAAGCATGGATTTAGTACTGCTCATGGATTTGAACATTTTTGAATGAATGAAATTAAAGTTCAAGATTATTTGATCTTAAACAGTAACTATTAGAGTTTCTACAAATACTGTGTTATATATAAACTTTGTTTAAGAAATGAATTACCCTGTTTTGTATCTTTAAAGCATTCCCTTTGTTCCACTGATTGCAAGTGACAGACTTCTTGTTAAACAAGTCATGGTGAGGGACTGGTGTTGGATTTGCCCAATGACACAGGATTCATCTCTTTTTCTGGCAGTTTTATTTCCATATGAATATCCATATGATGTATATATCTTGAAATATGTTAATTTAAAACAAAAAATATAATCTAAACTGTGTTTTTCATTAACCCCTTGTGCAGATACCCATATTCAAAAAAGTTACACTATACAGTTTATGCATTTTAACTTTTATAAATGAAACAATATTAATTTAATGAATATAGTGAATTGATAAATAGTGATAAATACTTAAACAATATGAAAATTTTAAGCAAATATGAATAGAACACTATCCTAAATAATTGGACATCTATTTTACCAACCAATGTATAGGCAATTATAACAATATAATAAATACTATATACAAATGTACACAAATCTGTCATAGTGTAACAAAACAAAACAAATGAAAAACAAAATGGTGTAGTATGGCTACATAAAAAAGATTATCAGACCAAATCAAATGCCTTCAGAGCAAAACTTATGTTTTTGATGCAGAGCTGAGTCATATGGCAAGCCACATTATCATTTAGAGATATCTTTCATTCACTTAAAGATATCTTCAAATATGTTGAGATATCTCTAAATCAATTAAAGATATATGCAAATAATTCAAGAGATCTTCAAATAATTCCAAGATTATCACTTCCTGTTAACTCGTTAATTAATTTCTATGTAACTGAATGAGGAAATAGGAAGTGATAATCTCAGCCAAAATACAGGAAGTCATTTGAAGATATCTTGAAATGATTTGTAGATATCTCTAAATTAACAGGAAATCATTTGAAGATATCTCAAAATGATTTAAATAAATCTCTAAATGAATAGGAAGTCATTTGCATATATCTAAATTATTTGCAGATCTCTAAATCAGTTACAGATATCTTCAAATCATTTCGAGATATCTGCAAATCACTTAGCAATATCTTTAAAAAGCACCTTATTTAGATATCTCTAAATCAGGGGTTCCCAAAGTGCAGCCCGGGGGCTAAATGCAGCCTTAGAGGATGTTTGGTGTGCCCCCCCTAAGCCAACCTTCAACCACCCCTTTCTGAACCTTTACTCTATTGTTACAGTTTCTAAACATTTTCTGTTATAAATTGCACATGTAATTTGGGGGAAATAATTAAACAACAATTTAAGTTCATAAAAAGGTCTGAATTGGGACATATTTTCTACTGTGCCCCCCCATCCCATGCAACCTCCGAAAATTGGCCCTCCATCACCAGAGATTGGGAACCCCTGCTCTAAATGGTTTGCAGATATCTCTAAATCATTAACATATATGATTTAGAGATTTCTCTAAATATTTGAAGATATCTTGAAATGCATTTAGAGATATCTCTAAATGATAACTTGGCTTGCCATAGTGTTGATGAATTGAATGCAAATGCCAAAATAGGTTTTTCTCATATTGAAATATCTGACTTCCAGTATAGAAAACACTGCACCAATAAGGAAGTGGAAAGCTGCACATGACTGCCATCTGCTGTTGAACAATTTATTTCCTCTAAAAATTGTTATGGTCCAACATTGACACAGGTCTACCAGTCTCCCATGTACCTGTATTTCAAATGATAGAATTAGACGACTGTTAGAATGTCTTAGTTAATTATACTTTTAACATTTTATATTTCAGACCAATCTTTGATTGATAAACAAGACACAGAATCACTGATGGATTAATGTAATTGTGTATACTCACATATGTAGTAATAATTAGTAATATATGTAGTAATAATTATCCCCTTTTGAGTAAAATTGTTAGAGATATTTGCAAGGTATGACTGTGCTTTGACCGTTTAAATAATGGTTTAAAATTTGGACAGCAGTCCAGTGGAATCAATTTAAAGATACCAGCTTGCATTTGTGCAGTGTCTTCCAAGGCTTCTATCTAATGTTGATTGTAGCGCCTACAGAAAAAAACTGGGATCTGAAGCGAGTGCCTGTGGTTGACTGTTCTTCAGTAGCTACATGGTACTTGAGACAGAAAACAGCCTTGTGGACATATCCTCTGGACAGTAGCGCACTGGCAATCTGCAGCACCGGGAATAATTGGGGGTGGGGTATACATATTTAATTGTTTAATTTACTGTATTTTTAAGGGGAATAACAAAAGCAGACAGAACTAAACTGGTGGAAGTTGTAGCAGTGAAATACTATGACTCTCTGGTATTGTCAACTGCTGTAAAAACATCTATAAAAAAGAATATTAAAAAGACAAACAAAACAGGCTGATTGACAATAAGCACTATTACAACATGCTATAGAAGTAGGAACATACAATCATACATCACATATAGACTAAATTAATTCAAAATGTGTAAAATTAGATTAACTCAGTGACAGTATTTGAATTGTAGTGATATTATAGTGATATCGAGCCACACTAAGAGGCCTGGGCCTTTTAGTGATGTGGTAAGATTGCTGCATTGTGGCACAGAAGACCAGGGTATGAGTCTCCATTCCACCCTGGCCCAAACCCTAATAATATAAAGGTATAGGCCTATATGATGATGAATGAAAACTGTAAGGACTAATATATGGAAATGTATTTGAAGAGTTCGTTTAAATTAATAATTTAAATTGCTGTGATAGAGCAGTGTGTATTTTATAATATCATATTATAGCTTTAATGGCTATGTAAAGGATGGAGCACTTACTATATTTCTACACTACGTATGTTTCTATTCGCTAGGCATAGTTATAAGTGTTTCCATATATTGGACCTTACAGTTTTCATTAGAACTCTTGAAAGACACAATAGGGCTTCAATGGTAGAATTTGGATGGAAAACAGAGACGTGCAGAGGGGAAGGCAGTGGCCGTTATTAGCCACTGCTGATTTGCCTGACAATTCATCCACAGCCCTGCACTATAGTCTAACCGCCCCCCCACCCCTCGTTTGAGTCTCTGCACTGCCGTGCTATTGCATGGTCTTTGGAATTAAAATAAATTTACACCGATCAGCCATAACATTATGACCACAGACAGGTGAAGTGAATAACACTGATAATCTCGTTATCATGGCACCTGTCAGTGGGTGGGATATATTAGGCAGCAAGTGAACATTTTGTCCTCAAAGTTGATGTGTTAGAAGCAGGAAAAATGGGCAAACGTAAGGATCTGAGCGACTTTGACAAGGGCCAAATTGTGATGGCTAGACGACTGGGTCAGAGCATCTCCAAAACTGCAGCTCTTGTGGGGTGTTCCCAGTCTGCAGCGGTCAGTACCTATCAAAAGTGGTCCACGGAAGGAAAAGCGGTGAACCGGTGACAGGGTCATGGGCGGCCAAGGCTCATTGATGCACGTGGGGAGCGAAGGCTGGCCCGTGTGGTCCGATCCAACAGTCGAACTACTGTAGCTCAAATTGCTGAAAAAGTGAATGCTGGTTCTGATAGAAAGGTGTCAGAACACACAGTGCATCGCAGTTTGTTGCGTATGGGGCTGCGTGGCCGCAGACGAAGAGGCGAAACTGAGACCAGTAAGGCTAAAGCAATATGGGTTTCTGGAGGTGCCAAGCTGGAGGGTTAAAATATGCAGTGTGCGGCCCCTGGGAGCTAAGATAAATAAGGCTGAAGCAGGTGTACTGCGGTTTCTGGAGGCGGTGCCCAGTTTCCATACAGAGCGCAAAACAGGCTACATGAACCTGTCCTCATTCTATTACGTTGTCTTAAATACACTACATATACCAGAAATAAATACACAAATGTATAAATAAAGGCTCCGTCAAGACGTCACATATTTAAAATGTAGCCTATCAATTTGCCTCTCAATGGGATCAAATGAAGCAACAAATGCAGCGCTGTATACAGAACTGAGAGAATAAGGCTAAAGCAAGTGAATAGCGGCTTCTGGAAGTGCGGAGCCCGTGGGCTAAAGCATGACGTTTGCGCACCTGGAAGCTGTAAGATATAAGGTTTAAGCAAGGGCATATCGGCTTCTGGAGGCGTGGAGCATGCGGGTTAAAGCATGCCTTGTGTGCCACCTGGAAGCTGCGAGATGTAAGGCTGAAGCAAGTGAATGCCATTTTCTGGGGGGCTGGGAAATTATAGAATAAAGCAGCGTTTTTATGCCTCTAGACTACAATGGGGGGCTATATTGTGAAGTTTCAATGCATATGCCTTTGTTTCCGGGAGCTACAGGGGCGGCCCCCACTCACCTCGATTGCATAACATTTTCTTCTACTAGGTGCTTCAATGCATGTAGAATCGCGGGGATCGGGTGACAGTATCGGTGTTAAAAATGGAACGGTTAAAAGCACAGCTTGCTGAAATGCAGTAGAGGTTTGAAGCACAGAAGCAGAAGTATCGAGAACAGGCCAATGCATTACATCAAACCAGGGCTGAGCAAAAGGAAGCAATGTCCTTATCCAAAGTTGTGATTCCAGAAGCAATCTCCTGCAGTTTATACCGAGAGATAGAACAATTCAAGGCTTTTGTGCTTTTCCTAGCAAGCCAGATATGTCAGTTGAGGAATGGATTATTTCAAGTCTGCACTTGTTGTGTGTTGCGTGTACCTAGGGAGGATTAGGCAGATATGATAAAGGTACATGTTAAAGATCAAGCTAAATACACCATCAAGTTCATGATGTCTGCTGATACACAGGATATTGATAAGATTTTTCATCTCCTGCAAAATGTATATGGTGATAAAGTTCCCCTTGGTACCAGACTAAGAGAGTTCTATGACAGAAAACAAATCCCAGGGGAGACAATAAAAGCATTTGCATATGATTTACAGGAAACATTGCACAAAGTCCAGCACAGAAATCCAAAATGTGTCCCTGAGGCTGATGCTGTCCTAAAAGAGCAGCTTGTACTTGGCTTGCGAGATGACTCTTTGAGAAGAGAAATGAAAGGGAAGTTTAAGGATAACACAAGTCCGACATTTAATGAGCTTATGCAGGCAGCCATCTCATGGTTAGAGGAAGAAGAGGTTCCAGTAGATGTACTTCCGAAAAGCAACCTCAAAGCCCGGTGGGTAGGCAGTGTGAATATGGCAATGCAGAAGGGGTCTCCACCACTTTATGTCTTGAGAGTTTGAATGAGGCCTTACATAAATTAGCACTGCAACAAGAATAGATACTGAAATGGGCACGTGCTGAGAAAAAAGATAAGGATCAGAGTTCAACTGCACTTAAGGTTATGCCTCTCAAGGATAGCCAGTGCCGCTATATATGCTTTATGTGCAACAAACCAGGACACATCAGTAAGAGGTGTCCTTTAAACAAAAATGCAGGACTATGGGCAGAACAGAGGGAACCATTGTCATAGAGGAACAACCGTGTGAGGAGAGAGTGGCCTCTTTGGTGCTGTCAGTTAATTGAAATCAAGCTGTAGGATGGTTAAGGTGTTGGAGATGTAACACAGGACTTTTGTAAAAAAAAAACTTTTTGTGACAGTTTGTCAATTGAAGTATTCATTATAGGTGTCAAGACTAACTGTTTACTCTACAGGTTCTGAGGTTACCACAGTTAATTAATCTTTCTTAGAAGCACTATGAAAATTGAGTTTCCATTAACATGTTTTCTCCCAGAGTGACAGAGACTTTGGCTATACTACCACAGTGACACACAAAATACTCACTGGTGATGCAGCACCTATTAAACTGAGACAGCTGGTTTCACCACATGTCTTTCAAGAATCATGTACAGGATCTAGTAGCACAAGGCATATTGCAAGAGAGTCACAGTCCATGGACATCCCCTGCAGACATTGTAATAAAGAAAGATGGTGGGGTTTGATTCTGGTGTGATTATCGCAGGCTGATCAAGGTAACTTGTAAAGACGCCTACCCCTTACCTAGAATAGATGAGTCTTTGGATGTGTTGGGGAAAGCTGCAGTTTTCTCAGGGCTGGATCTAACCTCTAGTTATTTTCAAGTTGCAGTTGAACCTTGTGATCAGGAGAAGACTGCAGTAATGACACTGTTTAATTTGTTTGAATGGACCTGAATGCCATTCAGACTATGTAATGCACCAGCCACTTTCCAATAGCTGATGGAGAGTCTCCTGAGAGATTATATTTTTGAGATCCTAGAAAAACTGGATCTTGTGCTTACCTGGTTGGGAGGTCATGGCTTGAAACTCAAAGCAAGTAAATGCTGTATCCTTTAACCAGAGGTGAAGTTCCTGGGATTTGAAGTGTCTGGAAAGGGTGTCCAGGTGAATGAGCAGAAGACACGTGTGCTGGAAGAATGGCCTGTTCCAAGAAACACATGAGAAGTGAGAAGTGACCAATTTGGTGCCCTAGGCAAAATTTTAGCTGGTGCCCCTTGCATCGCAGCCAATTCTACCACCGATCATTGTGGTCATACACTCACACAGAAACTGCATAGCTTTATGTCTTTGAGATTTTCTTTATATTAGAAACAAAACAAAAAACACAACATAAAAACATTATTAAATAATCAAGTGACATAAAACGAATTATAAATAAAATATAAATAAGAGTATTGCACGAAGAAACTATATTACAGACACCTTAGTGCAATATGCATAATGTAGCATTGTTCTACAGCCTTACTCGCCTTATCTTTCTTGCAGCAAAGTGACATAAAACAAATTATAAATAAGTGGATGGTTCGTGTAGCACACTTGAAAGAAAAAGTGTATTTCTCAAAATTATGTTATAGGTAATGGAGGTTGATGAAAGAGTTAAATAGCGTTCAAAAGGTGTGATCGTTGTGGGGCATCGGTAAGAATGCACAATTCTCATTCATTCCGAACAGTGTCCCTTATTGCATCACTAGCACTGTATCCAAAACGGTGTCTTCAGCAATTGTAATATTAAGTTTGATGAATATGTAGTGTGGTTCTGCAAAGAAATAACAATAACATAAATCAGTCATATAATAATCAATATAACCAATAATTATGCAAAGAATTATAATACAAATATACACAGTTCTGACAGCAGAGCTAATACACTCAAATGACTTTACATGCAGCATAAATGCAAACCTATGAATCTATGCTATCTTACTACAGCTAGATGCTGAGAAATTACCTTAACCAAGGTTAAATCTTATAAACGTATAACCGTTATACATATTGATAATACACTGTCTTCAATTCAATAAACATGTAAACTATAGATAACGGTAATAAATAATATATTATAAATCAACGCAGTTTGCATTACGACCGCATGGTGACGCAGTAGATGATTACTCAGCTGGCTAACAGACTAGCATCACTATTCTCAATGTGTAGTGGTCTATTCTGCCTATGCCATGGGCCAGCCCTGGAAGTGAGGCAGGAATTGGGATTCTTGAGTTAGTACAGATGCTTTATCCCAAAGTTTGCTCACATTGCTGAACACCTTCACCAGCTTATTGGCCAGTCTAAGAAGGAAAAGAGGGAATCAGTGAAGCCATTAATGTGGAATGAAGCTTGTCAAGCTGGCTATGACACCATGAGAACAAAATGTATGTCGCCTCCCATATTAGCATAACTGGACTTTAGCTCGACTTTCATTTTGACCACTGATGCAAGTTCCACAGGTTTGAGAGCAGTGTTCAGTCAAAAGCAAGGGGGAGTTGAGCATGTGATTTGCGTGGTTTGCAAGGATCATAACAAAATTACAAATACTACAGTTCATTAAAATTAGAGTTACTAGCACTTAAGTGGGCTGTAACTAGCAAGTTTAAAGACTACCTACTTCACTCCAAGTTTGTAGTATTTGGGACAATGACGTGACGCATGCATTTTGGTGTCCCAAGCATATTACAAATATTAGATATATTTATTTTTTATTAAAACTGCATAATATAACGCAACACTCCTATTTTTTTCACTGATATGAGTATTTTTCACGGGTATTTAAAATTTTAAGATCTATTTATCTCCAATCATCCAAAATATCATACCGGATAACTGTCCACACTTAAAATGAAAATTCAGAAATGTTACAAAAATACATAAAACTATAAAACCTTAGATCTAACAGTTGGGCACAATTATGTGAGTGTTTGCATTAAGGAACCTTGTATACAAAACCAGGAACACAAAAATCATATACCAAAGTGGATATATCATATAACTGGTATATATATTATTTTATACCTAAGTGGATATATCCACGTTACATTTTTTCAGGTATGTTTTTTTATTCCTGTTGTATGATATATCCGCTTTGGAATATGATTTTTTATTCCTGATACATGCAATTTGGTATATGATTTATATTTACGCGCCATTTGATATATCCATTTTAGTATATGATTTTTTGTTTTCATGATATACGATATATCCACTTTGGTATACGAGATATCCATTTTGGTATATGCTTTCTTTTTTCTGCTTTATGATATGTCCACTTTGGTATATGATATAACATTTTTGGTATATGATTATTTTTTTCTGTAATTTTTTAATTGAACGGCCCCTCATGGTTTTGCAGCCTCATTGGATGTGTGTCATTTGTGCTCAAGAGGAACATGCCAAAATATGAGGTTTAACATGTGCATCAAGAAACGAAACTACTCTTTTTCCTCGATGAGAATAAAAATCCCATTGTTGTAGCAGCTGGACTATAGCTCAGGTTATACAGCTGAAATGCATCCACACAAGTTGTGCCCAGTGGTAACATTGTCAGATCCAAACACCTTTCACTTGTACAATCCCATATCACGGCAAACCTACAGAGCACTGCACCCAGGACAAGCGATCAGCTTTTGGTTTCAGATGTGCACCAATGACAACATGATACAAGCATACATCTTAAGTGCATGACACAGGTACACAAAAGTCATTTGTCATACACAGACCTTTGAGTGATGGCCCAATTATGGTCATGCATGTTCAAGAACAACATACACTATGAACACTACAGATGCCAGTAGTATTGGACCTCACACTGCACCCCCCACAGTGAATGTTGTGCTGACCTCCCCCACAGTTAGTTGTCATCCGAATAGGAGTTTGGGACTAATGCTTCTGAATAGTCTTGTGAATTGTGGAGAGCCCGATGAACCCAAATGGTTCTGTCTCTCTGTCTCTCCCTCTTACTCCTCCACATGAGATCCAGCAGAAACTCTAAAAACAGATACAACACGGCTTTCACTATGCCATTTCCACAACGTCAAGGGATCTTCACTTCACAGGATTTTCTCAATAACTGAATGCTTGGCATAAGGAAAGCCATTTAGGGCTCTTGAACCACTGTGATGACTCAATGTTGAGATGACGCAATGCCCTGTATCGCATGGTGACCGTTATGTGTACATCATAATGGACAGACGCAACAAAGATCTCTCTATGTCAGAGGCTGAGCAGCAGCTGAGGGTGGTAGTATGAATTAAGTAGTAGTTTGAATCATAAAGAGCATGAACATTATAAAATATACAGATCTGATTGCTTTTATTTTTCATATACTGTAGGCCTTGCTAAGATATGCTGAATACAAAAGCAAAAATATGCCATTGCAGTACACATAATATCCGCTTGATGGTGCAGGAGTGTAAGTTTTAAATGTTCAAATGAAACTTGCACTAATGAACCATCTAGTGGGTATTTTGTGTCATGGTTTCTCTTTATAACCAGAAGTAAAAACTAAAAAAAAATGAAATATGCTGTTTTACTTTCAAATACATTGATACATTACAGAAATTAAGAATGGAAACTCTAGTGTGAACGCAAATGGTGATTTTAAATGAAGGCAATAAATGTACATTAAAATCCTACTAGATTTGAATGTGACGTTTTCACTTCAGTATCAGTGTTCCCAGGTAATGAAATGACAGAAGTTCAAATCTCCTTTTGCACCCTTCACCCCCCTTTCTTTCGTGGGTTGAAAAATGCAGCACAAACCTGCCTGCCTGCCTGCCTGCCAGCCTGACTGACCATATAAATGATGGTTACTGTGATAATGTCCCCTGTAGGTGAAAAGATCCCTTTGCTTCAGGAGCTCCCTGTGCCCACACATGATTGAGCCTGTATGTTGTCTTGCCTTCCTTGCTATCTGCTTCACACCTGCTTCTCATATATGTAGTCTAGCAGCACTGATTGGGATTGGGTGAGCAGGTCTGTAGGGCATGAGGAGGCCGGCATTGCCCTAATCTTCACAGGTGTGTCCGTTTGACGCAATGCCCTGTATCAAAATATGCAGCAAACCAATAAACCAATAAGGAAAACAATAAATCAAACTTGATTATGTAATAGGAAAACAAGAGAACAAGCAATACGTAAATTGAAAGAAAGTAATTGAAGGGAATATAGAAATAAGTTCAAATAATTAAATAAACAAATGAACATATAAATGAGCCTTTGTCACTTCTGTGACACTAGCAACTCTTTATTAACTGACTATGCAAAATTATTTAAAAAATATATCATTGGCAGTTAGATATATTGCATGCGACACACCTACACACCACACTTCCCCTACTCACCACCAGAGGTCATCATCCCCTGAGTTCTAGTACCAGGCTAGACATTCCACTCTCCCTCGTACACGTAGCAGCAGTGATTAGCTGCTGTCTATCACAGCAGTCAGTGGTTGTCTCGACCCCCCTATCCTGACTATATATACCACTTGATACACTACATCCGACGCAAAATTTTGTTTGCTCTGAAGTAACATTTCCTAGCCTTGTTTTCTGAATACTGACATGACTAATCCTCCCAACCTGTGTTGTGTGACTGATTAGGATTTTTGGATCTCCTTCTCGGTCGTGGTTGCCTGATATCTGAAACTGTGCCTGCTATATGACTACGAACTCCAGATACCCCTGTTTGATTTGTTTGCCTGTTATTCTATCTCCTATTGATTCTCCCTCCTTTACTATCTGCTTTAGATTTCGCCCCACACTTGGGTTTAGACCAGAGGTTAAATTGGGCCAGGGCTCACCGGCATTATCCTTCAGGAAAAGTCTATGGGCATAAATACGTTAATAAATCTCTTATAATCTCTCTTTAAAATAACAACCATTACAATGATAACCATACATAAACAAAACAACCTATGTTTTTGTTTTTAATGTTCCTAGATCTCACAGTGATAAAATAAGGAAGATATGGTTTAGGCGACAATAACAAAAAGAAAGTTGGTAAAACATTTATTTGCAGAGCGCAAACAGACAACATGCAAAATAGGCTGACATTAAATTAAAGAATAGTTTCTAACTGTCTAAGCATTGTTTTTCTATTCAATGATAAGGAGAAATTAATAACTTGAATAATTTCATTCAGAATTACGAAGTTTGCTCCATGTAACCGCATTTTTCAAAGTAACATTAGCATAGCTACCTACAATTTTCTGATAGATTAAGAAAAAATCAGATAGCAGCTATGTTACAAACTAGCTGCTGTTCAGCACGAGGGTGAACAATTTGATAGTTACAGTAACTAAAGTGTAAACAATCCTAAATCAGAGAAGAATTTTACGTTTACACTTACTTAGCTGGTGAAAACTCCAGAAAGTCAGAGGTCCGAAGCAACCGAGTGGTCCGGACCTCTGAACAGTGGTCTGGACCTCAGAAACTGTATGCATATGAACACTTTAATACTTTTTGATTTTGTTTTTCTGTTTTTTTTTTTATATATATATATACACTCACCTAAAGGATTATTAGGAACACCTGTTCAATTTCTCATTAATGCAATTATCTAACCAACCAATCACATGGCAGTTGCTTCAATGCATTTAGGGGTGTGGTCCTGGTCAAGACAATCTCCTGAACTCCAAACTGAATGTCTGAATGGGAAAGAAAGGTTATTTAAGCAATTTTGAGCGTGGCATGGTTGTTGGTGCCAGACGGGCCAGTCTGAGTATTTCACAATCTGCTCAGTTACTGGGATTTTCACGCACAACCATTTCTAGGGTTTACAAAGAATGGTGTGAAAAGGGAAAAACATCCAGTATGCGGCAATCCTGTGGGCGAAAATGCCTTGTTGATGCTAGAGGTCAGAGGAGAATGGGCCGACTGATTCAAGCTGATAGAAGAGCAACTTTGACTGAAATAACCACTCGTTACAACCGAGGTATGCAGCAAAGCATTTGTGAAGCCACAACACGTACAACCTTGAGGCGGATGGGCTACAACAGCAGAAGACCCCACCGGGTACCACTCATCTCCACTACAAATAGGAAAAAGAGGCTACAATTTGCACAAGCTCACCAAAATTGGACAGTTGAAGATTGGAAAAATGTTGCCTGGTCTGATGAGTCTCGATTTCTGTTGAGACATTCAGATGGTAGAGTCAGAATTTGGCATAAACAGAATGAGAACATGGATCCATCATGCCTTGTTACCACTGTGCAGGCTGGTGGTGGTGGTGTAATGGTGTGGGGGATGTTTTCTTGGCACACTTTAGGCCCCTTAGTGCCAATTGGGCATCGTTTAAATGCCACGGCCTACCTGAGCATTGTTTCTGACCATGTCCATCCCTTTATGACCACCATGTACCCATCCTCTGATGGCTACTTCCAGCAGGATAATGCACCATGTCACAAAGGTCGAATCATTTCAAATTGGTTTCTTGAACATGACAATGAGTTCACTGTACTAAACTGGCCCCCACAGTCACCAGATCTCAAGCCAATAGAGCATCTTTGGGATGTGGTGGAACGGGAGCTTCATGCCCTGGATGTGCATCCCACAAATGTCCATCAACTGCAAGATGCTATCCTATCAATA
The DNA here is from genome assembly GCF_036373705.1 of Amia ocellicauda. Classification (NCBI taxonomy): domain Eukaryota; kingdom Metazoa; phylum Chordata; class Actinopteri; order Amiiformes; family Amiidae; genus Amia; species Amia ocellicauda. The sequence continues at coordinate 15,696,585 of NC_089861.1, read as the reverse complement.
TGGGCCAACATTTCTAAAGAATGCTTTCAGCACCTTGTTGAATCAATGCCACGTAGAATTAAGGCAGTTCTGAAGGCGAAAGGGGGTCAAACACAGTATTAGTATGGTGTTCCTAATAATCCTTTAGGTGAGTGTATATATATATATATATATATATATATATATATATATATATATAAGACATAACTATATAGGCTACTTAGTGATTAACATACTGTGCCTTAATACTGAAGGGGCAACTGGAGCACAAATGTCAGAAAATCTAAGATGTTTTATGCCAAGCAAGACTGGAGGTACACAGGAACAAAACAAGACAAATGGCAAAATAAAACAAAACAAAAATAACTTGAATAACAAAATACACACTCCATATATAGAGAGTGGAAACACAAACAAAACATGCAAACAAACAAGTTTTTTTTGTCAGCTTAGAATTAGGGTTTTAAGCAGAACCTCCCAGAGCCCATCCACTCACTCCAACTTGTAACACTCTATCCTCCGCAAACTGACCCCTTTTATATAATGGTGACGCCCCTCCCACTAGATCATACCATTATCTACCAGGGATACGGTATGTTTTTCACAGTAAAACCCCTCATGAACACTATTACAGATAACAGGATTTTGTACAGGTACATGTCAATCTATTCCAAATGAATTAATGGCAAGGAGTAAAATGGTAGATATAATTTCACGTTTACTTTTTACAGATACATTATTACCGACTCCCCCTTTCAATACACATCACTTCTCTTTCCAATAATAATAATTATAATAGTAATATTGTATGTTTATGATTATTATGATTGTAGTTTGTATATGTGTATAAGTCGACAACATATTTTACAGTAAACAGGTTTTTGGCAGTGTGTCCAAGAAAACAAACAAACAAAAAAAAACATCCCAGTTTGCGCTACGTGATCTGGACCACTCCGTAGACCACAGTGCCGAGGTCCAGACCTCTGAACAGTGGTCCATACCACTTGGTCGCTGTGGTCCGGACCTCGGACCACAAAATGCTACAACCCCTACTGCTCCGCTGTGTCAGTCGCTGCTGTAAACTGATTCACAAAACTACGAGTTTGCGTGTTTAGAACATCTCTGAAGAAAAATAAAAATAAAAAAACGATTCTGGAACATAGGTGAAAATCGTGTCAAAGCATTCATTTCGACAAAAATAATATTTGTATTCAATGAAATATAGGGACCCACTCTCTCACTCTGGGTGTGTACTCTGTACACCCCACCAACACTCTCACAAGGCAGCACCTGTTCCACAACCTGTGAAATGCACTGTAGATTTAATTAATTAATTAACTAAACAATGAGTGTGCTTAATTTAAATTACACTTTTTTTTCTATTTGGGATCAGGTACTTATTATTATTAGGCTCTAGATTTAATACTATTATTATTATTTTACTATTTAAATTGTTAAAACACTATTGTTTACTTATGTCTGAACTGTCAATGAAATTAGATGTTTGTCTCCTCTATCAGTTTATCTGGATCTCTCTCTCTCTCTGTCCCTCTGGCTTTCTGTCTCTATCAGTTTTTGTTTTTTTTGTGTGACAATGACACTACACACACAGCACAGCAAAATCACTCATGTGCATCAAATCTGAGAGAAAAAAAAACAGTTAAACATTGTCAGAAGTCATTGGACACTGGCACACACTCACACTAACACACATGCACCGCTTGTGAAAAGCTTCCAATTCAGTTAACAAAATGCTAGTCCAAAAGTCCTAATTCAACTTAACTGAAAATAACTGTACATTTTTGTTAATTTGTAACAACAAACACAGCACTTATTTTAAAATTATTATTAATTGTGATGTATAAATACATAATCAAATAAATAAATACAATATAGGCTACATACATCTTGGATGAAGGTGCTTATTAATCAATCAATTAAATATTATCATTAATAAGAATTAATACATAAATACATAATCAATCAAATTAATAAGCATACATGTGCAGGTGTATGTCAATTGTATTCGATTGATCATGTTTATATTTATAGTCCACATTATTCCTTACCTGTTGGATGTAAGGTAACCACTGCCAATCCAGAACTCTTCTCCTTCTCCACTGTCTTCTGAGGAGGATGCAGTTCGGACACAACTCACAACTTGACTATATTGATATCAATATTGATTCCATTAGAACTTATTAAATTAATCTTGCAAACAGTTTCAATAATAACCTTTTCTTTTTACTGCAATTAACATATTTAAATCACATAATCTTAGCATTCCCCTTTTAGTCAATAATAATAGAATAAACAAAATCATGCACTTATCCAGGCTCATTCATATTTATCAGTCTGTTATCTAGACACGCACACCTAGTTATAGTCTTGAATTACAACAGGCCTAAACACTTGTTTTAAACATTCTATTTCAATCACCCTTTCTAACACTTTCCTTCCTATCAATGGCAATGTTTTACTCCTTTTAATTCAAATTATGTATCATTTATTTTGCTTTAACAAAACATAGTTCAATAAACAAAATAATATTTGTCTAGCCCTCTTTAATAATACCTCCCTTGCACTGTACTCTAAACACTTCCACATACATAAAGTATTAGCATTCAATACATTCAACCACGTTGCTTATCATTATATGCAAACTCCACTTCCTGTTTTATAATTGTTTACTACCTACTACCTATTAGACTGTTATAAAATAAAACTGTCACACCTTAATGATACCAAATTAGAAATCAATAACACCACACGATTATGTAATATCAATTGAAGTTACAGGTTACCTGTAAATAATAATAGAAAGGTTTATAAAACTATATAGCCACGCACACAATACTAGCAATGCAGTCACCCCAATGTTTCACGTCTAATACTGTTTCGAATTGTGTGTATGGGGTGTCCCTTTTCCTTTATATCCAACTTTCCATGTGCCACAATAATATTTATAATAATACAAAAATAGCAAGAACAAAATAAACAACCTTACTCCGTGTGAGAGGTCGGTGGGACGAGGTGCATCAATCAGGAACTGTGCCCGTTGTTGCTTTACAAATTATGTTTGTTAATGAAGAGATACTCAGTCCAAGCCTACTGTACAACTGGGATGTCAGCCCTGGTCTTCGCGTCACCACGGGTGACAAAGGGAGTAACAATTAAGGGCTGATTGGGCTTAATTATGCTTTTGTGTATGATTTCATTAATTATGATTTTCTTTGTAGCTCTTTTGGAGGCCCAATGGTTATTGTTTTACGTATGGATTGTATTTTTATTTTGTTTTGAAACTGATATATTTGGTTAAATTGTTTAATTGCACTGCTGTTTGTTTGACCCCTTGTTTCCCGTGAGTTAAAGCTCGGGTCTGCAATCCTGAGAGGCGGCAGTAGCGGCTTGTTTTGAACGCAGAGCCGCCCTCGCTGCAGAGCGTCTCCAGAGCCACGCCCCCTCACCACACATGCGCACACAGAGCGGAGTCTCGGCGCCAGCAGGAGAGACGTGCGGGTGGAGTCGATCGCAACAGCTTCAGATTAGCGCCTGTCTCATTCACAGGTCAGACATTACAATAATAACCAACGTGAACATCTTATTTACGGTTATTATGTTTTTAAAAATAGCAGCTGCTGCTCGCCTTCCATTCCCGCGCTCGCTCTGCACAGCGTCAAGAAACCCGCGCTGATGACGTGTGATTGTCTGCGCAAATATAGATTGACAGACAGGAAGGACATCCTATCATTACATTCGGACCGAATGCAATGATTGGTCGATCCTTTTTTAGTCCTGTCCCTTCCACATAAGATTATATATATATATAATTTAGACCAATTAAATTATTGATTGCTATCAGGATGTGAAGAGACTTTCAACCAGTATAACAAAAAATGTTTCTGGAAAAGATTGCATACCCTACCTTTAAAAGGGGGCTGAGACCAGGGTTTGCCAACCATACATTTTAGGTTTTACTGACATGACTGACTTAGTTGGACTGATTTTACTGGCATGCCATATTTTGCAATGCAATTGTGAACTTTGAATAATTTTGAATAAAGTCCACTATATGCTTCCATAGTGTTCTTGTAACTCTATTCTTATTACACACATTTTCAATTGTGACCATGAAGTTTACAATACCTGTTTGTGATTTGATTTCAAATAAATTTCAAATTAAGTCAGTCAATATGTTTATGTTTTGCATCCATCCACTATTTGATGTAAACATCTGGCATCAGACATAATGCATAATGCTGATAATAAAAAAAAAAAGTACTTGGACTAAAATTAAATTGACTAAAACTAAACTAAAGTGACAGTTTTCATTGACTAATATTAACTAAAACTAATGAAAGATGAAATGACTAAAATGTGACTAAAACTGATAAGCTTTTTAGTTAGAAGAGTAAGACTAAAACTAAATCTAAAATACCTGTCAAAATTAACTCTGCACCACACGCAGTATGCATTTTTACAGTTATCTTTTGTTCAGAAGATTTTTGTTCAAATTGTCAGACTACATTTTTTGGTAACATTAGCTATCATTAGCTATGTTAATTGCGTAGTCGATTGGTTAATACTTTTGATTGTCAAGCACATTGACCTATCCACGCTCTTCATAAAATTGTAGTTGAAAAAATGTTCATAACTATGAGTCAAGTTTGATGGCAGTCAGAAATTTTGCGATGTAAATAGTAAGAACATTAGAACATGAGAACATAAGAAAGTTTACAGACGAGAGGAGGCCATTTGACCCATCGTGCTCGTTTGGTGTCCATTAATAACTGAGTGATCTAAGGATCCTATCCAGTCTGACTTTAAATGTTCCCAAATTTTCAGCTTCTACTACAATGCTGGGGAGTTTGTTACAGATTGTGACGCCTCTCTGTGTGAAGAAGTGTCTCCTGTTTTCCGTTTTGAATGACTTGAAGCCCAATTTCCATTTGTGTCCCCGGGTGCGTGTGTCCCTGCTGATCTAGAAAAGCTCCTCTGGTTTGATGTGGTCAATGCCTTTCATGATTTTGAAGACTTGGATCAAGTCTCCACGTAATCTCCTCTGTTCCAGGGTGAAAAGGTTCAGGTCCCTCAGTCTCTCAGTAGGACATTCCCTTCAGACCTGGAATACGTCTGGTTGCTCTCCTCTGAACTGCCTCTAGAGCAGCAATATCTTTCTTGAAGTGTGGAGTCCAGAACTGTCCACAGTATCCAGATGAGGTCTAACTAGCACATTGTACAGTCTGAACATTACTGCCCTTGTTTTAAATTCTACACTTTTGACAATATACCCTAACATTGTGTTTGCCTTTTTTATTGCTTCCCCACATTGTTTGGATGGAGAAAGTGAGGAGTCCACGTAGACTCCTAGGTCTTTCTCATGCCTTACTTCATCTAGTTCTATTCCTCCCATAGTGTAATTATAGTGGACATTTTTGTTACCTGCATGTATTACCTTGCACTTGTCCACATTGAATTTCATCTGCCAGGTGTCGGCCCACAATTGAATATTATCTAAGTCCCTTTGAATAGCCTGTACTGCCGAGATTGTATCTGCTGAGCCACCTATTTTTGTATCATCTGCAAATTTGACAAGTTTGCTAAGTATTCCAGAGTCCAGATTATTAATATAGATTAGAAAAAGCAAAGGCCCTAGTACTGATCCATGTGGAACTCCTCTAATCGACACCCTCTGTTTCCTATACACTCACCTAAAGGATTATTAGGAACACCTGTTCAATTTCTCATTAATGCAATTATCTAACCAACCAATCACATGGCAGTTGCTTCAACAACACAGGGGTGTGGTTCTAGTCAAGACAATCTCCTGAACTCCAAACTGAATGTCTGAATGGGAAAGAAAGGTGATTAAGCAATTTTGAGCGTGGCATGGTTGTTGGTGCCAGACGGGCCGGTCTGAGTATTTCACAATCTGCTCAGTTACTGGGATTTTCACGCACAACCATTTCTAGGGTTTACAAAGAATGGTGTGAAAAGGGAAAAACATCCAGTATGCGGCAGTCCTGTGGGCGAAAATGCCTTGTTGATGCTAGAGGTCAGAGGATAATGGGCCGACTGATTCAAGCTGATAGAAGAGCAACTTTGACTGAAATAACCACTCGTTACAACCGAGGTATGCAGCAAAGCATTTGTGAAGCCACAACACGTACAACCTTGAGGCGGATGGGCTACAACAGCAGAAGACCCCACCGGGTACCACTCATCTGCACTACAAATAGGAAAAAGAGGCTACAATTTGCACAAGCTCACCAAAATTAGACAGTTGAAGACTGGAAAAATGTTGCCTGGTCTGATGAGTCTCGATTTCTGTTGAGACATTCAGATGGTAGAGTCAGAATTTGGCGTAAACAGAATGAGAACATGGATCCATCATGCCTTGTTACCACTGTGCAGGCTGGTGGTGGTGGTGTAATGGTGTGGGGGATGTTTTCTTGGCACACTTTAGGCCCCTTAGTGCCAATTGGGCATCGTTTAAATGCCACGGCCTACCTGAGCATTGTTTCTGACCATGTCCATCCCTTTATGACCACCATGTACCCATCCTCTGATGGCTACTTCCAGCAGGATAATGCACCATGTCACAAAGGTCCAATCATTTCAAATTGGTTTCTTGAACATGACAATGAGTTCACTGTACTAAAATGGCCCCCACAGTCACCAGATCTCAACCCAATAGAGCATCTTTGGGATGTGGTGGAACGGGAGCTTCGTGCCCTGGATGTGCATCTCACAAATCTCCATCAACTGCAAGATGCTATCCTATCAATATGGGCCAACATTTCTAAAGAATGCTTTCAGCACCTTGTTGAATCAATGCCACGTAGAATTAAGGCAGTTCTGAAGGCGAAAGGGGGTCAAACACAGTATTAGTATGGTGTTCCTAATAATCCTTTAGGTGAGTGTACATCAACCAGTTCATAATCCATCTACTTACATTACCCTGAATGCCTACAGCTTCCAATTTGAGGATCAGTCTTTGTTCTGGAACCTTATCAAAAGCTTTTTGAAAATCTAAGTATATCATATCATATGCTTTCACATGATCTACAGCTGCAGTTGCTTGTTCGAAAAATTCCTATAGATTCGTAAGACATGATCTGCCTCGTCTCGTCATTGACTATCTCCAAGAATATTGTTTTCATTAAGATGCTCCTCTATTTTCTGTCTAATAATTTTCTCCAACATTTTACAAGTGATGCAGGTGAGACTGATTGGTCTGTAATTTCCTGGTTCAGTTGTGTCCCCTTTCTTGTGGATTGGTATGACATTTGCTGTCTTCCAGTCAGTTGACACATCCCCTGTTCTAAGTGTCTTTTGGAATATTTTAGTTAGCGGCCTATAAATAATTTCCCTAATTTCTTTAAGTATTGTTGGAAATATACCATCTGGTCCAGGTGATTTGTTTGTTTTTAATTCTGTTAGTCCCTTTAGTACCTCCTCCTCATTTATCCTGATCTCTCTTAGGGTTTGACTGGATTGATTGTTAACCTGTGGCATGTTATCAATTTTTTATTTTGTAAAAACCTCTGTGAAATACTCATTTAGAACATTTGCCACATCTTGTTAGTTTTCCAAGATACTTCAATTTTTGCACTTTATTTGTTTCACTTCCTCCTTTATTGACCTCTTGCTGTTGTAGTATTGAAAAAAGCTCATTGCATTAGTTTTAGCTCCAAGAGCTATATTTCTTTCTATTTCCCACTTTGCTTTCCTGATCCCTCTCTTAACAGCTATTTGCAGCTCAACATATTCTTTGTATTTTGTTTCATCTCAATCCCTTTTGTATGTGCTATACAACATTTTGGCCAATGTTTTTTGGTCCTCAATTTGCTAAGTTTTGGTACAAATTTCTCCTGAGTCTCAAGTATATTCTTAAAATATAGCCATCCATTTTCAACTGAATTTGTATCCAGTGTGCTCCAGTCTAACTCTTCTAAGTGCCATCTCATACCTTCAAGGTTTGCTTTTCTGAAATTATAGACCATTGTTTTAGACTTGGTCCTTGTTTTTTGAAAGAATGCCTCAAAGCTAACCATAGTTTGCCATTGGTGCTCTAACTAGTGTTCCTCTGACTCTATCATTTGTGGAAGGACTTACCATACAGTTTCATGACTTAAACTTGCCAAGATTGTCTTATTCAATTATTTATTTATTTTAAATTAAGTTGTACCTTAAGTAAATTTCTTATTGTCCCTCATATTCAATCACTATCAGAAACTCTCATGCTGAAAGTGGCAGCAAATTTGTCTCACACATAACACATTTTCCTTTCTCAGCCTTTTAAGACTTTTCAACTCTCAAACCCTCTTCAACTGCATGGTTAACATTGCTTTGTCATCCCAACAGCTGTTCTTTCTCCTATTTCTAATTTCTTATTAGAAATATATTCAGGTTTTTTATCAATATTTTAACTAATTAATTAAAATATTTACTATTTAATAATTTAATATTTAATAAGCCTTTTCATTGATTTCAATAATGATTCCCAGGTACCTCAGGAAAATAAATTTGCAAGAAATGTGTCCAGAGACTGCATGGGCACTAAGACTCTGTCCGCCTGTGTGGCTCATAGGTCTTTCTTGTTTCAGCTTCCTCTTATTGAAGTCCAATCTACACCGGTACAGATTAATTAGAACTGTTTCCAAAGCCAGATTGAACTGATCAATAGTTAATTTCTTACCTACTTAGTGTATTTAGGGAGTTTGTGTTATTTCTGGGGATTTCAAAACTCTTCATTGTGGAACTTATAGTTAATAAATGACCACATTTTTAATTTCCTGAAGCACCTGGTTATCTATTTATCCATATCTAGGAAACCTTCACCGATTTTTTTGCAGTTTCCTCAGATTCCAATTTTAAAAATGTGCTCTAATTCAATTTTCAACATTTTATTTTTTATTTCTGGTTTGTAATCCGTCAGAAAGTGTACGCCCATAAAACCCTGAACAACAAGGCCACCCATAACCCCCCCCCTCTATCCTCTGAAGGCTCTGCCCCCGAAACTCTCCTCTCTATTTAAGAACCCGCGATGCTTTTAGGCAATACCGCTTTAACACTCAGCATCTGAAACATCCAGCTTCTTCAAAATGGCCAGCAACATCAACGTGAAACCCTGCAAGAAGCAAACCTGGGCATGGGTTCCTGCACTCACCGATTTGAAGATTGAGCGCACCTGGGGGCTGTTCTGTGGGGCTCAACGGGGTTACCGCTTTAAAAGGGAGCCCGGTTATGTCCGAGTGGAGCTTTTGGCTTTGGGAGAGAAGGAGGGCACGTTGGAACCTTTTGAGACCGTAATTGAATACTCTTATGAGGACTGGTTGAAGGTGATGGTCTGGAGAGATCTGGGTCTTGTGGATAAGGCTCTAGAAGAGCTGCAAGAGGGTCCAAGAGAACCCGAAACGGGCTCTCTGACTCAGGGTTTTGAAAGTTGTGAATGGGAAAGCTTGCAGATTTCTGGAAGAGTGGTGAGGAGTCTTTCGATAACTACAGACCGCAAGGTGTTGTTTAGCAGGACCCTGATTACAAACCCTATTGAAGGGGTTGTGGAGGAGCCAGAAAAACAGGTTACCGAAATCATGTTTGACGGCTTGGACTGGCCGTTCCTGTATAAATGACGGTTTTGACATCTTGATCAAATGTTCGGAACTGGATTCTGTTAGAAGGAGTATGCTGGATTATGGATTATATATTCCCCTTGAAGGACGACGACGACGACGATAAAACAGACGACCTGTGGGGGTATGGAGGGGGGGCTGGCGCCTCAGGGGCCACTCTCTTCTAAGAGGGCGGTTTGTCGTGACGTAGTGAAGAGATAGTATAAAAGGCGCAACACTTCATTCATGGTTTAAAATTGAAGAGAATGTCTTACCCAAAAGCTGTGGACGTCGACAGGCTCTACAGACCTCTTCAAACCCGGGATCTCCCCTGGTTCTATTCCCCAGATTTTGTATACACTCCGGAACCCTCTGAATGTGGCTACCCTCCAAGCCCTCAACCCCCGGTCCCTCAGGACGAAACAGCCTGCTGTGCGATGGATGTCCAAATGAGTCTCGGTGAGCCCCTGGAGGGCCCCGATTTTGCTGAACTCTCTACCGTCTGCGTGTCTCAGGAGGGGGCCGGTCCAATGGATGTAGAAACACCCCACAAACCATCAGGCAACCCAGTGAGCATCGAACTGTCCCGGGTGCGTGATGAAGAGGATGGATTTATGCCCGGGGTTCATGTCGAAGTAAGCAGAGTTGTTAAAAGCACCCTGGTGTATATTCTGAATGCTCTCATCGACCGAGCCCTGAAAGAAGTCTGTCTGGGTTGTGAAGTGAATCACCCCAGTCAGTTGAGACACAGCTGTTTGTTTGAACCAGACGGCTACTATTTCCAGTTCTATTTTGACGTGTTTTACAGAAGACTGAACAAACCGTGGCTGAAACCTGCGCTAATCAAGGTACTGTCTTACTCCCACCTACATGCCACCCCCGGGCAAGTCCAGAAAATCATAGATGAGATTTTGCTGGAGCTGAAAAAGGAGCCGTTTATAATAGAAAAACTTGGTCAGCTGCTCAACGACCTGGATGAGCTGAGTAGAAAAACAGCTGGCAAGTTAAAAGCGTATTTCTTCCATAAATAAGTTAAAGCTGAGAACGGCGACGAAGAATTCAACATCTACGCCACCGATTCAGACTCTGACCTGAACTAAGGGACTTTGAATATGGGGAATGTTCTGGACTGCTTCTGCAACTGGTTCTGTCATCAACACTCTGCGGCTAACCTGAGAGCTCTATTACACCATGTGCTTGACAAAAAAGTAGCCAACGCAAGCCTTTTCTCTACAGATTTAACCATTGATGAGGACCAACTTTCAAACCTGGAAAAGTTAATGGTTGCTGTAACAAAGAATGGGGGGTACGAACACTGGGATGAAGCGCTCAAGGGGTCCAAGAATGATATTAGGCAATTTCATCAACATCTGTATGACATTTTACTGAGCATGTTTAATACACCTCTGTTTACTTTTAAAATAGCCCGTATTGTTGTTTTATTTACTTATGTAACTGGGGTGTGTGCCTACAAGATAAAGAAGCAGGTCTTTGTTGATATAGATCAAGTAACCAATCATCTGATTTATTTTTGTCTGGACCGTAGAATTTTTTTTTGTGTATGTTATACTTTTCTCAAATGTCTAAAAAGGGGTATCTGCTCTCCTGAAGTTGAATAAAAAACCTTGTATAAAAACTTTGAGCATAGTGTTGGTCTGTGTTGTTATTTGACAGAATGACTCAGCAAGCTCCCCAAATGCAGGAACTGTACTACAACCCAGCCAAGATCAGGGGTTTGGCAGGTAAGAAGGGTTTTCAAAGAGGACTCGCGGAGGCAGGGGTGAAGGCTAATGATGTGGTTGTTTCAGAATGGTTAAGGGAACAAGACGCCTATACCTTACATAAACCTCTCAGGATTAACTTTAAAAGAAACCGCGTATATGCGACTGACATAGACTCACAATGGCAAATGGATCTAGTCGATATGTCAAATTTATCAAAACATAACAATGGTCACAAATTTATTTTGATGTGTATCGACGTGTTATCGAAATATGCCTGGGCTCACATTCTACACAATAAAACAGGTAGGGCGGTGACAAGGGCCTTTGAGGATATATTGGGCCAGGGCCGGTGTCCTAAAAAACTGCAGAAAAGAGTTTCTCAACAGAGAATTTCAGAATCTACTGAAGAGACACAAAATACATAATTTCACCACCGGTAATGAGCTTAAGGCATCGGTGGTGGAGAGGTTTAACTGCACCATAAAAACCAAAATGTGGAGATATTTTACAGCGGTCAACACGTTCAAGTATTTTGATAAAGTTCAGGATTTTATCGAGCCTTACAACCAAGGGTATCACACCAGTATTAAAATGAAGCCTATAGATGTTGATAAGAGTAATTCTTTTAAGGTCTATAAAAATGTATATGGACCATTTATTAAGAAGGGAAAAACTACTTATAAGTTCAACATCGGTGATGTGGTGCGCGTTTCAAAGCTACGGAGTCCTTTTGCCAAAGGTTATGAACAAACATTTTCTGACTAATATTTTACAGTTACCAAGCAGTTGGCTAGAGACCCCCCGTGTACGTTTTACGAAGCCAAGTTACAAAAAATTATTGTGGGTAAAGACTGAGTATACAGAGTTGAAAAGATATTAGCTGAAAAAACCCAGAACCGTAAAAAATATGTGTTGGTGAAATGGCGAGGATGGCCTGAAAAGTTCAATAGCTGGGTCCCGGAGCGACAGGTTTTCGATATTCAATCCTTATAACAACATGACCGCGGGTGTGGTGGGGGCATTACTTTTGATACTCAAGATGGAATCAGGATGCTTCTACATGACTCTACCCAGTAACGCCTCTCTCGATATATATCCTAAAAATGAAATATCCAGTTACACTGTACAATTTGGAAAATCTATAGATCTAAGGGGCTCGTGGGAAGTGGGGTTGGCGGAAATACAGTATCCTTACACTTGGTCTATTTTACAAGATACGGATGCCACCTTCTCCATTTTTGATGATGTTAAAAAGAGTCAATGGACATTCACGATACAAGGAGGTTATTATGACAACGTGGATAAAATATTAGATGAGATGAATAAACAGTTCTCAGAAGGCAACCCCGACCTCAAGCTATATTACAACCCTATTAAAAACAGAGTGTACAAGGTGTCAAAACTGGGTGTTAGCATTCAAACCAGCGGCCACCTGGGCCATATATTAGGGTTCTATTCTGACACAGAGAGCATGTTCTCAGAAGTGGTGGCCCCCTTCCCGGCCGACATCAGGGGTGGCTTTTACACTCTTTATGTGTATACGGATATCATAGCCCACCAGAGGGTCGGGGATAGTTATGTCCCCCTTTTGAGAAATGTACTTATTAAAGGTAAAAACAATGACAAGGTCAAAATTACTTATGACAAGCCACACTACGTACCGGTCTCAAAGACACACTTTGACAACATCACGATTGAAGTAAAATCGGATCAGAATATCAACGTGCCCTTACGCTTCGGTAAAGTTATTGTCAAACTACATTTTCGACCACTGAAACAGTGCATACATTATTAAAATGGATACCTCGAGGGGATATGTCGATCCTAGCGCCTATGTGAATTATTACAAGATGCAAGCAGGGAATGGCTTGCCTGGTTTTGTAGGAGCCCCCACAATGTATGGAGCCTGTTCTAGGTGGTCTCTTTCGTGGTCTCTTTAGAATGGCCGTACCCCTGCTCAAGAGAGGCTTTGCTATAGCCAGACCCCACTTGAAATCAGCGGCTAAAAACATTGTTAGTGACATGTTCACCAATGTTATGAACCGGGCAGCTAGCCATGAGCATCAGGAGGGTTCAGGTCTCATGGTAATGGCGAGGAGTGGGGGTAAAAGAAGAAACAGCAGGTGTCCGCCAGGGCAACGAAGATCCCTGGCTAACAAAAAACGAAGAATCACTCATTCTCCAACATATCGTGGAAACACTCGGAGAAGGAAGCAGCACAAGAAAAAACCTGCAAGAAGAAAGTCTCAAAGAAAGACAAATAGAGCCTCAGGATACATCTTTTAAACATGTCTTTTGTCCACAGTCTATCGGAAGAATGCGTCAAATCAGAACTGGATCTGTTTACAGTTCCATACACCCAAACAAGTATAGATAAGAGCATATATGTAGAGATTCCACCTCTTTCAGCAATTTCAGACACGGCCCCTCTGGAGTTTTTCATAGCATGGCGAGGATTATATTGATTTGAATAACATAGTTATTTTAATGAACTGTAAAGTGGCTGATGAGGATGGCGATGCAATCGAGAAGATGACCAATGTTGGGGTCATCAATTACCCGGTGGCCACCATGTTTTCACAGGTGGATGTGACCCTGGGAGATCGACTTATTAGTCAAAGCAGCAATACTTACCCCTATAGAGCCATGATGGAGTGTATCCTTAATTATAGTCAGGAGACCCGGCCTTTTCTTCATAGACACCCCGGAAGCTATGGACGACAAGGATCCAGAGGGACTCAATCAGGGTTTGCAAAAAAGAGCAGCCTTTTCAACAGAAGGGCAGACCTTTGAGCTAATGGGGCATATTCATGCAGACATATTTTTTCAAGAAAAACTCATGCTCAACGGGGTAGACATTAAAATTAAAATGATCCGTAGTAAAAATGCTTTCTGTCTGATGACCCCTGATACTGAAAAATATAAACTGACCATATTATCGGCCTCGCTGTTTGTGAAAAAACGGGTCGCCATCTCAAGGATCAACCTCACAGCTTCAACCTGACCCCTGACGAAGAGTGTGGACAACATTTTTCGCTGGTGAAGACAGGCAATATGCGTTTCCTATAAAGCTGCACTCATGTTTGTAAACATTAAGTTCTCACTGAAGGAATTTCCTGACATGGGGCTTCCGAGCGGCTTGATTAAAGTTCTATTTGCTTTATCTCGACGACTTCTCCACTTATTTCCGAGACGGGTTCTACAACTTGGCGTCATGAATGAGGATCTGAACTTGACTCCACTCCCGGGACCAAAACAAGGGTGAGTATCTTTAAAATTACCACCCTGTATATTTAGATTTGATCTCAGGATTGTTTGAGGCTATCAGATTGTAATTTAAAGAGAACCTGTGGAGAGGTAGAGGTAAAACAAATAGAATGGTTGACTGTACAGCGGAGGTTCACAGTAGGGTGAACTCCAAGTAAGACAGATCTGCGGGGAGAGATACCAAAGGAACCTAAAGGTACGACGAGGCCTGCTGAGCTTGATGTTAAACAAGGAAATCCTAGTACACAAGAGCCAGAGTTAGTGGCAGTCAAAACCAGACGGAACCTGAGGTACATAAAGTCCAGCGATATAGCCCCATCGTTGGCAAGATAGGATTGGCATAATGGCATTATAATACATGTCTGTATGTGAATTCCTACAAGTTTTAAAATGTTAAACTTAAAATGGTAAAGACAGAGTGGGATCCTGACTGGACCCCCAGGTAAAAACAAGATAAAAACCGACAAAGTTTCTATAATTCTTTGTCTGAATAATATGAATTTAGAGAAGAAATTGATCATAATGGATCAAGAAAACACCAAAGTAGTGAAATAATTGAAAGATTATTTTACATCTTATTTTTAATAATAACAATATAATAAATAAAAAAATGCTAAGGGCTGTTTGAGACAAAACACGCCGCTAATCTAATATCTGAATTATCTTTGGATTTCAATCTGTATGTGCTTTGTGTGTTTATGTATATATATATATATATATATAGTCTGAAGGTTATGTAAGGTAAATGTCTGTTTTGTATGCATTGTATTTTTAATATTGTGCACAGTCCAGAATAAGACTGAGAACGAAAGTAACCAATAATTTCAGAATCATATTTACAATTACGCAGTTATTGATGTTTTAACAACAGATTAATGAGGATTTAAACATTTAACTGTATACAGAGTGCATAAGGCATCAGAAATAAGAAATAAATAATATATTCTATTATAAGAATAATGTTAAAGTAAACAAAATATACACTAAATACATACACTCACCTAAAGGATTATTAGGAACACCATACTAATACTGTATTTGACCCCCTTTCGCCTTCAGAACTGCCTTAATTCTACGTGGCATTGATTCAACAAGGTGCTGAAAGCATTCTTTGGAAATGTTGGCCCATAGGATAGCATCTTGCAGTTGATGGAGATTTGTGGGATGCACATCCAGGGCACGAAGCTCCCGTTGCACCACATCCCAAAGATGCTCTATTGGGTTGAGATCTGGTGACTGTGGGGGCCAGTTTAGTACAGTGAACTCATTGTCATGTTCAAGAAACCAATTTGAAATGATTGGACCTTTGTGACATGGTGCATTATCCTGCTGGAAGTAGCCATCAGAGGATGGGTACATGGTGGTCATAAAGGGATGGACATGGTCAGAAACAATGCTCAGGTAGGCCGTGGCATTTAAACGATGCCCAATTGGCACTAAGGGGCCTAAAGTGTACCAAGAAAACATCCCCCACACCATTACACCACCACCACCAGCCTGCACAGTGGTAACAAGGCATGATGGATCCATGTTCTCATTCTGTTTACGCCAAATTCTGACTCTACCATCTGAATGTCTCAACAGAAATCGAGACTCATCAGACCAGGCAACATTTTTCCAGTCTTCAACTGTTCAATTTTGGTGAGCTTGTGCAAATTGTAGCCTCTTTTTCCTATTTGTAGTGGAGATGAGTGGTACCCGGTGGGGTCTTCTGCTGTTGTAGCCCATCCGCCTCAAGGTTGTACGTGTTGTGGCTTCACAAATGCTTTGCTGCATACCTCGGTTGTAACGAGTGTTTCAGTCAAAAGTTGCTCTTCTATCAGCTTGAATCAGTCGGCCCATTCTCCTCTGACCCCTAAGGACAAGGATTTGTTTGTTAAAAATCATATTATGGACAAATTCTGTAAAGTCAAATTAAAGGAAAACTAAAGGCTGGAATCCACAGGAGCAGCACTCTGATTTAAAATCCATAGCAGGAGAATGTAAACAGTATAGTGACATATTATAGTCTTATTTTTTGAAAATATTTGGTTATTGGTACACAGCATAAAATACCTGAAATAAAAGTAAAAATTAGACCTTGGATTTAAGATGAGTGA
Source organism: Amia ocellicauda (assembly GCF_036373705.1). Taxonomy (NCBI): domain Eukaryota; kingdom Metazoa; phylum Chordata; class Actinopteri; order Amiiformes; family Amiidae; genus Amia; species Amia ocellicauda. The sequence continues at coordinate 15,679,902 of NC_089861.1, read as the reverse complement.
ATTAGTTAAAGGGTAAGAATTTTAAAGGATACTATAGAAATATAAAATTATGAGCATTGAATAAGTGAGCTAAAATTAGTATTGCATAATTTAAAGGAGAAAATGAAACATAAAAATACTATTAGATTGAGTTTTACAAACCAGAAATAAAAAAATTAAATGTTGAAAATTGAATTAGAGCTAATTTTTGAATTGGGAATCTGAGGAAACAGTGAAATTTGGTGAAGATATGAATACATAGATAACCAGATACTCCAGGAAATTAAAGGTGTGGTCATTTGGTAGCTGTAAGTTCCACAATGAAGAGTTTTTGAAATCCCCCGATATAAGATCCCTAAATACAAGGTGTAGGTAAGAAATGAACTATTGATCAGTTCAATCTGGCTTTGGGAACAGTTATTCTAATCCTGTACCGGTGTAGATTGGACTTCAATAGGAGGAAGTGACACAATAAAGACATATATGAGCCACGCAGGTGGACAGTCTTAGTGCCCACGCAGGGTCTTCATTGGGGAAATCATTGACTGAACACTTTTTTTGAAAATTTGTTTTCCTGAGGTATCAGGGAAACATTATTGAAATCAATTAAAAGGCATATTTTCTAAAATATATTTTATCATCTTAATTTATTAACTCAAATAATGGAGCGAAATATGTGTATAAATAGTAATAATATAAATTGATCAAATATAACTTGTATTGTCTAGTAAGAAATTAGGAAAAGGAGAAAGAACAGCTGTTAGGATACAGAGTGATGTTTTAAAAGGGTCTGAGCGATGTTGATGAAGGTTTGAGGACATTGACGAGAGGTTTAAGAGTTAATAAGGCTTGGGAAGCTTGAAAAAAGGAGTTTGATATGTGTGAAAGAAATGTGCTGCCACTTTCAGCACAAGAGTTTTGATGGTGATTGAATGGAATTTGAGGGAAAATAAGGACGTTACTGAAGGGATAACAATGTAAAATAAATAAATAATTGAATGAGATATAGTTTAAAATCTAAAGTCATGAAACTGTATGGAAATAGTCCTTTCACAAACAGAAATACCCTATCAATCAGGAAGGTATTCACCCCCGTTCACACAGTGAAAGTGTCTATGAGGTCAGCTCCCCACTGAGAGAGATAAGAGAGTTGCCTTGTAACTAAATACAAGTGTTCTACTACAAACCAAGCAACATTGTCAACAGACAGTAATGTCCTGGGAAATCAAGGATAGTTACATTACTAATGCTAATAATACTGATGTTGATACAGATTAATAGAAAAATAACTACTATTACAGTAAGGGAAAAAAATATTTGATCCCCTGCTGATTTTGTATATTTTCCCACTGACAAATAAATTATCAGTCTATAATGTTAATGATAGGTGTATTTTAACAGTGAGAGACAGAATAACAACAAAAAAATCCAGAAAAACGCATTTCAAAAAAGTTATAAATTGATTTGCATGTTAATGAGGGAAATAAGTATTTGATCCCCTATCAATCAGCAAGATTTCTGGCTCCCAGGTGTCTCTTAAAGGGAGTGCTCCTAATCTCAGCTCTTTACCTGTATAAAAGACACCTGTCCACAAAAGCAATCAATCAATCAGATTCCAAACTCTCCACCATGGCCAAGACCAAAGAGCTGTCCAAGGATGTCAGGGACAAGATTGTAGACGTACACAAGGCTGGAATGGGCTACAAGACCATCGCCAAGCAGCTTGGTGAGAAGGTGACAACAGTTGGTGCGATTATTCGCAAATGGAAGAAACACAAAATAACTGTCAGTCTCCCTCGGTCTGGGGCTCCATGCAAGATCTCACCTTGTGGAGTTTCAATGATCATGAGAATTGTGAGGAATCAGCCCAGAACTACACGGGAGGATCTTGTTAATGATCTCAAGGCAGCTGGAACCATAGTCACCAAGAAAACAATTGGTAACACACTAAACTGTGAAGGACTGAAATCCTGCAGCGCCCGCAAGGTCCCCCTGCTCAAGAAAGCACATGTACAGGCCCGTCTGAAGTTTGCCAATGAACATCTGAATGATTCAGAGGAGAACTGGGTGAAAGTGTTGTGGTCACATGAGGCCAAAATCGAGCTCTTTGGCATCAACTCAACTCGCCGTGTTTGGAGGAGGAGGAATGACCCCAAGAACACCATCCCCACCGTCAAACATAGAGGTGGAAACATTATGCTTTGGGGGTGTTTTTCTGCTAAGGGGACAGGACAACTGCACCGCATCAAAGGGACGATGGACGGGGCCATGTACCGTCAAATCTTGGGTGAGAACCTCCTTCCCTCAGCCAGGGCATTGAAAATGGGTTGTGGATGGGTATTCCAGCATGACAATGACCCAAGACACACAGCCAAGGCAACAAAGGAGTGGCTCAAGAAGAAGCACATTAAGGTCCTGGAGTGGCCTAGCCAGTCTCCAGACCTTAATCCCACAGAAAATCTGTGGAGGGAGCTGTAGGTTCGAGTTGCCAAACGTCAGCCTCGAAACCTTAATGACTTGGAGAGGATCTGCAAAGAGGAGTGGGACAAAATCCTTCCTGAGATGTGTGCAAACCTGGTGGCCAACTACAAGAAACGTCTGACCTGTGTGATTGCCAACAAGGGTTTTGCCACCAAGTACTAAGTCGAAGGGGTCAAATACTTATTTCCCTCATTAACATGCAAATCAATTTATAACTTTTTAGATTTTTTTTTCTGGATTTTTTTGTTGTTATTCTGTCTCTCACTGTTAAAATACATCTACCATTAAAATTATAGACTGATCATTTATTTGTCACTGGGCAAACGTACAAAATCAGCAGGGGATCAAATACTTTTTTCCTGTATCTGTCTTCACAGGAACCAGCAACAATGAATTTCCCTCACATTTAGTCCACAGGTTCTCTACCCACATGCCATGACACAGCAAAGTGCATAGTCTCCCCTCTCACATTGGCCTCCGCTCTTAGTGCTGCGGCCCATAATCCGTCCTCATGGCCACTGATGCCAGTGTGTGTGGACGGACAGGAGGGAGGGGGATGGTGGAAGCATACGATGCTTACCATACTCTGGTAAAAGTTATAAACTAACTAACTCTGCTGATTCCAATTGACAACAGGAGGGTGGCGATGTCCAGGAATAGACAGACAGATTATTAACAATTCATTTCTGATCGATTTCAGGTGCTGAAAATAACATAATTTTATCTTTCAGGAAAAGTTGGAGAAAGGCCTGAAGAAACAATATGGAAAGAGATTGAAAAGAAACATGAATAGTCATACAACTCCAACCTCTTTTAAATCTAAGCGCAATTGAAGGATACAGAGTCTGGTGGGCATTTCATTAACTATCCTTTCCATAGTTTAATAGAGTGACTACTGGATTGAAAGAATTGTGCTGTTTGGATGTGTGACTGAAATGTGAAATGATATGTGATGTTTCAATGTGATGTAAGTGGGTACACACTGAATAATGCTACTATGGTATATTGTATTATAGTATATGGGAATTAGAGCAGCGCCAATTTGGTTCTAACTTTTGGGAAATTATAGATGATAATGTTTATGCAAAGATGTGTACAGCAGTCATTACAAGGTTTAGTAGAATAAGGATGGAATTATATAATATATTATTAAAGATGAAGGTTTATTCAAAGTAAATTTATATATTGAGACAATGAATGTCCATTAATGGGTAAAATACAAATCAAGACACTGGCAATGTTGGAAGGAAATATTAGAGAAATAAATAATAATAATGAAAATATGAATAATAGGAGTTGTTCCTAATGAAACTATGGAAATAATTTCAAATGATGGTTTATTTGTAAAGAATGAATTGAGAAACAAAGATTAATAACTGCCATAATTTACCTAACAACTATTAACTATGTTGTTGAAAGAGCTGCTGTAATAATTATTAAAATGGTCTCAGATATTTAAGTTAGATAGAAGGAAAGAGATAAGCACATTGCTTTGAAAGTTTGACAGCTCCACACAAAAGATTATTTACACTAGGAAGTAAAGTTGATTCAGTAACACAGGAGAGATGATGCTGCTGACGACAGCTGAGTGCTGTACTGAAATAATCTGTGATAAATTGATACCAAGATTAATATTATTTTGAATTGTCCCTATACTGGAAACCTTATAGATTGTATGAATGTCAGCTACTGTACGTGTGATAGAGATGCCTTTTATAAGGAGGATCTCTGATGTTGTGCGAACCACACATTGTGTCTTCAGATGACGATCTAATCCACATGGCAGATATGCACATTATGAATTGTGTCCTGAAGGAACCGATGTCTGACCCGTAGTGGCAGAGGTGCTTATGGAGAAGACGCTGGTGTTCTCGTTGAGACACAGTAGGCCGAGGGCATGGCTTTAAAGACAGCCACACAGCATCTTGAACAGACCGATGTTGAGGTCCACAACACTGAAGTGATGGTTGACTTAATGGAGAAATAAGTTAAAATACTGAAATTAAAGTATTGAAAAACATTTCTAGACTGAGACAATTCCTCTCATTACATGACAGAGAAATTGATACACGCATTTGTTACATCTAGATTGGATTACTGCACTGCCATTCTGTCAGGCAGCACAAACAGAGCTATTTCTGCACTTCAGTTAGTCCAAAATGCTGCTGCAAGAATTCTAACTAAAACAAAAAAAAAAGAACACATCACTGGCTTCTCTTCACTGGCTGCCCGTGCGCTACAGGATAGACTTTAAAGTTCTTTTACTTACATTTAAAGCACTAAAGGGACTGGCACCTCCCTACTTAAAAGATCTCCTTATGGAATACACTCCAGGTCGGCCATTGAGATCCCAGGAAGCCGTTACATAGCGCTCCCTAAAATACACAAGAAAACCGCAGGTGGTAGAGCATTCAGTTAAAGGGCCCCGAAACTGTGGAACGATCTTCTAGCCAATATAAGAGATGCCCCCTCTGTCTTAGCCTTTAAATCACAGCTGAAGACTCATCTGTTTAGTCTCTGTTTTTCTAGCCCATAGTGCCGCCGGTGTGCCATGGACATGCAATTGCACAACTGTCTTTGGAAATGTCCTGCACTGCATGACCAGTATCTGAGCACAACTGTCTTCTTTGTCTTCCAGCAACAGCCCCTTCTGAGGGTCCGATGAGGCACCTTGTCCCCCCACCATGGAAGTCTAACTTGGCACAACCCTCGTCCGGGGCACCCCACCACGGAGGGCCAACGGGGCATCCACACCCAAGGTCTGACGAGCCATCGCCACCCAAAGGCTGTTGATGGTCCAACCCCCCCACCCCCGATGCCCTGCGAGATGCCTCCTCCAGAGGGAAGACCACAGCCAGCAGCACCGATCAAGAGCTTTCTGATCTCCTTGCTGCTGTAATAACTATACTGCCTGGAGGGGAGGCAACCATTAGGCCTAGGCCCTAAGCCGTGGACCCCCAGAGATTCATTTTCTCCTACATGCCATCCATAGGAGTTTTTTGTTTTTCTCTGCCTAAATGGTTTATTTACTTTATTCTAGATAATGTAAAATGTGTACAGGTCTATATTTATTTTACGTTATTGTATTTATGAATTATTTTATTTTGCTGTACGTTTGTTGTATATTTACCAGTCTGTAAAGCGCTCTGTGGCTACCCTGCAAAGGGCGCTATACAAATAAAAATTGATTGATTGATTTATTGATATTTACATTGAAACCAACCAGACCCGATACATTTGCTTATTTTACAATTTGCTTATTGTAAAGAGCTGAGTTGTCTAATGACATTAGCTAGCAGACGTTGGCTTTTGAACAGACTGTGGGGGACAACATTTAAAATACTGTACAAAGAGGATTATATTAGATATTGTATTAAGTCACTCCCTTGTTTGTCTATATTTTCTGATAATTATCATTATTATTGCTTCCTTTTTGTTATATGATATTCAGTCACTCCCTCATTTGTATATATTTTCTGATTATCATTTTTTTTTTTGTTTAACTTTCATACCTGTTGCTTGGCGATTCTGCTGCTACTGTCTCTGGAGTTTCCCGCTTGTTGGGACGTTCAAATGTCAGTGACGTCAGTGAAAGCAGGTCTGGGCACAGGCGTGTGGTAGCGGGAGCTGCTCGATTGCAAAACTGACCCTGGACCCACGGCCACCGTAACTTCATGCTACAGCGGTAACCCTCCCTCCAAATGAGGAAGAGGAAGTAGAGAAGCGAGGGCTGAGACAATCCACATGCAAATCTGGGACACTGCCTCTGCTGATTGGACATTATTCACCTTTTCTTTAGAATCCCATGATGGGAAACCACCTCCTGGGATGGATACTCCCTCTGCTGGAGCCTGAGTCCAAGAACCTTTATTCTATTATAGATATTGAAGAATATTGCTGAAAATATGTTTTGAATTGTTTTTAAAGTATTGCACTTTACATTTATTTGATGGTTTTGGTGATTTTGTTTAGTTGTTTTCTCTTGTGCATTGGCCATCTATTTTCTTCAAATACATTAGATTATTGAAAAAAACAAACAGTTTTTTATTTGTTTTATTTTTTGAAATTCTCAGGATACACCGGTGAAGAAGTAACAAGTTTATTACAAAAAAATAAATATAGGTTAGCCTAGAGCTCTGCTCTAACATGAAGTGAAGAACTAAGTATGTGAGGTTTTTTTATAACTTCAGAGATAGACAATAGGTTGCAGTGTTATCCATCAGAAGTGACTAGACCTTGTTAAAATCCAATTGTACATGCCTAATAAAGACAAAGACCTAAGTTTGTTACTATTGTTGAAGTGTTAGATGTTTATCAAATACATTGTTTTAAGTCCTTAACCATACCTGTGCCCCCAAAAAACAAAACATTTATACTGTTAGTGCTGATTGAAATCACCTGAAGACAACAGCTGTATATGCTGATTGCTCCAAGAAACCAATAATTAAAGTATCCCCCAGAAAGGAGTACAAAGTACAAACTAATGATTGCATTATAGACAAAACAGAGTTAACATGAAACCATTAAAAATAAACATAATATAAACAAAATAATAAAAGTAAATTGTCCCACTACTATATTATGAGTAAATCAATAAATTAACTGAAAACCTGAAAAATAATCAAATAGTGATTCATTCAGGACTGACAGTGAAATAATACAATTCAATAAAACAAGTTTTTTTTAAAAAATGATGTTGATGGATCAAATACTAAAGCTTCTCTAAATTCAACAGGAGAAAAATCATACTGTGATTGGAGAGGTCTTATGTCCCAAGGCTCTGTGAGAGCTTCTCCTACTGAGAAAATAAATACTTCTGCCAGGTCTTTGAAGTTTTTGAACAAAGGAACATAGAAGGAGTCCCTGTTCTGTGAAAAAAGCCAATCTATGCTTTTTCAAGAAGTAAAGTTGCCTGTGAAGGAGATTTCAAAATACAAGGTCTGTTACAAACACACACTGTTGATGTGGTCAGTAAAATAAAATAAAGCTTTTAAATTTTGTCAATGGTGCTTATTCTAAACATCATAATTTCTTTCATAGGATTGTTCATATAAATGTAATGTATTCAATTGATATATTTTCATATGGCATTAATAACTTTTGCTTAACCCTCTATTTTTAAATGCATTTTTTCTTATTAAAGAGGAATATAAAATGTAATTATACAAGTGAAAATACTAAAATGCAAATAAAGATGACATCCTTTGACATGCATCACTATCTCAAACGTGAAAGTCAGAGCATTTATCAATGGATTCTAATTCGTAGATTTCAGCATAAAGATATACAGTATAAGAGAAGGCAGAAACCAGTGAAAAAACAAACAATATTTTTATATGTGTTGCTTTCTCTGTATTTCACCTCCATTTAATATTACAAATTCCCTATGGATCTTTTTGTTAGTAAGAAGAATGAAAACTCTCATAGAAACAAATAATATGCACAAGATAATTATTTAAAGTAATGCATAACTGCAATGGTGGAGCAACGATCACCTGGGTTCACATGCAGGTTTTGATTTTGCTCCTCCTATACACACACAAACATTCATAAACTTGTATAGATATATTAGGCAATGGAATCACATGTTGTACATTGAAACTAACATACACCACTCAGCCATAACATCATGACCACTGACAGGTGAAGTGAATAACACTGATAATCTCGTTATCATGGCACCTGTCAGTGGGTGGGATATATTAGGCAGCAAGTGAACATTTTGTCCTCAAAATTGATGTGTTAGAAGCAGGAAAAATGGGCAAGCGTAAGGATCTGAGCGACTTTGACAAGGGCCAAATTGTGATGGCTAGATGACTGGGTCAGAGCATCTCCAAAACTGCAGCTCATGTGGGGTGTTTCCGGTCTGCAGCGGTCAGTATCTATCAAAAGTGGTCCAAGGAAGGAAAAGCGGTGAACCGGTGACAGGGTCATGGGCGGCCAAGGCTCATTGATGCACGTGGGGAGCGAAGGCTGGCCCATGTGGTCCGATCCAACAGATGAGCTACTGTAGCTCAAATTGCTGAAAAAGTTAATGCTGGTTCTGATAGAAAGGTGTCAGAACACACAGTGCATCGCAGTTTGTTGCGTATGGGGCTGCGTAGCTGCAGACCAGTCAGGGTGCCCATGCTGACCCCTGTCCACTGCCAAAAGCGCCTACAATGGGCACGTGAGCATCAGAACTGGACCACAGACCAATGGAAGAAGGTGGCCTGGTCTGATGAATCACGAGTTCAAGGTGTTGACTTGGCCTCCAAATTCCCCAGATCTCAATCCAATCGAGCATCTGTGGGATGTGCTGGACAAACAAGTCCGATCCATGGAGGCCCCACCTCGCAACTTACAGGACTTAAAGGATCTGCTGCTAACGTCTTGGTGCCGGATACCACAGCACACCTTCAGAGGTCTAGTGGAGTCCATGCCTCGACGGGTCAGGGCTGTTTTGGTACCTAAACAATATTAGGCAGGTGGTCATAATGTTATGACTGATCGGTGTATATAAGATATAATACAAGAAAATGATGGAAGTGATGAGTGTTTTTTTACAAGATGATAATAATAATAATAATATTAGCAGCCATTAAAAAAAAAAAAAATGTGGAATGATAACTTTGATTTTGATGTAGACCAATATTGTAAAAATCAGAGAAGGGTTATTGAATGGGGGAAAAATGGCACATACTTATGAATGTCTACAAAGCTTTTGTACCTTATCTACTGATCAAAATGAAGATATTCACAACTAAATATTAACTTGAATGGGTATAGACAGCTTTTGAAAACATTCCTAAAATTTTTCTATAACCATAATTTGAAGAAGAAATAAATGGCACAAAGTAAAAAAAAAAAAAAAACACTTATAAAATATTTATATACATTAACAAAAAAACAAATGCAAACCTTCCATACATTATGATTACATTTACAAGTTTAATACATTACAGCTGTACTCATTACTTCCTAATTGTTATTTCTATAGGTTGATTTATGTAAATGTCATTTCAGGTGAAAAAGCCCTTGAGGACACATGAGAATTGCAGACTGATGAGTGCACCAGGCAGCAAGGTTGTTCTCTTTATTATCTTTTTAATACAGCTTAGTTCACCCAATCAGTGACCAGATTTCTGATGTGTATAATTATGCAAATAGACTGTATTCACTTATTTTTCTCTTAAACTTCTTGATGTGTCTTCAACTACTCATATCTCAGGGGATTTATTCTTAACAATTTGTTTTCATGAAACCATAGATGTTTAAGTATTGCAATGAAAAATAGGTTTGGAATGTCGAAAAATTGCAATCTGAGTGTAAAATGACTCACTAGCCTTAATTTACTGTGCTGGCAGTGCTGCTGCTCATACCTTGTTAATCACTTATTACACAAAAACAAATACTAGTTTATGAGAGGAGAGATCCTGCACTGCATTTAAAAGAGAGACCAAAGTCATCAAAAATTACCTTTATTATATTTAAAAAATCAGGTCTTGATGTGCAAAAGGTGCTCATGTGAGTTAAAACCAAGCATTTATTTAACTATTGAAAAATAAATATGAACATATAAATATACAAATACTCAAAACACTTCATTAGATTCATATTTTGATAGACTCTCAGGCCTCTGGGAAGTGGTCTGACTATCAGATGTTCTATTTGAGTCTTGCCTCATTAGTTGCAACAGCTCAGGCATATAAAAGAGTGCTCAGCAGACCACAGGAGCTGCTAACAGTCTCAGCAGGTTTGCATATTTGGCAGTACAGTTTATGAAAAATCACATATCAAATTGCAATTATGGGTGATGTATTGGGTCCCTGAAGTGTTTTAGGAAAGCTGTGCATGGTAATTCAAATTTAGTGAAACAATATGTATATGGGTGTATAATCTATTACTACTGTATATAACCCAAAAAGTTACAAAAACTGATGCTGTGGTACTCACTGCAAAATACCCAGATACCAGGAAGTTGTTCAAGTAATAATACCAATAATACCTGCATTCAGTTGGTAACAAAGAGTATCTTTTGTGCTCAATACAAAAATAAATACATTGTAATACATGTTTCTTCTCTTTGAGCCTTTTCATTAATACAAAATAATGTAATTATGCTAAATAAAACAGTATTGACCACAATGTACAATCTTTTTCAATGCTGAAAGTCAATCGTCTGGATGCTGAATGTTGGATGAATTTATTTGCCACTGCGTTGAGGTCCATCTTCATAGATAGACGTTTGTGACCATGAAGTCACATGGTTCAGTCTGGCGTCTCCCATGGTACAGCTGAAACCCTTTATAACGTGGTGCCTGGGGTCCAAAGCGTTACATTGCAATATAAGCAGGATCACGTTAACAAATGTTGGCATATTTTCAGCATTTAAACTTCGTACATGTACTCAATTCATCTAAGAATTATGGGTAATAATTGCACAACTGAATTCTAAGCAAAATCATGCTAAAACAAAATTATATGCAATTGCATTCTTTAAAACTTTTTAATGATACAGTGTACCATCAAGTTTGTTTCAAAAACATAAACACCATAAACACATTCCGTCGCAAACAAGCTCCTACACGTGCTTTCAACAATGTCAACAAACAATAAACTGTTAATCGTGTTTTTAAATTAAAGAACGTTTGAAGAAATGTAAAATATAATGTGCTCTGTATCCTTTACACTACTAGGCATTTATAACAGTAAACTATTGCACATTTTACCTTTTTTTATGTAGTTGATTGTTTCTCAATAAGGCATTTTAGCTGTAAAATTTTAAGGGAATCTACATTTAATGTTTCAAGAAACCTATGTCCAGTTTGCAAACCAGCGAGTGACAACTCTCTGAAGTCTGGCCTTTTCAAAACGGCCTGTGGGCAGGATGAGCCTTCCACATCAGATTACTCTAACATTGTCTCTCATAGGCGTATTAGGCTGTCACTCTTGAAAAGCACAGGCCTGTAGCTTTCAAATTATACAAAATATGGGCATTTCCTTATAAGTAGCTCTCTGCTATAGGCTTTGGAAAGATTCTCCGTCTTTTTGTCAGTGACACACAAGAGGGGAGAGGGGGGCTGCGTTCCACATCAGATTACTCTAACACTGTCTCTCATAGGTGCAAATGGATGTCAGTCTTGAACTTGAAAAATGTGCCTCTTTCGGTGAAGTCATGTACTGTGATGTGTTTTTGTTTAGGATGACTAATAACAGACCTGTTCCCTTGAAACTGTTGTAGTTTGAAGGTAGGTCTTATTCCTTTGAAGGGATGAAAAGAACCTTTTCCGATGTGCAAGTGGAGAGTGGGATTGTAAGCGCAATCTTAATCAGTTTGACCAGCTCTGGTAGTAGTGCTCGTAAATGTTCGCCTGCAGTTGTACTCAAATGTAGAGAGGTGAATGCCAAGTTCTCTTGCAAAGTCAATAAGCATATCACAATGTAGTTGCAGTCGACCAGCATCAAAGTCAGCCTTATAGAACTCTGCAAAAAGATTGCTGTCATATGTCCCAGTGACAAACTTTTCAATGCTTGTCATGTCTTCCTACACAACAGACTTGAACCTGCTGCACAGTGCACTTGTAACACAGTCTATAACACTGTTCTAACTTTGTTGGTAGGGTTCTTCAGAATACTGTTATTAATGCAATACAGATTTATCATCAAACCTGCAAGGTGCCTTTCTAAGTTTAATTAACAGTTAGTTCTGCTTGATGAAACTGCATGTGACTTCCCTGCAAGGCAGTTTTGACAATTTCAACACATGCTAAATGAGTAAAAGGAACTGGAGAGTATGTGCAACATTTTTAGAGATCTCTAGCACATCCACTTGTTTTCCTTCCAGTGTTACTTTTATCATTAATTAAGATCTTCAAGGAACTCTGTTAATTCCCTGTAGTTGGAGACCACTGGTAGCAGTGAGGATGCTCAGAGTGTCCATTTTGTTGGATATAATGGGCACAGACTCACTTCATCTTGCTCACCTGTCTGAAGCCTTTCAAATCAAGCAATTTGTTTTGGAGAGATCATTACTTACTGTCATCAGATTTCAACAAATATCAACACACTGTAGTACATCTTGCACCACCAAGTTCAGACTGGAAGAAATATACTTCATGGTTTCCAATATGGAATTCTTTAACAGAAAATATTTTTTTGTAAACATGTCAAAATAAGACTACATTAATTAGATAGTTTCATATCACATAGTTACAAGTTCATAAGCCATTAATGTATTCAATTAATTAAGTATTTACAAATCAGACTTGCAAATCTTAATTGTAGAAATGCTACACAGTGCGTTTTGATTCTGTAGCATGTTGCTGTTTCACAAAAAAGAAAAGAAAAAAGTTTAACAAAAACTCACATACCAGGAAGCACAGCACATTTAATGTATGTAAAATAAAATATCTTAATTAATCTGATATATGTATAATTTTGTTGTTGGAAGTCCTGAAAATCTAGAAGTCTGTTACATTCAGAAAATACATTATGTGCTTAATATATACAGAACATTTTCACAACCCTCATTTGAAACCGTAGGAGTGTATACTTGACTTATACACTCCTACTAACACATGAGTACATATAAACCAATCACTTTAGGGACTATGTTACATCCCCTTTAAATGATGAAAGACTATATACACTAACGTTCAAAAGTTTGGGGTCAGTTATAAATGTCCTTGTTTTCCATGAAAACATACATGAAATGAGTTTAAATAGGAAATATAGCAAAATGAGTAGGAAATATAGTCATTGACAAGGTTAGAAATAATTATTTTTAATTGAAATAATAATTGTGTCCTTCAAACTTTGCTTTCGTCAAAAAATCTTCCATTTGCAGCAATTACAGCCTTACAGACCTTTAGCATACTAGTTGTCAATTTGTTGAGGTAATCTGAAGAGATTTTACCCCATGCTTCTTGAAGCACCTCCCACAAGTTGGTTTGGCTTGATGGGCACTTCTTACATACCATACTGTCAAGCTGCTCCCACAACAGCTCAATAGGGTTGCGATCTGGTGACTGTGCTGGCCACTCCATTATAGACAGAATACCAGCTGACTGCTTCTTCCCTAAATAGTTCTTGCATAGTTTGGAGCTGTGCTTTGGGTCATTGTCCTGTTGTAGGAGGAAATTGGGTCCAATCAAGCACCATCCACAGGGTATGGCATGGCATTGCAAAATGGAGTGATAGCCTTCCTTCTTTAAGATCCCTTTTATCCTGTACAAATCTCCCACTTTACCACCACCAAAGCACCCCCAGACCATCACATTGCCTCCACCATGCTTCACAGATGGCATCAAGGACTCCTCCAGCATCTTTTCATTTGGTCTATGTCTCCCAAATGTTCATCTTTGTGATCCGATTCATCTGTCCATAACTCTTTTTTCCAATCTTCCTCTGTCCAGTGTCTGTGTTCTTTTGCCCATCTTAATCTTTTCTTTTATTGGCCAGTCTGAGTTTCTTTGAAACTTTGCCTAGAAGACCAGCATCCCGGAGTTGCCTCTTCACTGTTGACGTGGAGACTGGTGTTTTGCGGGTACTATTTAATTAAGTTGTCAGTTGAGGACCTGTGAGGCGTCTGTTTCTCAAACTAGACACTCTAATGTATTTGTCCTCTTTCTCAGTTGTGCACCGGGGCCTCCCACTCCTCTTTCTATTCTGGTTAGAGTCAGTTTGCACTGTTCTGTGAAGGGAGTAGTACACAGCATTGTACGAGATCTTCAGTTTCTTGACAATTTCTCACATGGAATAGCCTTCATTTCTCAGAACAAGAATAGACTGACAAGTTTCAGAAGAAAGTTATTTGTTTCTGGCCATTTTGAGCTTGTAATCGAACCCACAATTGCTGATGCTCCAGATACTCAACTAGTTTAAAGAAGGCCAGTTGTATTGCTTCTTTAATCATTTCTGCTGTGCTATTATAATTGAAAAAGGGTTTTCTAATAATCAGTTAGCCTTTTGAAATGATAAACTTGGATTAGCAAATACAACGTGCCACTGGAACACAGGACTGATGGTTGCTGATAATGGACCTCTGTACGCCTATGTAGATATCCATTACAAATCAGCCGTTTTCAGTTACAATAGTCAGTTACAACATTAACAATGTCTACACTGTATTTATGATCAATTTGATGTTATTTTAATGGACAAAAAAATTGGATTTCTTTCGAAAAAAAGGACATTTCTAAGTGACCCCAAACGTTTGAACGGTAGTGTATATTGTAGCCTATGTACATTGGTATTTATTTGTAATTATTTGAAGTGTACAACTGTAATGTTTTTTGTAGCTTGATTTTTAAAGGGAGACAAGATTATGAAGTTAGTCATCAGCTGTTTGGCAGAAATAAAATGTATGGAAACGACAGTTTGTTAGAATCCTCAAGCAGCTTGCTGAGCAATAGCTATAAACCTAAAGGTCTAACAGGATCTGTGAACAATATGGAAAACTATGAGAACATGGCAAAGCTTCAGGACAAGGGATCTTGTGAATGCCAAGGGATTAAGGATGACAGTGTTGAGTTCCAGGCTTCCTTGGAAACTAATCAGACATCACTGCAATCAAGCCATTGTGCTCCTGAACACAACCCCTCAATTAAAGAAACCTGTGAAGGCTCTACCGATTTTATCAGTGTGGGCGCAAACAGCACCTCCATCTCATTTGGAGATTTTCATTATTTAACACAAAATATCCAATTTAATGAAACTATGAAAAATGAAGCTACATTGGATACAGCAAAACCAATAGTGAAAATGATTCCTTTAAGGATTGTAAGGACCATAAAATACAATTTTCTTCAGAAGAAGAAAGCCATCATGTTGATTCTAAGGGCACTACTCCTGCAGATGACCAAAGTCTCTGTTGTAATGTAATGTAATGTTGTAATTCTTAACATCCTCAGAGTTTTATCAGGCAAAGAGGAATGTATTTTACCAGGGGAAGGACATCTGGTGGAACATCAGTGTAAGAGTGAGAGTGATTGGAAAAATAGAAAGAGAATTTTCAGATTTAAGAAGACCAGCCAAGGAACTTGCCCCAAGAGTATCACATATGTCAGATATTCAAACCAGTTCTCTTACTAGCTGTGATGAGAACAGTAGTGGACAAGTAAGAAGAAAGTCACTTAAAAAAGCTATCCAACAGAGTGGAAAGAAGAGGATCATCACAGGAAGACCTGTATCTGTTTGCATTCAGCCTACAAGCCCAATAAGTACACAACCATTCTCTCTCTCTCTCTCTCTCTCTCTCTCTCTATATATATATATATATATATATATATATATATATATATATATATATATATATTAATTGTAATCTCTCCTATATTCTTATTATTTTGTTCAGGAAAGCAATATTGGTTGCATTTCAGTCCTTCAGTTTTGACATTGAAAAACATATTCTGGTATCTGACTCAATGTCCTTGAGCAATAACCCATACCTCACCTTTATACCATTATTTTCTTAATTTCTACAATGTATTGATTGCTTGATTTTCTGTAATTTCAATTAAAATAATGATTGTGTGGAATGTTTGTGGTACCATTTTGATAATTTGCCTAATTAGAATAAAATCTTATTATAGTAATCTTTAAAATTACCCAAATTAGCTTAATTTGTATAGTAATTCAGTGAGATTCCAAACATAACATATCATATGTTTATTGATTTGAAGTGGTAAAGACTTGAATCTAATAAGACATGAAATGCTTGAAAAGTTTCTATTATGTTTATCTATATGCCTACAATATTCCACAACCAATTAAAACAATTAAAAGTGGGCTGAAATATTTTATTGTTGTACTTTGTCAAATGAATGTACTAAATATAAGCAACGGGGTATATTACTAATTCACAGAATTGTGTGTGTGTGTTGAAAAGGGGGCATTTGGAGGTGATATTTTTCCCCCCTCTGGAGTCAGGACCTTGACTATACCTTGACCAAGAAATTTGGCCACTGACAAAAAATTATTGAATTGAATTGAACCGACTGGAAGAAGGGATGAGTTTAAGGTCATAAATAACATCACAAAGGTTGGCACCATTTTACATGACTATGTAAAGTAAATAACACACACTACATGTAACTAATCCATACTACTTGTTAAGTGTATGTAAGCTTGTGCTGTAATTACATAATCTATACTAGTATTTAATCTTTAACTATACATAAACTACATGGTCAATTCACTCTTGTTATTGTGTAATTACAGTGTAAGTAAACTGTAATAAGTGTACTGTATTACAAAGTGTTTCCGAATGATATATTTTAGAGTCTCTTTTCCAAACTAACCTTCAGCTCAGCCTTCTTCCATGTGGCTGCTGCGGCAGCTATCTGTTCTTCTTCTTCAATACAAACTTTTTCCAACTTCATAGCTACTTTTTTTAGTGTATGTTGTACGTGTTTGTTACCAGAGGTGCTGGGAGGGGTTTTTGGGGTTTCCCTACTAATTGGGGTGTTTATTTATTATGTTTCTTTTATTATGGAGTGTTGTGGGTTTATATTTTCACTTGTCTTATTGCTTTTGTTATATTTGTACTTGTTATATTATTTGTTAATTTTCACTTGATTTGCTTTGGTTTTTTCAATTAATTATATTTTCACTTGAAGGCAACATTCTTCACAAACTCCAGACACTAATTAAGGACACACCCATCTGATTGGGTGGTGTCCCCCACTCCTTCAACTAGCACACCTGTTTTCATCTATCTCCTGACCCTTAATGAGGAGAACCTGCTTTAAAAGAGGAGTGCAGAGAGCCGTAAAGGTACGCCTGGGACTGAGAAGGAAGGAGGAGGACAGCACTGTGGGGAGAAAGGCAGGAAGGCATGCAGCAATTGGGAACATTTAAAGGCTAGGAAGACAGCCTTAAGGAACAGAGGAAGCTGCTGACTGGAACAGGGGGAATTGTTCACGGCAAGATAAGTACTCTGATGTCTTATGGGAAAACTCTCCTTGGTTTTGAATGAGATTTTTGGCTGATGATTGCTGTGTGAGTGTGTGTGGTTTCACTCACCCGGCCTCAATGGCACGTCCCTCCTGAATTCCCACTCCTTGTTTCTCTCTCCCCTCCCAGGATTGGTGGCACTACAGAGCCTGGTCCAGTGGCTGACACAGTGGAAGGGGGACCCCATACTGCCAAGCCTCCTAGAGATCCACCTGCTATGAACTTGAATGGACATTTGCGACTAAGACTCCTTTCTGCACATTTGCACCGTAATTCCGGGACTTTGACTTTTGGGGGGGGCCAAGACAGGCTTAGTTTTTAGTGTAGCTTTAGTGCCTGTCTTTTAATTATTTTTTTTTTTAAGATTGCTAGCGGAATCGCCTACTATTAAAGGTGGTTTTAATCATTTTTATTGTTAGTAATAGGGCCTCTAACCCGGCAGACTTCATGCCCCGCCTGGCACCCATTGTAATAAACTTGTGTGTAACACTGAATTTTGACTCTGTGGTGTGTGCATTGGGATCTTGCCTTTAGCAAGATCCCAATGCACACACCACAGAGTCAAAATTCAGTGTGGGGAGAGGGGGGAATAGTGAGGCCCTCTCCTCGCTGGAATAAAATAGGGGTGGCGTGGTCACGTGATGGTGGCAATTGTCCCCCCCCTTTGTCATCGTCACACTTTGTGCTGCCTTTGGTTCAGCACATGCTCTAATGGCAGCTTCACCTTCAGTTTGTCGATCCATGAGACTCTCCTTGACTCTGAGGACTTTGATTAAGGCTTTAATGTGACAGTGTTATTATTCAATTTCTAACAAACAATCTGGTTCTCTGCTTCAGATATTATGTTTCAAACAAGCCCATCATGTTCTTGATCAATGGTCTTCAGTAGTGATATAGGGTGCTTTAGGGGAAAGGGGGCTGCGGGGAATTTGACCTTTGACCTTAAACTTGATGTAAAAAACAACGTCACTGAATAATTAGCATATTCGAGGGTGGAGTTGACAGGGCATTGACATTAGCATATTAGAGGGTGGAGTTGACAGGGCACCACAGGAATATACAGGGTGTTGGGGGCCTTGAACTGTTTTTCAAACCCTCCAAAAGAGTTCTATGTATGCCCTCCTGTTTCTTTAGTAAAATAGATATGTGTCCCTATGCGACAGCTTGCGAGGCTATCTCTTCAACAGGGTCAAAGAGGTTATCACTTTCAAATGGACAAGGGTTATATTGGTCTGATGCTTTTTGAGCTATGGTGATGGTGAGGAGATATCTACACCTTTTGTAACCTCGGGTCATTGAAGAATTATAATATTTGTGGGTGGAGTTGACAGGGCACTGAAGACCAGGGCAGAGTCTGGGATGTCTACGCCTTTTGTAACCTCGGGTCAGTGAAGAATTAGTATATTTGTGGGTGGGGTTGACAGGGCACAACCAGAGGGCTGAGTTTCAGGGTATTTATTGATGTTGAGCTTGAGAACAGGGGTCTGTTTACAGTTTGAGAACAGGCTCTGTTTACATTTGAGGTGATGTGACAGGGCCCCTTTATAGCGGAATGTGGCGAGAGATAGCGTTCTGCAGAAGCAGTGGGGGCTGTGGGTAGTGACTGTGGGAACAAGTAATTTTCCACAAACAGATTGTATTCGGAACATCTTGAGAACATAATATTAAAATAAATAATAAATAACAACATATATAAAGAATGAAAAATAAATCCTTTCCTTCGAGAGAAAATAAAGAAAGAAAGAAAAGCAAAACTGTATTAAATAAGTAATTTCTTCACACGGAGCTACTTAGTAATAATGAGAAATATCTTGAGATCTCGAACTGTTTTAGAAGTGGTCTTCTCACCAAAAGATGGTGTAAATCATATGTGTCCAGATACCCTGAACATAGATGAAATGACAAGAAATGGAAAACCAAATAAATAATATAAAGCAATATAATCTACTACTACACATAATACAATGAATTTCAACAGTTACAGACAATATCAAACACCCTATTTAAAGAAAAGGTTAATATAAGCTTGAATAAATACAATGATCATGATATATGTGCGTGTGTGCGTGTGTGCGTGTGTGTGCGTGTGTGTGTGTGAATACAGGACTCCCCTGTCCTATGCGCAAGCTGGTGCTCTTATCTCAATGTCTAGTCACTAGTATTTATAAATAACTGAACATAATAAATGTAAAACAAGCTTCTATCTGAAATGATGTTTGAAACCTGTGACTATAAGGCTATTAACATATAAACATTAATCTTAACCATTAGGTTGTACGAAGATATAAAATCATGATGCCCATATAGCTTTTTTTGGAATCAGGATACACGATACAGCCACTGTGTGTTAAAAGATAAGAAAATAAGATTCAGGTTCGTGAACGAAAAGGGTGATGTGAAATACGCTGACGTCACATACGAGCACAAAGCGTGCAATTTAAATGCGGGTCCTTGTGTGAGAGTCCATTTGGTCAACACGCTGTTTCGCTCTGGTCCAACAACCCCAACTTATTGCTAGTCCTGCTTCAACAGATCAAGGTCCTGACTATGCCGCTAACCACGTTGTAAATAACTATTGTGTTGACACATTTGAAGATCTTCAGCAGGCATTAAACAATGTGCAACAAAATGGGTGTGGAGGGTTGTCACAATGGTGAAGCCGCGGGGGATGACAATGGGTTTAGTCATGAGGATAGCGATGTTCAAAATATCAACAAAGAGGCTGTCGATATTCGGGGGAGTAACGATAGAACAAATACTTGCGATGGTGGTGGTGGTGGTGGTGGTGGTGATTGTCATAATATCGATGCTGATAATAATGCTGGGGTTGTAGAGATCATAGACAGGCCAGCCTTCCGTAATTTCGAAATTGTTCACCGATTTAACTTTGCAGAATTATTCAACAGCGACAATTATGCCGAGATATTCGTCACAATGCATGATATTATACAAAGTATACTTGACCGGATTTCCGAACGCGTTAGACCCCAGGATGTGGTACAGTTTGAGCTGAGAGCAGACTCATTATTCTATCTAAAATTGAAAATCTACTTCAGAGTCAAGCCTCCATCTTGGCCGATGAAAGTCTGGTCTTGGCCATTAATGTTGTTCGTAACCCTGAGGGTGGTGCTCGCAGGAGACTGTCGAGTTGTCTGAAGAATGAAATAATTCATAAGAAACTCGGACAAATAGTGGCTGAAGGTAATACAGATAAAAATATATGCTTTGCATATAGTATAATACGCCTGCTCAAACCTAATATAGCTGCAGACCAGGTTCTGCATGAAGCTTTGCAAATGCATCAGGCCGCAGGTCTATCTGAACATGAAACGGTGGCTTTTTCAGATATCCACAAATTTGAGGAGCTGACGGATCTTAAGATTATAGTCTGGAACCGTTGTTAGACAAATTATGTGTTTGTACCATTTCAAACTCACTCAGAATTTCACCCCCAGACGTATTTATTTTCTTTCACGAAAATCATTACTACAGAGTTAGAAATTTGAAGGCTTTTTTGGGATGTTCATACATCTGTGATTTTTGCTACAAGGGCTTTAACAATGTAATGTGTGTTACCATCTGCAATGTCGAAAGGGTGAAGCTCCCACAGTGCAGTGTAAGGATTTTTTAAGGATCTATTGATCCGCTTTCTGTTTTTCTGAACACAAAATACCTAAAGGGGGTACAGGTCAAAGCATCAGCCCTTGCGATAAAACTGTCTTACAGACAGTGTTACAGACAGTACACTTTTAAAGAGGATAAACTCCACAAGTGTGCCGCTCTGAGGTGTCATCTCTGTAACGCCGACTTAACACCCAAGACCGACCACCAATGTTTCATCCAGTCTGTTAAACCGGCACCCCTACATAACAAGTATGTCTTTTATGACTTTGAGTGTAGGCAGGAAGGAGGTGTTCATATAGTGAATTATATTCACTGTATAGACATGCTGGATCGTGAGTGGGCTGCAGCCGGTGAGTTGTGTGTTGCAGGTTTCTTTAAAAAATATCGCTGTCCAAAGTATAAAGATTACACATTCATAGCTCATAATGCTAGGGGGTATGACTCTTATATCTTGATGAAAAATTTGGTAGAAAATGGTGTAACTCCCCACATCATAGCACAGTGTTGTAAAATAATGTGTTTCGCAGACAATGATTTCAACCAACATTACACAGACTCGCTCAACTTCTTACCCATGAAATTGAGCGCTTTACCCAAAGCGCTGGGTTTTGAAAAGGGTTGGTTCTGCCACTTTTTTAACACGGTCGAAACACAGAATTATAGATTATAGAGGAGCCTACCCAGCACCCTTTTATTATGGGGTTGAAACCATGATGACTCAGGAGAGAATAGACTTCTTCAATTGGGATGACACAGTTAAGGAAGGCATTTCTGATTTCAGAAAGGGCATGGCTGCCTATTGTAAAAATGATGTGGTGATCCTTAAAGAAGCTTGTGTCAGGTTTAGACATGAAGTAATTAAGACTGCGGGTCTTGACCCTTTGCAGTGTACAACAATAGCTTCTCTCTGTATGAAAATGTTTCGAGACAATTTCTTGCAGAAAAACACCATAGCCATTACAACTCCAGACAATTACAGGAGCAGACAAAATAGTTTTTCTACGGCCTCCATCCAGTGGTTGGAATATATGGCCGACAATCATAGCATCTTGATCAGACACGCTTTGAATTATGGCAAGGTTAGAATGGGTCCCTACTTTCTGGACGGATTTTCGGATGTGGATGGTGTGCGTACGGCTTATGAGTTTGCTGGCTGTATTTACCATGGGTGTCCTCAGTGCTTTGATGCGAATACTTTTAATCCTGTCACTCATCAAATCTGCGGAGATATGCACTTTGATTTCTTACAAAGAATCGAGACTCTAAAAAAGACCTACGGTTTAACTGTGAAAGACATGAGTGGGCGGCTATGAAAAAGCAGGACAGTAGTGTTCGGACGTTCCTGAAAACCTTTGATTTTCCTGAATGTCTTGAACCGAGGGATGCTGTTTTCGGAGGACGCACTAACGCAATCTGTTTACATTACGAGACGAAGGCTGAGAAGAGAATAGATTACTATGATTTCACCAGCCTGTACCCCTTTGACACCCCACCATCATCTATTGCGACTTTCTCAATCTCCAGCAATACTTTGGCTTGATCAAAGTAATGATGTATCCGCCCAGGGGTCTTTTCTTACCGGTTTTGCCTTATAGAGCTTCAGGAAAATTGATGTTTCCGCTATGTAGAACGTGCGTTGAAACTGAAAACCAGATGGTGGAATGCCCACATGCGGATGATGAGAGGTCATTGACAGGGGTGTGGTGTAGTGTGGAGCTTAATAAAGGGATTGAGAAAGGATACAGAGTCGGTAAAGTGTACGAGGTTTGGCATTTTTCTGAAAAATCTGACACACTTTTTGCTGATTACATCATGACACACCTTAAAGTGAAGCAGGAGGCTTCCGGCTACCCTTCATGGTGTACTGATGAAACCAGTAAAGAGAGCTATATTCAGAAATATCTTGAAAAAGAGGGCATCAGATTGGATTCGAGCAACATAACTGTAAACCCTGCGAAGAGACAGATATCAAAACTGATTCTAAATAGCCTGTGGGGTACATTTGGAGAGTGGCCTAATAGAATAAACACAACCTTGATTAAAGATCTGTCGCAGTTTCTTCAATTTCTGTTTTCCAAAGAGCACGATGTTTCACATTTTAGCTTTGTAAATGACAGAGTAGCTCAGGTGCAGTGGCGACACCCTCAAGATTTCCCAACCAAGCTGGGGAATGTCAATGTTTTTATAGCTGTTTTTACAACGGCTTATGCTAGATTAGAATTGTATAGTTTAATGTATCGTCTGCAGGAGCGAACTTTATATCACGATACAGACTCTGTAGTCTTTGTCAGCAGACCAGGTGATTGGATGCCGCCACTTGGAGATTATCTGGGCAAGTTAACAAATGAGCTAGACCCCCAAGATCACATTGTAGAGTTTGTTTCAGGGGGTCCAAAGACTTATGCTTATAAAACAGCTTCAGGAAAGAGCTGTATGAAGGTGAGAGGTATAACTTTGAATCACACTAACAAGAAACTGATCAATATCAAGTCTCTAATGACTTTGGTTCAAAATTATGTTGTAGACCAAGACGCTCAACCTCAAGAGGTGATTACTTCCGGAAATCAGATCGTACAAAATAATAAGCTCTACACTCTTGAAAAGAGGCCACTACAGAAAAGGTTTCGGGTAGTGTACAACAAAAGAGTTATTTTACCGGACTATAATACGTTACCCTATGGATATTGACGGGGGTTTCGATAACAGACTGCAACACCCCTTTTCATGTATTATATTGGGTCCTTCCAATTCTGGTAAAAGCTTTTTTCTTATAAGACTTTTAGAGAATTCGGCAATGGCTATAACACAAACTCTCGAGAACATAGTTTGGTGTTACTCATGTTGGCAGCCTCTATACGATGAGCTAATGGTTAAAATTAAAAATCTAAAATTTGTGGAAGGTGTCCCTGTGTTGCTTTGTGACGATGATTTGTTACCCAGCGACAAATGTAATTTAATAGTGATCGACGATCTCATGGAAACGGCTAGTGACAATAGCAAAGTGGAGAAAGCTTTTACAAAATATACTCAACATAGAAATTTGAGCATCGTCTATCTAGTTCAAAATGTACTTTTTTAAGGTAAAAAGATTTGAACGATCAATTTAAATGCTAATTATATTATTCTTTTTTCAAAAATCCTAGAGATAAGCTGCAGGTGAATACGTTGGCCCGGCAAATGTACCCCAGATATCTAAATTCTTTTTGGAATCGTTCGAAGATGCGACTAAAAAAACGTATGGATACTTGCTAGTGGATTTAAAAGCACAAACTCGACTTGCTGCACTCAGATTGTCCTGTAGTCTACGTGCTAAAGAGAAGAAATAAAAAATAGAATGTCGGCTGGGATAAGAAGAAACCTACTGCTTTTAAATACATTATTTGAGGGTAATCCTCATCAGAGGAAAGCTTTGTTGTTGGCCGCCCCTTCTGATCTGATGAAATAACCTTAAACATTCTGCAGGGCAACATACCCTTAACAGCTTTTCAACTGATTAAACTAAAAAACAAAAGTCTGTTATTAAGGTCCTCACTAACAAGAAGTTATCCATTAAAAATAAGAGAAAGACTATTAATCAGAAAGGTGATTTTATCTGACCCCTCTTGAGCATAGCCGTGCCTTTCTTAACCAGCCTTCTAGCTTCCAGATCTGTATAGTAGCGATGGAATAACCCCCAAACATTTTCTTGGTACCTCAAGAACAACTTGAACCAAAAAACCCACCTGGGAGCCAGAAATCTTGCTGATTGATAGGGGATCAAATACTTATTTCCCTCATTAACATGCAAATCAATTTATAACTTTTTTTAATATTGCATTGTGATGACATCTGCACCACAAAGACAATTCAAGTTATGAAAGGAAAAAGAAGACAGTGCATAAACATGCAAACAAAGTGCAATGTTCATGAGTCAAGGCCTGTGTGCATGGTTGTAAAAACACACACTCAGAATTATCTGTGTGGGTGGACAGCACTATGTACTAAGGCGCAGGCTAGTGTCGGTGTATTCTTGAGGAAAAAAAAGTGGAAATAAGTTATGCTGCAAAACACCAGGTGTCAGAGAAACATATACTCGGGGAGCAGGCCTATCAGTTGTCTGAACAAGTGTAGGTAAAGGAAGGTTTGGCCAGCGCTATACCACCTGAGGGGCTCAGGAAATAATGACATGAAACAGTCCTATTTAAGCAAGCGTGGAAGGGAAAAAATATGACAGTGTATGCACAAGGGAGACGTATAAGCAGAAGCACTATAAACTGAGCACGAGGATTTGGTGGTGGCAGAAAATGTTTTGAAGATAAGAGATAAGTCCCAGCATTCAGTTCAGGGAACCAGGGTTACACTAATATTATTTTGTATGTATTTTATATGTAGTCAGTTCAGTCTTACCCACACTAAAATGGATTCACTTTGATAGTGTCACTGCCACCACCATGTAGTCAGGATATTACAACCCATTAGGAATGAGGTGCTCAGTTATTGAAAAAAGGACAGAAAAATAACTTGGCTTTGGAAGAAAATACAGTAAAAAGGTCAGGGTTTTAAATTATACTGTTAAAAATAAGCATACACATTCAACAATCAAACACAGATATAAAATACATTTCCTCCTATAAAAAACATTTACATATTACACCTATCATAATTTTTCACACACCCTTGTAGAAATGTATAGGAAAGATAGAAACATAATAAACTAATATATTACTTGTTTGAGACATTCTAACATACTCATTCAGGATCCAGTATGTGAAGAAGGCGTCTGGTGGCTTGAGTTTCCACAAAGCCCTTTTGAATGCATTTAAGGTGCATCATTTTATGCATGTAGCTTCCCATGTTTACCTATTTCTGCCATCACAAACAATGCTACTTCAAGTAAAGCTGACATTTTCTATTAAAATCCTTCTGAATACTGAGCACAGTTCCATTTACGTGACTCAAACATTGTAATATGTGACACACTTGCAATTCCCGTTTAGCTAATGAAACAGGGCTCATATGGTATATGAGCACGTAACAAGTAATTTAGCTACTCATTAAACAGGTCAGTACAGTGTTAAGTCATGTTGTAAAACAAGGTTATCTTTCGAGTCAGAAGCACTGCCCAAGGGGGAGGGGTTTTCAGCGCGCATCGCTGCAACACATCGAAGACTTTGTCTATCAAAGCTGCCATTGGCCCTTGTGTCTGTCACTCAAATAGGACCCTTCCGCTTCCTGTTTGTATAACAGGTGACGTCTGCACAAGGACTTCCTCTTTTTGCCCTTCGCCTTGGTTCGTCAAGACGTGTAAGTGAGCCTCTGTGTTTGTCCAAACCAGAAATCTGCGTTTTTTGGTTGGCTGGCAGTACATACTGTGCTTTCCTTCCACCGATTCGCTACAGTTGTGTGTTGTTGTGCTATTTTAATTTTATTTAAATTAGCCACGCTGTTTTGTTCCGTCCGCGCCGTGGAAGTCCATTGGCGCCTCGGTTCATCTCGGCTTTCACATGACTACTAGTCGTTTAATATTAATATTATTATTATTATTATTCAGGCTAGTTCGCTGTGTTGGTTTTGTGTCCACAGGACTTTTTCCTCCACAGTGAGAGCACACGCAGCGGCAGTAATAGCCGAGGCCGGCTGCCCGGCCTAAGCCTCGGTCTGTTGTAAGAGAGCTCGCCCGCGAGAGGTGCTCCTCCGCCGCCTTGCGCCCGCACTACAGCCCGTGGTGCGACTAGGCTTGTACAGCCCGCGCGGCGGTGTGCAGTGCTTTGTTCGGCACACTTCGGCGGTGCTTGGTGTTACTCCTCGGGACCTCCCGTGTTGTTGCCACAAAAGAAAAGGCACAACTTGGTAGAAGTGTTCCCTGTTTTTTTAACCCAGCGTACCACTGCAGTAGCGTGTGGTCGTCGTGTAGTGCCCCTCCCCCACTGTGTTGTGCTGTGTTGCCAGTGGAGACGCGCTTACAGTAGCAAGTCCTGCTAGTTGCTCCACTATCGCGAGAGCTCCTCGGCTGCTGGTGTGCCTTCGGTGCACGAGCACGTCGCAGTGCATGAGCATGGTACTGATGGTATGGAGAGACCACGTTCCTTCTCCTCCCATCCCCGCCACGTGTGGCCACCGCACGCTACCGGCTTGGAGTGGTGACGTGATCTGCCCCCTCTGTCTGGGACCGGACCAGGGGAGCGGAGCAACTGTGGGCCACGCTCAGTCACGTCCTGGAAGCCAGCGTCACTGCCGTGTTGTCAGGCTCTCCACTTCTCCAAGCGAGGGTGGGGCTTTGGTGGATTCTGCTTTCCACCTAGCCCTTAGCCCCTCTGTCACCTCTGTCAGGCCAGTGACTGCTGGGGCTTCTGTCCCACCGCTGGCTGTGACAATTAAGGGACAGAGAGGGAGGCCCGTGGAGAGGCGTCCCCAGGCCCCCTCCCCCTCCTCTCCCTCACCATCAGTCTCCCCTCCACCGAGACGCCGGAGCAGGGGCCCGAGTGCTACAGACAGGGGGCGAGATGCTGCTATCCTGGCTCTCAACACCAGGATGGACCAGATCTGTGCCCTACTGGCTGCGCAGGTGGCCCGGCCCAGGGTGAATTCCACCATCTCGGCATTGGTGTCTTTGCCCCCCTCTCTGTGACGCCAAGGGACCTGTCCTGTCTTAACAGGCAGGGTGACAGAGGCAATGCTCCGCCGAGCATATGAGGCTGGAGCCCAGGCGGCCCGCCTCCGCAATACAGAGTCCCTGCTGACCCTCTACATTGCCCAGCTGCCGGAGGCCCCCGATGCGAGGCCCTCGGGGGCCCCACAGCCTACTGGAGAGTTGGCTGCGGCGACAGACGTCCTAGTGACGGTCATGCACCATGGGGCATGTGCGAATGGCCGTTCCCTGGCAGCCATTGTGGTGGCATGCCGTCAACTCTGGCTTTCCCAGGTGAGACGAGTCCCGGCCGCAGACAGGACTCAGCTGATGGATGCCCCCATCTCGCCCGGGTTCACATTTGGTCCGTCCGTGGAGAGCATGTTGGCACACTCCCTTCAGGAGAGAGAGCAGTCGCTACAGCTAGCCCGAGTGTACCCCCAAGCAGCACCTCTGGGCCAGGCCCGCAGACAAACTGCAGGGGCTAGAAGGCCAGCCCCCAGGCAGCAGCAGCCCCACCCTCCTGCTGACCTGCGCCAGCGACTCACCAGCAGGCAGACGCCTACCCAGGGCCGCCGCGGTAGAGCCAGGCCTAATGCCAGGAACGACGGCAAGAGGACGGGCAACGGACCTCCGCCCCCTCCACCTCCCGCGCCACGGCCCTGAAGCGTTCCAGCAGCCTCTGGCCCACCCCCCAGCAACTCTCCAATTGGCACCTCCGCACCCGGGACTCCTGGGTGCTCCAAATTATAACAGTTGGCTACTCCCTACAGTTCCAGACTGTGCCCCCTCCGGGGCTGCATGAGGGATTCTATTCCCCATACTTCCTTGTGCCCAATAAAGATGGCGGTTCCGCCCTATCTTGGATCTGAGATACCTGAATCACCGCCTCAAGGTGTTGCATTTCAAGATGTTCACCCTGCGTGCCATGTCTCAGGCTATCAAGCCTGGAGACTGGCTCACCTTGGTGGATTTGAAAGATGCCTACTTTCACATCCCCATTGTGCAGGCACACAGGAAGTTTATCCGCTTCGCCTTCGAAGGCCAAGCGTTTGAGTTTGCTGTTCTCCCTTTCAGCCTGTCTCTAGCCCCTCGCACTTTCTCCAAGTGCATGGACGCAGTGCTGGCCCCCTTGCGTTGCCAGGGGGTCCGCGTCCTAAATTATCTAGACGATTGGCTGGTCTGTTCGAACTCCAGGGAACAGGTTCAGAGTCACACGAGCCTGATCCTCAACTGCCTCTCCGAGTTGGGCCTTCGGGTCAACAGAGAGAAGAGCTGTGTTGTGCCAACTCAGCAGGTGCAGTTCCATTGCCATTCTGTCCACGCTGGTACCAGAGAGAGTTGCCTCCATACGCGCGTGTCTCTCCCTCTTCCGGTTGAGAGCCTGCATCAGGGTGTCCCTTTGCCAGAGGCTGCTGGGCCTTCTATCGGCTGTGTCCCAAACCCTCCTCCTCGGCCTTCTTCATCTAAGGCCTCTGCAGTGGTGGTTCGGGTCCCATGGGATGCATCCTCGCCGCGACAGAGCACGTCAAGTGACAATTACTCAAGCGTGCTGGAAGGCACTCCGTTGGTGGCGGAGCCCTTCGAATTTAACCCTCGGTGTGCCCTTGGGGCCAATTTGCCACCGAGTGGTGTTGACAACAGACACCTCCAAGCAAGGTTGGGGAGCTGTCTGCAATGGACAGGGAGTCCGGGGCAGTTGGACTGTGCCCGTCAGGGCCCTCCATATCAACGCTCTGGAATTACGAGCTGTGCTCCTCGGTCTCCGTCACTTCATGCTGGCCCTTCGGGGCAGTCATGTTTTAGTGCGGAAAGACAACACAGTGGTGGTTGCCTACATCAACAGGCAGGGAGGTCTCCGGTCGCACACACTATATCAGCTAGTGCATCATCTGCTTCTACGGACACAGCCTCAGCTGCGCTCCATCAGAGCAGCCCATCTCCCGGGCATCTCCAACACGGCGGAGGACCTCCTATCTCAGGGAGGCCCCCCGGTGTTGGAATGGCGCCTCCACCCACTGGTGATTCAGCAGCTGGTGAGCTGCTACGGCAGGGCAGAGGTGGATCTCTTCGCTTCGGCAGAGTCCACACATTGCCACCTATGGTTCTCCGTTCGGGACCAGTCAGGGACCCTGGGGATCGACAGGTGTCGAGCTGTCTCCTCTACGCATTCCCTCCGTTCCCTCTTCTCCTAGTGGTTCTGGAAAAGATCAGGGAGGAACGAGTGACAGTTCTGCTGGTAGCGCCTCGCTGGCCCCGCAGACTGTGGTTTGCGGACCTGGTCTCCCTCTTGGTCGGAGAACCTTGGCAGCTTCCCCTGCGGGCAGACTTGCTGTCTCAGGTGCAGGGCACACTGTGGCATCCCAACCCGGGCCTGCTCCAGCTCTGGGCCTGGCCCCTGAGCGAGATCGCCCGATGGCTTGGGGTCTGTCAGACGCGGTAGTGGCTACTATTCAGTCGGCGAGAGCTCCTTCTACGAGGTCGCAGTACTCCTACCGCTGGCGGACTTTTCAAACTTGGTGTCAGGAGAAGTCTCTTGACCCAGTTTATTGCCATATAGGTGTCATTCTGCAATTCCTGCAGGAGCTGTTGGACCAGGGCAAGTCACCATCCATGCTCAAGGTTTATTTAGCCGCCATCTCCTCATGTCATGTCAGGATTGATGGCGAGCCTCCGGGCCCTAATTTTTTAGCGGCGCAGTTTCTGAAAGGTGCACGCAGGCTGAGGCCTACCCACGCTCCTTCTTTGCCCGCATGGCGCCTTGATGTAGTGCTGGACGCGCTCCCGAAAGTGCTGTCTCCTTTCCATATCAACAGGCCTATTGAGTTGATGGCTTTCCATCCTCCTCCCTTCTCTTCGGAGGAGGAGAGTAGGCTACACCTGTTGTGCCAGCTGCAGGCTCTCAGGTGCTATTTGGAGCGCACCTAGGACATTCGACGCTCGGACCAATTGTTTGTGTCCTACAGAGCACAGACGCGGGGCCAGGCGCTTTCAAAGCAGGGCCTCTCGCACTGGATTGTGGACACCATTACCACGGCTTATGAGTCAACTGGAGCCCCGGTGCCTGAACACCTGGTGGCCCACTCAACTCGAGGTGTAGCCACGTAGTGGGCCCTTTTTCAAGACGCCCAACTGGCAGACATCTGTGCGGCTGCGAGTTTGGTCTCGCCGCACACCTTTGTTCAGTTCTATAGGCTGGACGTGACGGGCCCAGTTCCTTCTATTGGGAATCCGGTGTTGGCTTCAGTTGAGTCGCAGTAGCCTGTTAGGCACTGGCTATCCCTGTCTGCCCCTGTTGAGCATGCTTGGGAAAAGCAATGCAGAACCGTTATCCCTTCCTACTGGACTATGACTTGTATACAGTTCATTCTGCAGGTGGGAGTGCATGTGTTTTTTACACCTGTACCCCGCCATTGTACATAGTTCCTTTGTCAGCAGGCCTTGGCCCCACCCTAGCTATACTAGCTGTACTGAGGGCCGCTGCCGCTGTATTCAGCGGCAGGCTTTGAGTTTGCTCTTGTGCCCCGCTGTGTATATAGTTCATTTATTGACATCAGTAGAGCATCTGTTGCCGCTAGCTGCGGCAGTGGGTAACCTGCTCCTGTGTCCTGCGTGTGGTGCATGAACTGGCTCCTGTGCCCCGCAGTGTATATAGTTCTTTAGAATAGACAGTTGAGCTTGTCCGCTCCTTATTAAGTTGAGCGTGGACAAGTACTCCTGTTGTTAGCGAGGGCACTCGTGCTTTGCTATGTATAAAGTTCCTTTGCCAGCAGTCTGTGGCCCCCCCCTAGATGTGCTGGAGGCCACTGCTGCGGTGTCCAGCGGAAGGCACTTGAGTTGGTTCTTGTTGGTCCGCTGTGTGTATAGTTCCATTATTCATAATTGAACTATCCAGCAGTGGCTATCTAATCTGGTTAGCCTGCTGTATGTTGAGCACGGGCTACGAGACTGCGCCCTGTGCTTATATGGTATGGTCTGGGTATTGGCCCCGCTCCTAGCCCTGCTAGTAGAGCAGGAGGCCGCTTCACGGTAGGCACAAGGTCTTGTGGCCCGTGGATACACCATTGCTTATTTCTTTCCAGTTCAACATGACTGCGGTCTTCGCGTCTGGGCAGCCCAGATGTGGCCCAAGGGGCCCCTGTGGTTCTATCAAAGAGTTGGTACGGCTCCTAGTAGGTTCGCCTCGGGACAGGCTCTCTTACCAGCTCGCTGCCTCCTCCCTTGAGACGGTTTGGTTATACTGTAACCCCTCCCCCTTGGGCAGTGTTTCTGACTCGAAAGATAACGATAGGTTGTGTATGCAACCCCGGTTATCTGAGAAAAGAAGCACTGCCCAAGGGTTGCAAGGTCGTGTGGAAGTTCGAGCTCCTGGAAAAAAGAGGAAGTCCTTGTGCAGACGTCACCTTTTATACAAACAGGAAGCGGAAGGGTCCTGTTTGAGTGACAGGCACAAGGGCCAATGGCAGCTTTGATAGACAAAAGTCTTCAATGCGTTCCAGCGATGCGCGCTGAAAACCCCTCCCCTTTGGGCAGTGCTTCTTTTCTCAGATAACCGAGGTTGCATACACAACCTATCGCTTTCTGGTGTAGTGGGCTTAACAAACTACTGTGCTGGAGTGGTGTAGGTGTGGTTCCTATGGTGCACGATTCAAATCCCGAGCAGGGAACTCCGGTTTCACTTGTTACTAGCATTTTTTCTGGCACATGTTTCTAATTAGTATATTTTGTGCAGGATTTTGTTTTTATTTCATGACAACACAACACAATAAAATATATCAGGCTTTTAACGACGCATTTTTAGAACGATTCGCAGGAGCAATATAGTTTCAGTTCATATCCAGTTCTGTTGTACTGCAAGGGTACCCATAAGAACTACAAATGGTCTTGTACTGCACATTTTTTTAAACACGCCCCCACCACCCCCCCGGGGTGGCAGCAATACACTTCCGTAATAATAATAAAACACTGTGTATCACATAACTGACCGTTAATGTATACTGTATGTGCTATAACCCAACAATAAAATAAATAATATTAAAAAGTGCATGCAACAGACCTTTTAAATATACACTATCTCTTAATGGGCAATAATTAATAGAGTGTTCCTTCAAACATTAACCCTGATCATAAAACATAAAATAGTTAACATACCTAAGCCAGACACCAGCACAAAAACACAGAGAAGAGGAATGAAAATCAGGAATACGAACTTTAGATATTGAATTAATTCCTTCTAAAGTTCTCTTCCACAGCACGCCTCCGTTGCTTCTGTCTGAAACCAGCACAACACATGGTGTGCCAAACCCGTTTGTATGCAACATTCATCAACAGCATAAGTTTTTCTTCAGCTTCATTCAGTCACTAGGGCAACAGTAATCTCTGTCTCGCTCCCTGCGTCTGTTTATCACATTTCTCTCCTTTTATCACATAACAATTAATACTTTCTGTGCGAGGAGGAACAGGAGGAGCACTGCCAGAGCCCTACAAAATGACCTCCAGCGGGCTACTGGTGTGCATGTTTCTGACTAAACTCTCAGAAACAGACTCCATGAGGGTGGCATGAGGGCCCGACATCCTCTAGTGGGACCTTTGCTCACAGCCCAGCACCGTGCAGCTTGATTGGCATTCACCAGAGAACACCAGAATTGGCAGGTCCACCATTGGCGCCTCGTTCTCTTCAAAGATGAGCGAAGGTTCACATTGAGCACATGTGACAGACGTGAAAGAGTCTAGAGACGCTGTGGTGAATGTTATGCTGCCTGCAATATCATCCAGCATGACCGGTTTGGCAGTGGGTCAGTGATGGTCTGGGGAGGCATATCCTTGGAGGGTCGCACAGACCTCCACGTGCTAGCCAACGTTACCCTGACTGCTGTTAGGTATTGGGATGAAATCCTCAGACCCATCGTCAGACCTGCTGGTGCAGTGGGCCCTGGGTTCCTCCTGGCCCGGTCTCATGTGGCCAGAGTGGCCAGAGTGTGTGGCCAGAGTGTGTGGCCAGAGTGTGACTAAGGCATTGATGCCATTGACTGGCCCTCACGTTTCCCAGACCTGAATCAAATTGAGAACCTTTGGGATGTTATGTATCAGTGCATCCGATGCTGCTAAGTAGCGCCACAGACTGTCCAGTAGCTCACTGATGCCCTGATCCAGGTCTGGGAGGAGATCCCCCAGGACACCATCTGCTGTCTCACCAGGAGCATGCCCAGACATTGTCGGGAGTGCATACAGGCACATGGGGGCCATACACACTACTGTGTCACATTATGAGTTTCTGTGATGAAATTCATGCAAGTTGGAACAGCCTGTGATTTCAATTGTTTAATTTGATTTTTGGTGTGAGTTTAATCCAGCCCTCAATTGGTTGGTGATTTTGGTTTCCATTGACTGTTGTTATGACATTTTGTTCTCAATGAATTATACAATGTACAGTAAAGATTTTGATCTTTAATATATTTTGTTCATCGATATCCGATGTGTGATTTAAGTGTTTTGTCCCTTAATATTTTTGAGCAGTATATATATATATGAGTATTTTGTCTACATAAAACATGCATTCCCTGCTGGATTTTCACTCAGTAGAACTGGAAATCTTTGAGACTTCTCTGATAGCCTTGTGTCAATAACTTGCTCACAAATCAAGTGAAATTCTGTGAAAGTGGAAAAGTGTTATATAGATCTGAATTTTCAAATGTCATTACACAATATGATAGTACCAAAAAAAGATATGTGTTGCTTTGGTGACTTCTTTCTCATAGTGTATGACATGTGGGTCTTTTTTCCACATTTGAGCTAAGAAATTTTGAAACTATTAAAAACTACCCGTGCTGCATAGAGAGTCTGTAGACCCTCCAAACCAGAGATGATTAACACTATATCTATGGAATATGAATACCTTATAAAATTATATCACACAGCCCAGACATACAAGAGTAGCAGCTAGAAAATAAAGAGGGGCTGCTTCAGACAAAAAGTTTTGTGCATAAACATACAGAACATAGATCTACATTGGAAAGTGAAACTAAACTTTATCCTAGGAGTGCACAAATCTAAAACTTGAAGGAAGAAGCTGGAATATATGAGGGAAAAACAATACTTAATGTATTTCTCACACAGCTACCTTGATTGTGGGTAATGTGGCCTAATAAAGTAAGATGCAGCAGATAACAAAATACATTGGGGATAGCATGTCCATGGTATACTGGTAGCACTTTGGGTCATGATGAAAAGAAAAACAGAGATTAAAAAGATTAAGCTTCAGCTTTGATTTAAAGGCTGATACAGAGGGGGCATCTCTAACTTAGGCTGGGAGATCATTACACAACTTTGGGGTCCTATAACTAAATGCTCTGTCACCTTTAGTTTTCTTGTGTATTTTTGGAACCACCAGATAAGTTTGAACATACAGACTAAACCATACTTTTAATAAGCATGCAGTTAAAAGGGTAGACCATCACAAGTCATTTCCACTAGTCTCAACAAAATGCCAGGTGAAAAATGCCAACCCAAGATAGGAATGGAAAAAAGGCAAGAAAAGGAAGACAAAAAAGACAAAAACAAGAGTGAAAAAGAAGTAAGAAATGTAAAAAAAAAGAAGCTATAGAGAAAAGTCTCAGCCATTGAGTAATTTATACAGTGGATTCAAGCTATCAAACAAAAATGAAAAAAGCCTTCCAGGCAGAGTAGACATTTTTATTGGAGCCACAAAGCTTAAACCTGATTTTCTCCGGAAGAAAATACATCACATATCATACCCAGTGAGTAAAATTGTATGGGGCAGGTTGCTTCTAATGTAACAGGAACTGATGTGATTGGGAACCTGAAAAACAATCAATTAAGTAAATGACAGATTGATATACTGCATACTGCAGGTCGGGAGGGAGCAGAACTAAAACGTGGTTAACCACACCATCTGGTAGTGAAAACTGGGAAAGGTCAGGAGGGGAATATTACAGTACCCCACTCCCTACGAGCGTCCCCCAATGCTAAAGACCCCCTACGATGAAGTAACTCAGGATGCTCTCGGTGAAAGTCTTCAATAAGTGTGAGGTCCAGGACGTCCGTGGCCAGCACCCAGGAATGTTCTTCTTGGCCAAATCTCTCCCAATCTACTAGGTATTGAGTATCACCTCTCCTACAGCGTGATTGAAGAAAGGAGCGAACTGCAAAGGCTGGACCTTCCTCCAGGTCCAAGGAAGGAGGAGGTGATGAGAGACTGTCAGAGTGAGTGGGGTCCGATATCACAAGTTTCAATAGGGAAACATGGAATGTGGGGGATATCTTTTAATGTGGAGGTAATTGCAATCCATAGGAAATGGAATTGATTTGACCGATGATTTTGAATGGTCCTATGAAGCGAGGACTAAGTTTCTTAGAGGGGAGCCAGGGATGAATATCCCAGGTGGAAAGCCAGACCTCCTGCCCAGGCTGGTATTGTGGGGCTGGTCGCTGGCGACTGTCTGCCTGTGTCTTCTGGCAGCGGAAGATTGTTGGAGGCGTACTTGCCAAAGAGCGTCACTACAGCGAAACCAATCATTGACTACTGGGACGTCCGATGGCTCTCTGAACCACGGGAACAGCGGTGGCTGGTATCCAAGGAAGCATTGGAAGCATTGGGTGAGACCTGTGGATACATTTATAATGGAGTTCTGGGCATATTCAGCCAATGGCTTGAACTGGCTCCAGTCGTGTTGTGAGTGGCTGCAATATGAACGTAGAAATCTACCAATCTCCTGATTCATGTGTTCGGTTTTGATCACTGGATTGGGGATGGTATCCGCATGTGAAGTTGATGGTGATGTTCAATGATTTGAAATAAAGCTGAACAGACTCTGGAGGTAAATTGGGGACCCCTATCGAATATTATGTCAACTGGTAGCCCAAACATTCTGAAGACATATGTGAATAAAGCCTCTGCAGTTTGTAAGGTGGTGGGATGGCCCTTAAGCCTTTGACCTTTCTAAACAATGCACTGTGCCACCATGAGTGAGTTTTTTTCAGGTGCTTCATTTTTACCCACATATTATTATTATTATTAATATTGCAGAAATTTGGTGTGCATCATATCTGCAAGCATATATAAGTGTATAATCCAATAATAAGGTGCTAGTTGAGCATTTTGCATTAGTATCAGCTGCCATTTTTTCACGGATTTACACATAAAAATCATTGCAAAACATCCTTGACAACCAACAAAACAGAATAAAATTGAGCATCTTTATTTATCACTGTAAACGAAATAGAATAAATAAATATTTATTGATTACAAATACATACATGATACATGGATAGAATAAGCTTTTTTGACAACAAAAATGCACAGCAATAAACACACAGCATAACTGAGAGATCATATTGCAATGTAATTCAGCAAATACATACAGCAATACAAAGCAAACATAAATAAAATGGAGATCCCCTGTAATAAGATTCTCCTTGAACACAAACACAAAATGAAAAAGGCTTCTGTGTTGATCACTGTAAACAAAATACAGACAAAATAAATATTACATTGCTCGAACAATGGATGGAATAAACTTTTTTCACAGCAAAAACACACACTGAAACTCAGAGATATCCCTCGCAGTGTAATTCAGCACTATACACACAGCAAGACAAAAGCTAAATAAAATAAAACATTTTGCATATCTGCCAATTTACTCTAAGGGCCGGGTTAAATCAAAACTTTGGCCCACCCACTAATATCAAACTACAAACCTGTACATCACAGCAGTTACATTAATGATTAGAAAGTGTCATCTTACTAAAAATGAACCTGCAACTGAGTACAGTTTTCTATTAGCCGGTGGGTCAAATGCCCTAAATGCATTTGTTGTTCTGCAAGCCGGAGAGATACATGGATAAAAACACAGCAAAAAGCTAATTTTATTGATGTATACACTTTTCTTTCTAGTAATGTACCTAATCAATACAATAAGCTTTTTCCCCCAAACTCGTAACACAAAAGAACATACGATTAAATAACTTCTGTAATGAGGTGCCTGTTGAACCCCAACAACATAGAATGTAATATAAAACAGTGAAGTATTTACAAGAAGATTCCTTCACAGTGTAATTCAACACTGTATATACATACAGTGAGACAAAAGCAAAATAAACTAGAATGCTAAAGTTCCTGCATGTCTGTAGATAAAAAAGGTTTTTAGGATAGAAGTAATAGTTGAAAAAAGTAAGCAGCTTAGTAGGTGGATTATTATCAAATCTTAGCTACCTTCATATTTATAGGCATAGTATTGTAACGATTTGGCCTTTTGTTTGTCTTCGTTGTTGGAGTTCATCACTGTTAGCAGGAATAATGGAGAGGATGCAGGGTTCAACACAAACAGGAACTTTATTTGCACAGTGCTTTTCAGGCTGGTGCTACTCTCACATACACTGAACTCAGCTCTGCTACTCTACTGAACTCCACACAAACTACTCTGAACTCAACTCCACTCACTAAACTCACGTGGGAACCGGGCACCCCTATTTAAGCCCTCTGGCACCGTGACTGGCGCCTCCAATTAACTATTAACCATTAACCCCGGAACTATCCTCGCTACACTAACTAGCACGCACACCCCACACGTGAACTACCAAGCATGCACACACAACATTAACCGCCCCACCCCCCAACACACAGACAAACACCCGCACACACTTATATACATGCCCATGCCACCCCCTAGTCCCAGATCGCTACTGTATGTAAATGTAACTTATTATTATTAGTAGTAGCAGTAGTAGTAGTTGTTATAGTTGTAAATAATATTTATCGTAATGTTAAGAAATAATAATGTGCTTACAGAATACAAGATATATTAGATAAGGATAAAAGGGAATCACCTATGGCATGTAGTGTACTTTTTTGAAGTTTCAAAGTGCAAAGTTGTCACATGAGTGAATAATATGGAATAATAACAATACAAATTATGCATATTAAAAGTCCTAATTTAATGTAGTATATTTATTTTTTGTAGTAAAAGTGGTATAAGTATTAATATAATATAGTTTTATATGCGGAAATCAAATAATATAGGATATTACGACCACAATGGGAAATCCCAGTACAACACGGCAATATGGAGAGAGAAGCGCTGACAGGGTGGCAATAAAAGCTTATTTTATCAATCTGTTTTCCTAGTATTCTCATCAATACATGTTTATCTTGCCTGTATTTTGTTTCAGCAACTTTATACAGAAGCAGTTTATTTTGTATTGCTGGGGTTCAAGGAGCACCTGACCTGTAGTAGGGAAGAGCTACACTGATAACTTTACACACAGTATAATTCACAATGCAAATCAAAAGCAAAAAAAAAAGCACCAATCAAAATGATCACTCTCAAATCCTCTTTCATTTCCTTTCCTCATGCTTTTTCACCGGTATAAGGCCATATGGCGTGGGGGGAGGTGTTTGCAATGATCAGTGTTTGAACATCCATAAAAATAACACACCATGCGTCAGCACATGGTATTGCAAAGTGTTTATACACTCACCTAAAGGATTATTAGGAACACCATACTAATACTGTGTTTGACCCCCTTTCGCCTTCAGAACTGCCTTAATTCTACGTGGCATTGATTCAACAAGGTGCTGAAAGCATTCTTTAGAAATGTTGGCCCATATTGATAGGATAGCATCTTGCAGTTGATGGAGATTTGTGGGATGCACATCCAGGGCACGAAGCTCCCGTTCCACCACATCCCAAAGATGCTCTATTGGTTTGAGATCTGGTGACTGTGGGGGCCAGTTTAGTACAGTGAACTCATTGTCATGTTCAAGAAACCAATTTGAAATGATTGGACCTTTGTGACATGGTGCATTATCCTGCTGGAAGTAGCCATCAGAGGATGGGTACATGGTGGTCATAAAGGGATGGACATGGTCAGAAACAATGCTCAGGTAGGCCGTGGCATTTAAACGATGCCCAATTGGCACTAAGGGGCCTAAAGTGTGCCAAGAAAACATCCCCCACACCATTACACCACCACCACCAGCCTGCACAGTGGTAACAAGGCATGATGGATCCATGTTCTCATTCTGTTTACGCCAAATTCTGACTCTACCATCTGAATGTCTCAACAGAAATCGAGACTCATCAGACCAGGCAACATTTTTCCAGTCTTCAACTGTGCAATTATGGTGAGCTTGTGCAAATTGTAGTCTCTTTTTCCTATTTGTAGTGGAGATGAGTGGTACCCGGTGGGGTCTTCTGCTGTTGTAGCCCATCCGCCTCAAGGTTGTACGTGTTGTGGCTTCACAAATGCTTTGCTGCATACCTCGGTTGTAACGAGTGGTTATTTCAGTCAAAGTTGCTCTTCTATCAGCTTGAATCATTCAGCCCACAGGACTGCCGCATACTGGATGTTTTTCCCTTTTCACACCATTCTTTGTAAACCCTAGAAATGGTTGTGCGTGAAAATCCCAGTAACTGAGCAGATTGTGAAATACTCAGACCTGTCTGGCACCAACAACCATGCCACGCTCAAAATTGCTTAAATCACCTTTCTTTCCCATTCAGACATTCAGTTTGGAGTTCAGGAGATTGTCTTGACCAGGACCACACCCCTAAATGCATTGAAGCAACTGCCATGTGATTGGTTGGTTAGATAATTGCATTAATGAGAAATTGAACAGGTGTTCCTAATAATCCTTTAGGTGAGTGTAGTTTCCAATGTTATCCGTATAGTTTTCCCTGGATCTGTACAGGTTTTCCAATTAACGTTCAAAGACCAGGACATACCTGTACGGAGGTACTCATTTTGGCCCAGAAAGCACCCACTATACCATAAGGAGAAAGAGGCGACAAGCTTTTGAGAAGCGATCGGACACGACCAACACCGTGGTGTAACCCTGAGAGTTGGGTAGGTCTCGTAATCAAGTTTACGGCTATGTGCAACCAGGATCTGTGAGGTACAGGGAGGGGTTCTAGAAGGCCTGCTGGGCATTGATGTGAGGATTTAAACTGGGTATATGGCTTTGACATAACAGGTGACATCAGGAATGAGGTTTGGCCACCAGCATTTCCTCCGTACGAGGGCTAGAATTCGTTGGATTCCACATGTCCAGAAACGGCGGATTTGTGGAGCCATCGGATAAGCTTAGAGCACATAGAAGCTGGCATGCAAGTAAGTGATGTTAGGCATTCTGGGGGAGTGGGATAAGTGGCTAAAGCCTACTGAATTTGTTCCATCATGTCCCATCTGATGGGAGCCACGATACATGCAGAAGGAAGAATAGGATTAGTAGGGAGTGGAGCGGTGTGATTATTATACTGACGTGACAGGGCATCAGTGTTGCTGTTCTTCAATCCTGGGCAGTACGAGAGGGTGAAAGAGAACCGTGTAAAGAACAAAGACCAGCGTGCATGTCACAGACTGGAAGTTACTCCACTTGGACGTAAAACTAGTATGCAAGCACGACTATGCCACCTAGCGATTATCCACAGGCGCTAGGACCCGCCAAGAGGTTGTCAGTTCCCCAAATGTGTCAGGACAGTTGTACCATTAATTAAATGTATTACATTTTTTAAATGTAAAAATCAGGCAGACTTCAAGCTAAAACACAAATAAAAGATTAAAAAACTAAAAAATTAAAATTAAAGTTCTTGCAGGGACTGTTGGTCTCTCCAGGCAGCACCAGGAGCTGGAATGGGGCAGGCAATTGTCCACGTGTCCTAACACAAAGTAAAAAGAGAGGCAGGGACAAACAAATCCAGATTCTGCTCTCATCTGGGGTTGATGATCCAAAGACACCACAATGTCCAAATATAGTCCCAGGAAAATAATTGCCAAATTAAAATGAAATGAAAAGCTTTTATGTTAAAAAGATTAATAAAAACCCAATGCATTTACTTTAATAGTCAGTTTGTGGCTAAAAATACAAATAAATTCACAAAATAGATCCACAAAAGCAAAAAGTAAAAAGTAAAAAAAAAGCTCTCAAATGATTATTAAAATACAAAAATACTAAAAACAAGGGATGCAAGTGGCAACATAAAAATATAAAAGTAGTAATGTCCACAGGTTCTGTTGGTTCATATCCGGTAAAACACTACTGTCATTGTAAAAACCTGTATGCGGTCCTTTCCCTGGATACTCTCCTTGGCGTTACAGCGCTCGTCTCAGCTCTCCTCTGGGTCTCTCTCAGCCCTTTCTTTCGCTTGTCTATCGAGTCCTCTTTCGTCTTTTGCTCAGCAATCCCTTCCTGGAACTTGGTAGTCGTCTCTAGATCTCTCCCTCTCAATCTCGCTCTGCAATCCTCCCCCTCAGCTCCCAACCTGGGAGCTTTTAACCTCCAGCCTTTCAGATGTTCCTCATTGTCAATTATTGACTCTCATATAACCTGGCGAATAAGCGGGGGCTCTCATTAATGCGTAATTAGCCATGTGCTTATTTAAATCAAATCAATCATAAATAAAACATGTGCATATCTGTGAAGTGGGGGAGAAGCAAAGTAAACAAATGTGATTTTAATAAGAATAATTGTGATAATAAGAAAGATTTAAAGTGAATACGTGAAAAAAAAATACAAACCAAAAAAAAAAAAATACAAAACTAGGCCAAGACGCATTATTTCAGTGTCCCGCGGGTGACATGCTTGTCGTGGATTGAGTCATTTAGCAGGTATTATATATTTGAGGTTTCTATGATCAGTGAGGACTAAAAAGAATGTTATCGCCCACGAAGATGGGGAAGAAATGAGGGGAATCCTGAGGCAACCTACAATCGTGGATGACAGTGGATTAAATTGCCGGCTGACCCCAAGTCAAGTAAGGAAGAAACAAACACACTCTTAGACTCCCATGTGTTCTTGACCCTGATTTTGCTTTGCATCTGAGTCAGAAGAGGGTATTGTCCAGTATTCATTGTGGACTCCTGGGAAGAACCAGGGCGAGTTGGACAAGATTCCCGGAAGTGTCCAGCCTGACCGCAGTACAAGCAGAGGCGATGGAGAAACTCTGTCTTTTCTCTGGGAAGAGTCTGGTGTGGTTGATTTGCACTGGTTGAGACTTGATTGGACTGGTTGGACTGGGAAAAAGTTTTCAGT
Source organism: Amia ocellicauda (assembly GCF_036373705.1). Taxonomy (NCBI): domain Eukaryota; kingdom Metazoa; phylum Chordata; class Actinopteri; order Amiiformes; family Amiidae; genus Amia; species Amia ocellicauda. The sequence continues at coordinate 15,637,225 of NC_089861.1, read as the reverse complement.
AAATTGTCGATGTGAACTTAATGAATTTCTCCAATCCAAGGTTTTCATCCCGGCATGCCAATTCAGATTGGCGCTCCATACTCAGACCTTGCCTGGAGACCGTGAGTAAGGCTTGTTCGTTCCACTTGCTGATTGGTGCGGAACTTGAGAGAATACTCAGCAGTGGAAGAAGTTCCCTGATGGAGTGCTAGAAGCTGTTCACCAGCTGCTTGTAAGGCTGAAAGCTCCGCTGGATCCATGTGTTTTGTGACGAAGCATTTTGTAACGAGGATCAGAGGGATTGCGGTAGAGGGTCTGGGCATGGAGCAGACACAGAGCAGGAATCAAGGTTAAGGGCGTAAGCAGGAGGTAAAACAACGGGCGAACAGGGCAATGTAGGAAATCCAAAAATCTTTGGTCAGGAGGACAGGCAGATGGTCAGAACTGTAGGCATACAGGGTAGAGAGGGCAATCCAAAAAAAGGCTAAAACTAAGGAAACGGGCACAGAGTTGTACACAGGAAATATTTCACTAGATTAAACAGGCTCAGAATGTCACTCAAAGAGAAGACAAGGCTTCACAAAGAGTACTGGCTTCGAAGTACAGAAAATAGAATCTTTATTTCAAGCTTGGAAGAATTATGTGTGGTGGCAATCCCACAGTTAGACTTAAAGTTTAACAAAATGCTTATAGCTTTTATAGATCAAATGACATAGGGTACTGCAACTGGTATACAATCACAAGCTTCTGAAAATGCAAGCTGGCAGAAGATTGTGGGCTGTACATCATGGAAGCAGGTGTCTTCCTGTTATTGCATTCAAAAAATCTCACGTTTTTTAACAATGGACAATGTGATATCTTCGGAAAACCAGAAGCGGATGCTGAGATGGAACTTCTGCAGGGTCAGCACTCATAAAAACAGCCTTTATAGCATTTGTTTGCTTGAACCTTAATATGTTAAGACAAATAATTTCAGTTCATATTCATAATTACACAGTTTTTTCATAAATGCTCTGCGCTGATGCCCCAGAGGTGATCAATCAATTATGTAAATTACAGGTTGATATACTGCAAGTCAGGAGGTAGCAGAACTAAATTGTGGTTTACCCTGACATCAGGTGGTAAAAACTGGGAATAGACAGGAGGGGAATATGACAACAATGAATGAGTCTCCAGATACAGTCTAATATGGATATTATTACTATAAAGGAGGATATAATTTTGTCAAGGGATGTAAAAAAGAATTTGTCAGTAAATATTTCATTTAATAATTATTCTTATTCATTATATAGTAAATGAGACCAGCTAACAATAATGGCAAGGCACACCAATGAGCAAAGTCCTTTTTAATACGTTGCAGTAAAGAATTAAAATTTGTTTTAAAATGCACAAATAATATTATATTGCAGCTTTGACTTAAAAACATAAAATAAAATTATATGTTTATAGATTTATTTATTGAATTTTTAATATTGCAGGAGCATTTTATGTGTCTACACAAAAGCCATGCTTAACCATCCAGCTTTCTTGATATAATTTATATTCAAAATATATAAACCTGTCATTAAAACATTACTTCATTGTGATCCCACACGACACTTGCGATTATATCTTCTGAATAATGTATCTGATCTTTTCCCTGTCTATCTACAAGTCAAACACACATCTCTCTTCTGAAAGATAAGTATTTCCTTAGTAGGCGTGACTGACACTTTGGGGTCTGGCACCAGATAGTTAACTGTCCACAAAACATCCAGATGCTTAGCCAGTTGAAACACCCGTCTAAGCGTCCGGACGCGTCCGCCAGTGGAAATGGGGCATTAGATGGCACACAGGTGGACATTATTTAACTAATTATGTTACTTCTGAAGGTAATTGGATGCACCAGATCTTATTTAGGAGCTTCATAGCAAAGGGGGTGAATACATATCCATGCACCACTTCATTTTTCAAGTCATTTTTTTCATTTCACTTCACCAATTTGGACTATTTTGTGTATGTCCATTACATGAAATCCAAATAAAAATCCATTTAAATTAATGGTTGTAATGCAACAAAATAGGAAAAACGCCAAGGGGGATGAACACTTTTGCAAGGCACTGTATGTAACCATTTAGTTATTCATATCTGCACTATTTTTGCCTACTAATGTATTATATACTTTTTAAGCATTGGGTCTTGTATTGAAGGCTTTCCTATGATTTTTGGAAAGTATCAAGTATCTCATTGCTCACATATTGAAGCTTTTGAATCCAAACACTGGGGTGACACAACATCACACCACACCACACCATCAAGAAATTAAAATTAGATGAATCCTTTATTATTATTATTATTATTATTATTATTATTATTATTATTTGCAGCATGGTGGTCAGTCCAGTGGTTAGCGCTGCTGACTCACAGCTCCTGGGACCCACATTTGATTTTGCTTGTGTGGAGTTTACATGTTCTCCCTGTAGATGTGTGGCTTTTCGCCAGATGCTCCAATTCCCTTCCATGTCCCAAGGACATGCTGCTTAGGTTTATTTGCTACTCTAAATAGCCCTGTAGTTTTGGAAGCACGGGGTGTGTGTTAGTGCTTCCCTGCAGTGGAATGGTGTCCCATCGAGGGTGTACCTTGCCTTGTGCAATGTATCTGCTGGTTATTGAAGATGGGTGGATGGTTTGTTGTATACAATGTGTACTGAACACAGGAAATTATCAAACCGTAGGATCAAATTATAGTACATTCAGGTCACTGTCTTTATTAATATATTCATATTAGAATTATTTAAATATCCCCTTTGGAATTATTATTATATACCCTTGAACTTTCAAGTGTCTTTCTAAAGCACACATTTAAAATTAGATTTAAAGTACTTTATCAAGATGATTACATTTAAATAGTAAATGACAAGCATGTTATGTATTAAGTTTATGAGGGTTTTATTACAGTACTGTTAAATATAGATGGACATACTATTACATTATATTTTAATGTATTTGTTTCATATCAAGTAATTATTTACTTACAGAGGTTACATTTACATCACTAATACAATCTAGGGCAGTCACAGTTTCCATGCCAAGTAGTAACTAACATCTTCTTGACATTCTGAAAGTCAGCAGTAGAAATTATATTATCTTATTTTATTTTCTGTAGTCAGATTATCAATTTTATTACTCAAATACACCAATTCATATAAATAACATGGGACATAAATATGTCTATTTGCTAGCTCATTGAAAAAAAAACTTCAGACAAATGGTTAATTTTGACATTTGAATTAGCTTTTTGTAATACCTGCATTCCAACATTTATTATTATATACACTAAACATGAAATGTAACAAAAATAATAGAATATTTGCAGATATGTGTTTGAAAAAGAAACTACACACTACTAAATTCCCCAAGAAGAAACAGTAGATTTATGGCTTACTTAGATAACTTCTCTCTACTGGATAGTTACAGAAAATATGTTTTCACATTTATCAAAGAATATTTGACATAATGGCTACACATTCACTGATGATTGTATAGCGATAGAGTACAGTTGCTGTCTGTAACATGGCATTTGGAACTACTGCAATATCCTTAAAAAAATGTAAGAACTATAAATAATGAATAAGTAGAATCCCTGACTTAATAATGTCGAAATGCAATTGAAAGACAAATAGATAAGGACTTGCTTCAAGAAGGGCCTAGACCAGGAGGTCTAATTAATGTATATGCAATTATAGTTTTTTAATGAGAATACTCTCAAGTTTATTTTCTCCTTCATACTAAATGACAGTGCAAAAGGCTAATTCTCCACACAAGTATTTTTCATTAACCCAGGTGCCATTAATTAAGTTGTATTCCACTCTAATTGTCTGTTTCTTAATTTGTGTGCTTGCATTTGACTTCAGTGCAATATGAAACATTAATTAAAAAATATATCCCCTTAGGCCTTGTTTTGCAGATATGTAGTTATTCATTTGATATAATCTTTACAATTAGCTTAATAGATATCTCCCTAATTATGTAACATTAATAAGATTGTGTATTAAGTAAAATCAGATTCCTTATTTCTCAAATACCTTTCTAGGTTTTTTTTATGATTGATAAGAATGGTTACATAAATATACAACAAAAGAACATAAAAATGCACAATGCAACTAGCAATGCAGTAAGATATAGTGTTTCTGTTTTAAATATAAATCAATGGAGTGGGAATATAAAGTTATAACACTTTTCATACAAGTAATGAAAAAGTAAAGTAATAAAAACATTGAAAATTAACAAAGGCTGTGTATATTGATATTCGTTAAAATGATGTGTGCAGCAGGACGATTAATGCAAAAGCAAGTAGGAATGAACATAAGAACATAAAGTTTACAAATGAGAGGAGGCCATTCAATCCATTGTGCTTGTTTGGTGTCCATTAATAACTAACTGATCCAAGGATAATACCCAGTCTGTTTTTAAATGTTCTGCTGGGGAGTTTGTTCCAGATTGTGACAACTCTGTGTGAAGAAGTGTCTCCTGTTTTCCGTCTTGAATGGGCATAGTCATTAGACAATGTCTACTTTTGGTTAGTCCTAGAGATATTTTCTGTGTCACTGGTAGGTGTTCACAGACAACATCAATATTCCGACAGAAGTTTTTGTCCAGATGGTCTTGATGTACTGCTCAGTGTATTGCTCAGGCTCCGAGCACAAACTAACTTATCTAAAGGTTGTTTCACACTGGACCCGTCATATCATAACCTCTGCGTCAAGACTGATTAATCATCAAATCCTCATTATATGATAAAACAACATGTTAGTGTCACAGAGGGTGCCAAGGCTCCATGTGATTCCTTATTTTTTATTGCACTTATATTGTTATTATTGTTTATTTGATTTAATTATTATTATTCACTGATTGAGTTTTTTCACTAATTGTTTGTTTTCACTGATTGTTTTCACTGATTGTATTGATTGTTTGACTTCACTTATTTTCAAAATTATTGAACACGAGGAACCAATGCGGCGCACCTGTATCACTGAGCAACGCCCCACCCTTCACTCACGACCACTACACCTGTTGACATTCAGCGTGAGATAAAGGCTTAAAACCAGTGAATGGGCCTTAGTGATGCTGTTAGGGCGCTGTGATCCTGTGTGGGAGACCCAATTTCAAAGCCCGCTATAGCCGGAACCCCTGATACAATACATTTCTTTTTACATTTCTTAATTAATAGAAATGAATATTTACTGCAATTACATGTGCTGTGTTAATTTAACAACCTTAACAGACGTGGTCTGTTAAAATTACTCTAAAGTTTATTCCTTTAAATATTTTGAATACTAGGAAATGGAAATCCAAGACTATATCCTTTAAAGACAAATAGTAATTGCTAATGACTCATTGTAAATGTTTTTAAAATATTACATCAGATTAAACAATGCAGGTCAATTAATTAGACTATGGTATCTGTGAGTCAGTACTAGAGATCAGTGAATGACAATTGGATTAAATTTAATTTAAGTGACTAAGAGAAGACCATGTTCAAATTGGTTTCTATTCAGTTTCTATGTAATTCTAAATATCGAGATTTACAGTGTTACCATCTCTTATAATAAATATGTATAATTATTATTATTATTATTATTATTATTATTATTATTATTATTATTATTATTATTTCTTGGCAGACACCCTTATCCAGGGCGACTTACAACATAAGTGCAATACAAAGTGCAAGAATACAGTTAAGTACAAGGCATCAAACATTACAAATTCAAATTTACATTATACAAGCAATTCAAAGTATAATACATTTTACGACTTCCAAATTACACAGGTAAGTACAGTAAGTGAGGTCATACATCCTGGAAAGTAAAAGGTAAGTGTTGTCAAGATGTTAGTCAAGAGCAAGGGAAAGGGAGCAAGGGGGAAAATCAATTAATAATACAAGTATTAGTAACACAAGAAGCATGATAAAATGTTGTGAAGTGCTATCTTATGGGGATTAAAAGTACTGTCTGAAAAGATGCGTCTTGAGTAATCACCAGAAGGAGTACAGGGACTCTGCTGTTTTGACTTCAGTGGGAAGGTCGTTCCACCACTTAGGTGCCAGGGATGAGAAGAAGCGGCTCTGGAGGAAGGGGAGTGGAGAGGAGGCAGAGTTAGTTTTCTGGCACCAGAAGACCGCAGTGGTCTGGAGGGGATGTATGGGGAGACAAGGGACTGAAGGTAGCTTGGTGCAGTGTGGTCGAGACAGTGGTAGGTGAGGGTCAATGTCTTTAACTGAATGCGTGCCGGTATCAGGAGCCAGTGGAGGGAGCGGAGCAGTGGAGTAGCGTGTGACAATCAGGGCAGAGAGAATACCAGATGAGCTGCAGCGTTCTGGATGAGCTGGAGCGGCAGGTAATAGATGCAGGCAGGCCGGCCAGGAGGGAGTTGCTGTAGTCCAGGTGGGAGAGGACCAGTGACTGGACGAGCAGCTGAGTCGAGTAGTCGGTGAGGAAGGGACGGATTCGGCGTATGTTGCTCAGGAAGAATCTACAGGTGTGTATCAGCGTGGTGATCGAGGATCGAGGGTCACTCCTAGATTTTTAGCGGAAGAAGAAGGAGAGAGTGTGGTGGATTCCAAGGGGATCGAGATGGAGAGATCAGCAGAAGGTGAGGAAGAGTGGGGGAAAAACAGGAGATCCAATTTGGAGAGGTTGAGCTTGAGCGTGAGTGCATCCAGGCGGAGATAGCAGACAAACAGGAAGAGATGTGAGAGGGGATGAGAGGGTCAGAAGACGGAAAAGACAGGAAGATCTGGGCATCATCAGCGTAGAAGTGGTAGGTCGCTGAGGTAGGAGGAGAACCAAGTGAGAGCAGTCCCAGAGATGCCAAGGTCAGTGAGGCAGGAGAGGAGGATGGAGTGATCAACAGTGTCAAATGCTGCGGAGAGATCAAGGAGGATGAGGACTGAGGAGAGGGAGGCCGCCCGAGCACAGCTGAGGGAGTCAGTGATTGCCAGGAGAGCCGTCTCAGTGGAGTGAGCTGTGCGGAAGCCAGATTACAGAGGATCCAGGAGTGAGTGTTGGGACATAAAGGCAGAGAGCTGACGTTGGACCGCCCGCTGTAGAGTCTTTGAGAGGAAGGGGAGTAGGGAGACAGGGTGAGAGGTGGGGTCAAGGGTTGGTTTCATGAGGAGTGGGATGACAGCAGCTTGAATGTGTTTTCTTTTTCATTAAAATATACTGTATTTATGGTGGATTATTTCTTCAAATATCAGCGCTGACTACTTACATGAAGGAAAACATTGATTCAAATGGGTATTTGTTTAACAAAGTAAATAGCCTATATGTGTCATATTTACAGAAATTTATATAAGTAACAAGTTTCCTACACATACGTGTTTACTTACATTTACATTTTGTCCTCAAAGTTAATGTGTTAGAAGCAGGAAAAATGGGCAAGCGTAAGGATCTGAGCGACTTTGACAAGGGTCAAATTGTCAGAGCATCTCCAAAACTGCAGATCTTTTGGGGTGTTCCCGGTCTGCAGTGGTCAGTGGTCCAAGAAAGGAAAAGCGGTGAACCGGCGACAGGGTCATGGGCGGCCTAGGCTCATTGACGCACGTGGGGAGCGAAGGCTGGCCCGTGTGGTCTGATCCAACAGACGAGCTACTGTAGCTCAAATTGCTGAGAAAGTCAATGCAGGTTCTGATAGAAAGGTGTCACACAGTGCATCGCAGTTTGTTGCATATGGGGCTGTGTAGCAGCAGACCAGTCAGGGTGCCCATGCTGACCCCTGTCCACTGCCGAGTGTGCCTACAATGGGCATGTGAGCATCAGAACTGGACCATGGAGCAATGGAAGAAGGTGGCCTGTTCGGATTAATCTTTTTCTTTTACATCACGTGGATGGCCGGGTGCGTGTGCGTCACTTACCTGGAGAACACATGGTACCAGGATGCACTATGGGAAAAAGGCAAGCCGGCAGAGGCAGTGTGATGCTTTGGGCAATGTTCTGCTGGGAAACCTTGGGTCCTGCCATTCATGTGGATGTTACTTTGACACAAACCACCTACCTAAGCATTGTTGCAGACCATGTACACCCTTTCATGGACACGGTATTCCCTGATGGCATTGGCCTCTTTCAGCAGGATAATGCGCCCTGCCACAAAGCAAAAATGGTTCAGGAATGGTTTGAGGAACACAACAACGAGTTCAAGGTGTTGACTTGGCCTCCAAATTCCCCAGATCTCAATCCAATCGAGCATCTGTGGGATGTGCTGGACAAACAAGTCCGATCCATGGAGGCCCCACCTCGCAATTTACAGGACTTAAAGGATCTGCTGCTAATGTCTTGATGCCAGATACCACAGCACACCTTCAGAGGTCTAGTGGAGTCCATGCCTCGATGGGTCAGGGCTGTTTTGGCGGCAAAAGTGGGACCTACATAATATTAGGCAGGTGGTCATAATGTTATGGCTGATCGGTGTACGTGTATGTATATGACACATATATATTTATAGTAACACTTTACAATAATGGGCATTAATTCCTCATGAATTCCGATAGTACAACACAGGAAAAACACATGGATACATGATGCAGTTCTTGTGAACTCATATGAAATTAATTTGTAATTCAATTATGTGAATTCATAATGATTTAAAGGCACTTTTAATAAATTAAGTTGATCATATGTATATATACTGTATATCAATCAATCAATCAATACATTTTTATTTGTATAGCGCCCTTTGCAGGGTAGCCACAGAGCGCTTTACAGACTGGTAAACATACAACAAACGTATAGCAAAATAAAAAACATAAATACAATAAAATCAAATATCTGTTTTGTCAGAATTAAGCAAAAAAAATGTTTTTGTCATCCATGTTTTAATCTCAGACAGACAGCACATTATTTTTCTAGGTCTATGGTGTTGTTAGGATTTACTGACAGATATAATTGTGTGTCATCTGCGTAACTGTGAAAGTTAATATTATGTCGTCGAATGATATCACCTAAAGGGAGCATGTATAATGTAAAAAGTATAGGTCCGAGGACTGAGCCCTGTGGGACTTAACCTCAGTTAAATTTGAGTGGTTCTCGTTAATCTATACATATTGGAGTCTGTTTGACAGATATGATTTAAACCATGAAAGCACATTGCGAGACAGGCCAATACGGTTTTCTAAGCGGTGTAACAAGATTTTGTGGTCGATTGTGTCAAAAGCCGCACTTAAGTCTAATAAAATAATAACACTGGCGTGCCCTACATCGGAGGACTGAAACACGTCATTCAATACTTTTAACAGGGTTGTTTCTGTACTATGGCCGGTAAGGGAAGCCTGATTGAAGTTCTTCATAAAGATGATTTTTGGTTAAAAAAGCTTGCAGTTGGTTTGCAACTACTTTCTCTAGAACCTTAGAAAGGAAGGGAAGGTTTGAGATAGGTCGATAGTGTTTAAGTTGGTTAGGGTCGGCACTGGGTTTCTTAAGAAGTGGTTTAATTACAGCTATTTTAAATGAATCAGGAACAGATCCTGAGGATAAAGAGACATTAATAATATTGTGTATTCTGTGAATAATTAATGGCAGAGATTGTTTTAGCAGTTTAGTGGGTATAGGGTCTAGTGCGCAGGTTGTTGTTTTCATTTTAGTAATTATGGAGACCAATTCCTGGTGATTTACTACGTTAAACGAGTCCAAGGTAGGCAGGGGCTGTGAAGGACTGCATGTGTCGGCTATAGTATCTGTGTATGTTTCCTGTTCTATCTGTTTTCTAATGCTGTTAACTTTGCTATTGAAATGATCCATGAAGTCACTACAGGTGAAATTGGGGGGGATAACCTCTGAAGGCTTTACCTGCTGGTTAGTAAGTGTCGCTATTGTATTCAAAAGAAAATGTGGGTTATTCTTATGCATCTCTATTAAATTGGAGTAGTAGGCAGACCTAGCAGAGGACAGGGCCTGCTTGTATCTTATTATACTGTCATTCCATGCCATATGGAAGACCTCTAGTTTTGTTTCTCTCCATTTACGCTCACATCTACGGCATTCTGTTTTAAGTGAGTGAGTGTGTTCGTCAAACCATGGTGAGTGTTTTGTTGGTTTAATTTGTTGTGTCCTTAATGGGGCTACTGTATCTAAAGCAGTGTATTGTTGAAATTAATAATTCATTTGCAGATCCTGTTTTGTTAAAGCTAGCATTTGGCAACAGGGTAGTGAATTTATGAATAGCAATGGGATTTAGGCAGCGAGTTTCTAAGTTCCTCTCCTGTGTGTCTGATTCTACTCCAGGTAGCTCAAATGTAATAAGGCAGTGGTCGGAAATCGTCTGGTTTTGGGGTGATATTATTAGGTTGTGAATCTGTACCCCACAAGTAATAACTAGATCTAGTGTGTGATTGTGACGATGTGTGGGTCCAGACACATGCTGAGTGAAGCCTACAGACTCCAATAGGGACAAGAAACTAACAGTGAGGGGGTCGTCTTTAATGTCAATATGTATGTTAAAGTCCCCCAAAATAATTAGTTTATCATAATGTATGTCTAAGTCAGATAAGAGATTGCTAAATTCGGTCATAAAAAAGGAATAGGGGCCTGGTGGCCTATAAATAGCTATAAGCTGAAGAGGTGGATTAAGCCTAAATTCTACCTGGTGAATTTCAAAAGATGTGAAGCTGTCTAATGGCTTAGTAGAGGCGCAGGTCTGTGCGGTAGATGGTGGCCAGCCCCCCCCCCGCGGCCTGTTGTACTGGCCTTCTGGCAGTAAGAGTAGTCATTAGGGGAGGCTTCTACTAATGGAATAGTGTCGTCTAGTCTTAACCAGGTCTCAGTCAAGGTGAGCACATCTATGTGTGTGTCAGTTATGGTGTCATTTATTAAGGCTGCTTTGCAAGGTAGTGAGCGGATGTTTAAGACAGCAAGCTTATACATGGGAGGAGTAATGTGAGCAGGTAATTTCTGTCTTGTAGTTTTAACTTTTAATAGATTGTTGAAATATATATATATATATATATATATATATATATATATATATATATATATATATATATATCATGTCTTCACACATGAATTCATGTTTTTCACAACCCCCTGGTGAGTGAGTAAGAGGGTATAAATTCATTATAATTCATGGTTATTAAGGGTCTTTTCTTAAGGGTATGTTCCTCATGAATTCATGCATACTTCCTTTGCAACAAATGATGTTAATCACGTGTACAAATCGGGACTGGCTATATGAATACAAGCAAGTGTTATCATTGTTTATTTAATTTATAAATAAACATAAACATATATACAGTCCAAAAAATAGATATTTTAGTTGAAAATGTATTTTAAAATGGGCATTGTCAGATGGTTCATTGTAACCTCTTTTGTGGATCGCCTTTCAGCTTTAAGAACCTGCCTGTGTGCCGTGTGCAGCAACAGGGTTAGGGACAATAGACAGAATCAATAAAAGAATCAGAAGGCCAGTTTGACTATGTTGGGAGAGGTTGACTCCACAGACCTTCAAAAAGCAGACAGAAAGATCACTGCGGCAATCCATGTATTAAAAGGGTAGCCATCCAATATTTTTTTACACTCATGAGTGAGGCCTGTTATGGAATCCAGCAGGAGGTTTATGAGGGGCTGTTCAATTAAAAAATAACAGAAAACATAAATCATATACCAAAGTGAATATATTGTATATCATAAACATTTTATCATATACCAAAGTGGATATATCATGACATATTGTTTCTGGTATATGCGATGTGTTACATAAATGTTGGTATATGATTTTTTTTCCCTGCTTTGATATATCCATTTTGGTATACGAATATTTTTTTTCTGCTATATGATTTATCCACTTTGGTATATGATATATAATTTTTGGTGTATTATGTTGGGTTGTGTTTAAATAAATTAGCTTTGCCATTCATTGAGTGTTCAGTTTCTGTGTTTAACGATGGGATGAGTCTTACTGTGTGTGGCTGATGTGTTTTAATGCACTGGTTCTAGTGAGTTTATTGACTGAAGATTGCTTTATTTAAATGTATTTAATTTAATTGTATATATCCTAAAAAAAGCAAATAAGCATTAATGATTGCTAAGGTAATTTAACTAGTATTATCACATTCTACAGTAAATGTCACGTAACACAAGCAAGCTGTGATTACCATGTGCTGCTGGTGAAGCTTTAACTTGTTATGCAGTGAGCAGAAAAATAAGAGGAGGAATAAAAGGCTGATAGAGGTGTTGGACAGAGACATTGACTTAATATGCATCTCAGCCCCAGACACTTCAAATGCCGGGTAACATGTGCCAAACAAGGAGTTGAAGCTAAGGTTCATACTTAACAGGCATGCTATACGTGACATAATTTAAGAGCTCAATTATGTTAAGTAAACTCGTACTTAAAAACCCTATGTGCTACAGACTTGTTGAAGGATTGCATTTAATTGGAAACTGCATGGGGAATAAAAGAAAAACATATACATGAAGAATATATCTGATGCCAAGTTGCTCCTTTTCATCCTCTGTGTGTTAAGTAAAGGTGACCAAACTGCATTTCTAGGATAAGGTTGTGATTAAAGGGTGTCTTGTTTTATAATTTGTAAAGCTGTTCTGTCAGGTTACCAGTTGTAAGCTTATTCACTTCTTTTATATCATTTGAGAAGAAGTGGGTTGTTTCCATGGTACCCTATGGAAGGGTGGGTGCTGCTTCCTTGTTCCTTAAATAGCTGCTAAATTGTTTAAACAGATAATTGGAATGCTGGCTGATTGCCAGGAGTGTGCCCATGTGTTACATGTGATATTAAGACGCCACAAACAGAGACTAGACTGCTGAGATGGAATAAGTCCAGAGGCTACAGAAGCACAGCCCTACTGATTAACAATTTTTACCAGACCTTTATACTAATTGTCTTCATTTCAGTCAGGAGCAGTTTCCTTTGTGGATCTAATTAAACCAATAACAAGCCTAAATGGAAGCTGTGCTGGTGTTGTTAAATTTTTTATTTTACCTTAAAGTGGATGAATCCTGTATGGAGCAAGTCATAGAGCTTAAAATGAAAATTGTGGAGTCATAAATAAACTGTTGTTAATTCCTAATTTTGCATGTTTATACATTTAAAATCAGACTGGCCATTCCTCAGAGAGATGGTTATGCCACCGTATTTCTTCCAACAATGTGTTTATATTTTGTAAAATATATTTGTAAAATAGATATGAGGAACATTGTTTACATTGCTTGTTTCAGATAGCTGTTTTATAAATAATGAGAAATTACTGCCATGAGGTCCTTCACACAATTAATATACATTAATCTGATTTGTGACTACAAACTACTGAAACAGGAAGAGTTCAATGATTTAATGATTCAGCATTCAAGAACAAAATTCTTCAAATTAAATAATGGCTATAATTTGGGCCAATTTGATATTGTCACATTAAGAGGTTGCAGATCATCTCTTGGTCCCAGGTTTAATACATTTAACGTTTTGAGTGCCAGTCATTGAAGAGTTGCTCATGATTTTACTACCCGCCCGCTTCCTGTTCCTACAATTTAGATCCCATACACAACTAGGATTTATGTAATTGTGGTTTACCTAATTCTTAACTAGTACACGAAATATACTACCTGTGTGGTTTACTGAGATTCAGTTATGCAGACGGTCGAAAGCGGGGATGGCTGGCAGACTGCGTCGACTTGAGGAAGGTTGCAAAGCTTTCAGGTTTTTGGTGAAGTTCTGGTTCCATTCAGTCTTCCTGGATTTCGTCTCCTTGGTTTCTTCTTCCACTCCACTCCCAATTGTGCCACTCCTAATTGCTAGTTTTAACTTTCTGTTTTTATACATTTTAGACGAAGAGATTCTAATCTCTTTCCTTCCAAACTTCTGATTGGTCTGATTTGGGGTAATAAAATTGAAATTCGAATCGAAGCAGTCTTTGCCATTCCTCTCCCTTGATCCCTACAGAATGTGTGTTGGGGGTGTGATGGCTTTGAGGAATGTGAAAATGGTTCAAATGTTACCTATAGTTTCTAACTCTCTATATTGTCAAGTTTTAGTTCTATCAATTACATGTTCAAGTCCCTCAAAGCATGACCTTACAGTTGACCAAAGCATGACCTTACAGTTGACACCAAACAAGCCAGGTGTTCTTTTTCAGTAATGTTAAATTTGAGTCTTTTTGTAATTCCAGGGGGGCTGGTCTGATGCCCATGTCAGTGGAGGATCAATTAGGATGTGTGAATAATTATCTTACCAAATGTTAATGTTGCATTGTATGTGAAATATAAATGGTCCAATGGTTGTTTTAGCTAATGGTCTTTCTTTTAAGACCAAGCATGGCTTGAGCATGTTTTGGTTCTGAGGTAGAATTACTTCAGTGTCATTAACTCAGTTTTAAGTCAGCTTTTATTGTTAGTTATCAAACTGAGGAAGAAGCTGGGTAACACTTCTGTTAGCAGCATGTAGTTTGTATTTGGGTTTGTTGCCCTGGTCTATGGAATATATAAAGTACCTTGAATGTCTGTGTTTCACAAAATAAATCTTCAATTAGAATGTGATGCTAGTCTCTGTGGAGACGGGGCATGGCAGCCCATTTGGAGCTTGGTCTTCCAGCATGGATGTGTTATCTGTCGTACTTTGGTGAGCACAGGCCTGTCATAAAACACAGAGCTTCAAAGCTGTCTCCTTAAGTCCTTTAGCACAAGCCTAAATTTCTCAGTTTGGAAGGTATATGCATTTCAGTATATATTTGCCAAAATAAGGTCGTATGTTTAAAAAAAAATACAAAAATGTTTAACTCAGTGTGTCTGAAAACCCTCATATGATTTTTTTTAGCAAAATCTGAAACACCTGGGCAAGAAAATGCCCATTTTCTGGATGAGTTACTATTTTTCATGAAAAATAATAATAATTATAATTATAAACATTTTTAATTCGTCTCTTCAATCGTTTTTTGTATCACAAAAAAAAAAATATATATATATATATATATATATATATATATGTTAAAGGGTAATTAGAATAATGTATTGTCATATTTGTATGTTCACAATCTTTTGAGACTCATACATAAATGAACAATGACACTGTGGAATAGAAAACAGTTGTGGGTTTACAATTGATGAACTGCATTTCATTCCCTGTGTGTCTGTGTAAACAAGGTCACTGTCTCACTGTCTCACTGTGTTACGGTACTGTGCCATAGTGCAACCCTGATACCCAGAGGAACAGAGTCTGATAAGAACCAGTTTTCTCCAGCAATTTGGGCTTGATACATCGTACAAACCCCCCTTATATTAAACATTACGTATGCCTTACATTTTCCCTGGTTTAACCATATATGGGTTTTCCATAACGAGTTGTCAGGCAGAAACCGAACTTGCACTCATCACGGGACAGACATGTGGGCCTGTTATCTGTCTCTCTTGTCTGGTCTGCATAAAAGTGCCTGTAGTTTGTAACTTCTCTAAGACTGTTCTTGAGATCACCTCTTGAGCCTTTTCTTTGCAGCTGCATGTAGTAAAAAACCTTTGATTGGAAACATATATCTCTCTTCGGATTTCTTCGACTCTTCAACAGTTAATACAATATCTTAATGTAATCTGTGTATCTATATGAGGATTCTGAATATAAATTATTTATTTAGTGTTAGAGTACTACATCCATCTCCATCATAGAATATTTCCTGGCAGAGAAGCTGTGCTGGAAAAGGCTCTGTTTGCGGTCTCGACTACAATATTTCTTTAAAATAAATGTTACAATTGGACATTCATGAAATATGTTACGTAACTATAAAACATGCCAATGCTTCTAAATAATGCATATATTTGTGCAAAATAAAAATAACTGCTGAAATGCAGGCAGGTCGTTCAGTCTTCAGCACCATCCCCAAAATGATGGACAACAGCAACCCTGCAGTCCCTGGGCTCTGGCTGCCCCCCCTTCACCTCTGGTCGCTGGGCCTCTGTTGCCTGATCATTGCGCCTCTGCTGGTCCTGGTGGGGGAGGTGGCCATCCGGACCCCAGTGGAGGTAAATTAGTGGAGGGGAACAGCTCTTTGCCTGTTCCCTCCGTGACTGGCTGCCCTCCTTGATAAAGCAGGAAGTGGCCTTCTTCCTGGTGTGTAGAGGCAGGAGGAGAGCCTGAGAATCAGAGAGAGTTTTGTCTGAGAGAACTACAATGGTAACAGGTATTTGTTTATGGATTTGGATATTCTTTTGGATTACGGACTGGATTGTTTGCTAGTGTTAGTTCCTTTTGTGCTTTGTATTAGTTACATACAGGAAGTGATTTGAAGATATCTATAAATGATTTCAAGATATCTGCAAATCATTTAGAGATATTACATCTTCGACATCTTCTATTTTAGTAATTAAATGTGAGAAATCAAAAGTAGTCTGTCGGATTTTACATGCATATGGCATCAAGAAAATAAATCATATGGCGATAAAGGCTCCAGTAAAGTTTAATTTCTGTACACAATAGGTTGTTTTGTGTAAACTGTAGATAAATTGAACAATAATTCTCAAAGCATAATTTCTCCTTAGAAATACAATGGTGAATGTATGGAAATTCTACAATAATTTATATATCAGATCATAAGAAAACCACACTCTCTGTCCTAACCAAAATAAATCAATAAAAATGAACAACCAAAATATGGCAATGAGTGAAAACAGGTCTCTAACTTAGACTTGTGGTTATGACTCCACAAAAAGTAGAGATACAATGCATAGCTTCCTCCTTAGCATCACCAACCCATATCAGCAGGAGATCTTAAGAAAAGCAGCAGATGATTATAACTAAAAAGAAACGTCCCATTGTGTCTTGTTTATTTTCCCTAAGGGCTGCTTGGATCCTAAAAATCTCTTCTTCAAGAATCCAATTGCTTCAGAAATGTTCACATTCATCAAACAATATGAGTCCTTCTGGCACACAGCCAATCCTTTGGTCTGCAATAATAAAACTATTCTACAGTGAAGAAGCAAAATGCAATTACTTTCTTTAAAACATACAGCCCTTATGAAGTCTAACCAGAGGCAATTCCTATTTTTGAGCACATGGGTGGTTATTATGATTGATATGAAACTTTCTGTGAAGTTAAATAAAAAAAAAATCATCTGGGGATGGCCTCATATGAACCTTTCAAGAATGGGCACGTTATTGAAGTGTGAAGTGAACAAAATATCTACTTTATTGTCTTTCTCATGCTTTTGTAAAACCAGCTATTACAGGTTTCACTCTTGTGTCAAGGTTTCTAGACAACCTGAGGATTTTATTTAATTTTCTTTTTTCTCTATTGCTTTCTGTTTCTTTTTATGTTACCGTTTCTTTTACTCAAAACATATCACTGTAAAATGGAGAGCTGTTATTGTTTTCATAACACTAGAATTGAGAAAAGAACGGCCATATTTTCAAAAGGGACAGAATATTGATTGCAAAGTTATTTGTGTCATTATTATTAAACTAATTTCAATACATAACATGTATTGTGTATCATCTTTCTGTACCTTTAGAATAATACATTAAGTGATTGGGTTACATAAATCAGGTATTAAAAATACTCTTATGACGAACTTCTTTTCTAGCCCATTTTGAAAATAATGATGTAAAGAAACTCAGGCAAATTGACATTGTAGCAGAAGATTGTATTTATATATTTAGATTGAATAATACATAAAATACATGATATATTGTAGATTTTAAACATACAGTATACAACATGACTGTGATTGTGCCATCACAACAGCCTTGTGGGTTTATTGTCCAATTCCAGTTAAATTAGCTGATGCGTTGTTTGGTTTGCCACTGGACACTCAGGCAAGCCAGCAGAGGAGTCACCTAGATCAGCCCAGTTAATTATCGCTTTTTCGCATCTCCTAGTTTAGCTAAGAGATACATCAATTGTTTATGTGGTTACTTGTTTAGCTAAGAGCTACCTATATTTTGCACCTGTATTGTAGTAATGACAGCGACTGTTTGTTGGTAAATTAGCAACCGGAAGGTTGTGAAGGCTTCTTGTTACAATGCTCATTATACTTCATGCATCTGCCCACTGCTTTCACTGATGATGCCGCAAGGATTGCCTTCATAATTACCTTCCTGACAGGGAAAGCACTCCAATGGGCTTCGGCTGTCTGGACACAGCAGGGAGAAATAACACGGTCCCTAAAAGCATTCCTCATACACTTCCGAGATGTATTCAATCACCCCGTGGAGGGAAGGGATGCGCGGGAGCGACTTCTTGCCCTTAGGCAGGGTATTTCTTTGGTGGCTGATTATGCTCTTGAGTTTCGTACTCTGGCAGCTAACAGTGAATGGGGAGAGCGGGCTCTTATTACCGTCTTCCGACTGGGCTCCATCCCGACTTACAATCAGAATTGGCTTGCCGTGATGAAGCCCTCGGTTTGGAGCAACTAATCCAACTGGCTGTTCATTTAGACAATTTATTAAAGCTAGAAGGAAGCCGTTCTTGTCTAACATCCCATGTCAGACGAACTGAGCCACATGTCCAGTCCTGTCTATGCACAAGCACTGACGCAGTTCGGCCACACATCTTTGTCTTCTGAGGAGCGACAATGGAGGAAGCAACAACGCCTCTGCATGTATTGTGGTCAGACAGGGCACTTTCTTGAGTCTTGTCCTAGGTGCCCTGTGGCCACCAAGTCTGTAAGATTGAGTTTTGGTCTGTGTCCCCTTCTAACATAGTCCCAAGTTTGCATCCAAGCAAGCTTTTGTGGGGTACTGAGACAGTCTTTGTTTCTGTTTAGTTTGATTCTGGCTCGGCAGGGAACTTTATCAACCAAACCACTGTAACTCATCTTGGTATTCCTCTCTCTAACTGTATTCCGCCTCTTGAAGTGAAAGCTATTAATAATCAACCTATTGGTTCTGTACAGATCACCCATAAGACACTTCCCATTTGTCTCCAGATTAGACTTCTCCACACTGAGCAGCTCGAGCTTTTAGTCATCGATTCACCGGATGCAGACATCATCCTTGGATTCCCATGGCTCACCTATCATAACCAGAGTATTTCCTGGAAGGATGGGGAGATATTAACCTGGAGTCCTCACTGCTTCTCTCATTGTCTCTCTCTTCCCTGCAAAGCTACTCATATTGAGAGTCCTCTCCTTTCAGTGTCCTCTGCGATTCCTCCTGAGTACCAGGACCTGACCACAGTCTTCAGTAAAACTCAAACCTCTCAACTACCTCCGCATCGACCTTGGGACTGTGCTATAGACCTTCTTCCAGGAACCTCACCTCCCAGAGGGCGCATCTACCCCCTTTCCATTCCTGACACAAGCCATGGAGGAATATATTCAGGAAGCTTTGAAACTGGACATCATTCGTCCCTCTACTTCGCCTGCAGCTGCTAGTTTCTTTTTTGTTTCTAAGAAGGATGGGGGATTGCAGCCATGCATCGTCTATAGAGGACTAAATGAGATTACCATTAAATATCGATATCCTTAGCCATTAGTGCCTGCATCGCTGGAACAAGTCAGAGGAGCTCTTTTTTTCACAAATTTGGACTTACACAGCGCTTATAACTTGATTCGAACAAGAGAGGGTGATGAGTGGAAGACGGCATTTATTACCAATAGTGTCCACTATGAATATTTGGTAATGCCTTTTGGACTGGTCAATGCCCCCTCTTTGTTCCAGGCATTTGTGAATGAGGTGCTGAGAAACTATTTGAACCATTTCGTCATAGTGTATATTGATGACATCCTTGTTTTCTCCCCTACTCTGTCTGCACACCTCTCTCATGTTTGCCAGTTTCTGCACAGCCTTAGGCAGAAAAATGTGAGTTTCACCGTGAAAGTACAGGCTTCCTGGGGTACATCATCGACTCCAATGGCGTTCATATGGACCAGCAGAAGGTGAGAGCTGTCATCGAGTGGCCCCAACCATGTTCTGTCTGTCAAAGAGCTCCAAAGATTTCTAGGCTTTGACAACTTTTATTGTCATTTTATCTGTGGTTTCAGTACTGTTGCTTCACCTCTGACTTCCCTTCTGAAAGGATCTGCCCGCACTCTCTCCTGGAACGTTCAAGCTGCAACCACATTTGCTAGACTCAAGACATTATTCACTACAGCCCCTATACTGAAACATCCAGACCCCTCTCTTCCCTTTGTAGTGGAGGTGGATGCATCCGAATCAGGAGTAGGTGAGGAACTCAACGTCATGGCCAACCACCCAAGTTATACTTGTGCCCCTTCTTCTCTAAGAAACTATCTTCTTCCAAGCGCAACTACGACATCGGCAACCGTGAGCTCCTGGCCATGAAACTAGCATTGGAAGAATGGCAACACTGGTTGGAGGGTTCCACACTTCCTTTCCTGGTCCTGACAGATCACCGTAATTTAGAATATATCAGGTCCGCCAACCAACTCTTTTTCATACGTTTCCATTTCACCATCACCTATTGCCCTGGATCCAAGAACACCAAGGCGGACGCTCTATCATGGCAGTTCGACCACCACACTTCTCTGCTTTCCACTGACCCAATCCTGCCTCCTACATTGTAGCCCCCATCCACTGAGACATTATGGACTAGATCCAACAGGTGCAAGCTTACGATCCACCACCGCCTGAATGTCCAGCAGGCCTCACCTTTGTCCCTACCTCGGTACGTGCACAGCTGATACAGTGGCTTCATTACTTTACAGCTTCTGAGCATCCCAGAGTTCATTGTACCGTTTCCCTGGTCCAGAGAAAGTTTTGGTGGCCCATCTTGGTATGTGATGTCACCCGCTTCGTGGCTGCCTGTACATCTTGTGCTCAATCTAAATCCTCTCGACAGCTTCCAGCAGGTCTCTTGCAACCAATACCTATTCCACATCGTCCATGGTCCCATATTGCTATTGACTTTCTTACGGATCTCCCTAAATCTCAAGGCTACACTACAATCCTCGTTGCTGTCGATAAATTCTCCAAGGCATGCCGACTCATTCCCTTGAAAGGACTTCCTACCGCTCTGATAACAGCTCCTCTTTAATCACGTTTTCCATGTTTTTGGGCTGCCGGAAGACATTGATACCATCCCCAGTCCAACGGACAGACTGAGACGTTAAATCAAGAAATAGGTCGGTTCCTACGATCTTATTGCAGCACTTCACAACATGACTGGAGTTGTTTCCTTCCATGGGCTGAATAAACCCAGAATTCCCTCATCAGCTCCTCCACTGGTCTTACACCATTTCAATGTATGCTTGTGTAGCGTTAAGAGGGGGTGTATTTTGATAGAGCATTCTAGCTCTGATCTGAAGAAGACCTCTCCCCCAAAGCTATCAGATTTCCTTAGCTCATCGGCACATGAACTGTTCTACGTCAAAGTGGCAGTCTTGGGAGGATGGCACCGAGAATGGGCCAAATGGCTTGGAATCCCTGCTGTGAAATATCTGGGGAATATGGCGGGGAGGTCATAAAACTCTTTGAAGTGGACGAGAGCGGAAATCCCGAAACAGAGCTATGAACCCAAGCCAACCGGCATTTCCAAAAGATGGCTTGGATTGACATCAGTCATAAATCAAGCCTTCTCCAATAGGACACTGGGGGCTGAAACCGAAATCCAATCTCTCAAACTCAAGAACCAATTGTCTATTGATCTGACAGGCGTATAAAGGTTAGCGCATGGCATCTATCTCTCTCTCTCTCACCCGAACCAGTAATCTGCTGCCACAGCTCAACTTGTAGCTCTGTTGGCAGAACCGAAACCGGAAACCAACCAAGTCTATGCCGGCAACAGAAGAGTTAAACTGAGAGAAGGAGATTGAGCCGTACTAATAATTATTTTAAAGGACTTTAAGTAAAGTACTTTAGAAACTGCGCATGCCCGCCTGTACCCATCTGATCAGTGAAGTTTTACAGCTGGACAATTGACTAAGTCGACTGCAATACGAAAGTGTTCAGTCATTTAAATAGCTATTGAGTCTTAAGAAACTTGACACTTGGAAACGAACAGGGCCCTGCTTTCCTCAAAGACTTTGTCTTCAAGTAACTACAGTGGAAAACCCTGCTTGCAAAGAAGATCCTGTGCACAACCATGGAGCTGTCAAACCAGTGGAAAATCTGTTTGGAAAAGACTCTACATTCGCGAAACCCCAACTTCCAGGTGCAACAACTGAAGTGGAAGTTATTGGACAAAGCCGAAGCGGACTGCCTTTGTTCCAAACCACACGGACCTCGTGTTGTGTGTTTTTATTTGAGCCCGAAGACAGAGAGGCCTCTCTGCGATGAAGTTCAGATACGTTTAAGTTTGGAGTTTATTATTCATGACATTTGAGAAATCAATTAGAAATGTTATTCTGTGAGTCATAAACTTTAAAATGTGCAATATCATTTAGTATTTTCTAAAAAAATGAGTGCTGCATTAAACTGTTTTGTTTTACAATTTTAGAAATAAAATCTGTCAACACCGAGAAATATCTTCTCATTCCTGTTTAACTGTTTAGTCTGAAATTGACACACGTTAATAGACACTAGATTATAGGCTGCCTATCCTTAATCATTGAACAGTAATCAATTAGGGAGAATTGTGGTAACAAGAAATGATATAATCTTTCTCGGCACCCAAACGTAAATGAGACTGATATATGTAACGAGAAGTTATTTGACATAAATACTAACCTGCATTAGTTATTTAATGTCTGACTAACAATACTAATGAGAGAGTCACCTTCATCTTACTAACCGGTATTGTAGTCAATGTGTTTGTAATTTTGTGTAACGTTTTGTGTGTTATCATATGCGATTCCATGGTCTTTTATTTGGTCACGGAAGTGATTTGTCTTTGATTTGTTGATCTTGAGTGAATTTTAATTAGTTTTTCCCTTTTTGTATAACTAGTGTGGTGCTACATTTTATCTTTGTTTTTAATACATTTGAGAATTTATGTCTTTGGAATTGGTGTCTGCGTCCAATTATTGCAGAAATTGAGTTCAACAAGATTCTAGGATTCTTGATTCTTTGAACTGAAATGTATAAGTGTACCTTACGCTACACTTAGTTACCAGCCTCCCTTATTTCCTTGGTCTGGAGAGCTTACTGACGTCCTGGCTGTCGACGACTGGTTTCAGAATAGTGACAAGATCTGGCAGGCAGCCCATGTATGCCTGCAATGAGCCATTCACCACCAGAAGACCCAGGCCTTCGACACTGTCCTGGTCCCCAATATTAGCCCAGGCAGGAGGTCTGGCTCTCTACCCGAGACATCCGTCTCAATCATCCATCTAAGAAACTCAGTCCCTGATTCATAGGACCCTTCAAGATAATCCGCCAAATCAATCCAGTGACCTACCATCTACAACTGCCACCCACCTATCCCATCTCCCCCACTTTTCATGTCTCACTACTAAAACCATTGGCTCCAGATCCCACTCACCTGTCCAGTCCTGCTTCCACTCCTATGGTCACTCCTCAGCCTCCTCTACTGTTGGATGATGGTCCCGCTTATACAGTCAAGTAGCTCCTCCGCTCCTGTCACCACTGGGGTCATCTCTAATACCTGGTCGATTGGGAGGGATATGAACTGGAGGAGCGTTCCTGGGTTCCTGCCTCTGACATCCTTGACCCTTCCCACATCTCAGACTTTCATCGTGACCATCCTGCTGACCCTGCCCCTCGACCTCGGGGCCATTCTCATTGTTGCTGGTCTGTGGCAGCTGGAGCCGCCCGTAGGAGGGGGGCTACTGTGACATTCCCTGATCAGCACTTCCCAGTTTCTCCACCCTTGGAGGCCACCCTTGCCACAGTCATTATAAGCCCTGTTATCCACTCTCCCGTTTCACTCTCCTCATTATTGAATTATCACCCCGGTGCCAGAATCCATTAACTCACCTGATCCTCTTCTCTTGCTCATCACCCATTGTCTATTAATACCCCTCAGTGACACTCCATTAGTGCTAAGTCTTGTGGATTTCTTATTCTACCCTGTTTGCCTGATCGTTGACTTTTGCCTGCCTTTTGACTACAACTTTGGATCCTCTCTTTTGCACTGTTTTCTGTTATTTGACCCTGAGCTTCATTCCTGACCTGTCATCCTTCCTTGTATTTTACCTTGGGTCCTCAACCCCTGGCTGCTAACTTACAATGAGAGGATTTAGGTTTTATTTTATACATTTTTCAGAAAACCTCAGTGGACCTGTTAATGTCTTAGTGAATGAAGTGGGTCCTCACCTTAGAACAAGCTTACCTCTACTTGTGGGTAGGCCTATACTGTAGTTCTGATATTTCAGTAAAAGGCAGTGAATAATTGTGCAATTGTTTCAGTTATTGTATTTGTTGCAGGTCTGTGTGTGGGTGTCAAGTCAGTCAGTCCTCATTATACTGCCAGTCAACAACCAAGGGAATATAGTTGGGGGAATAAAAACAATGGTTTCCTATGCTGGTGGTAGATGAGGGTGTCATTATAATGGTGGGTGGTATAGTGAGCGAGCACTGTATATCTAAACATGAGTCATGGAAAAAATCCTTGAAGCGCCCTTGAAAATTATTTCCTAATAAGAGTGGGAACCCTGTTGCATTCTGATTCAGCGCTGCACACTAAGGAAAATGATCAAGTTTGCCCTCAGTTACCTGCCTCTCTAAGACTCTTGAGCGGGCGGTCCACCGTCAGCTCTCTGCCTTTCTGTCCCATCACGCACTCCTTGATCCTCTGCAATCTGGCTTCCACACAGCTCACTCCACTGGAACTGCTCTCCAGGCAGTCACTGACCAGTCCTCATCCTCCTTGATCTCTCTGCAGCATTTGACACTGTCAATCACTCCATCCTCCTCTCCTGCCTCACTGACTTTGGGTTCTCTGGAACTGCTCTCACATGGTTCTCCTCCTACCTCAGTGACCGGACCTACCAAGTGACATGGCGAAGTTCCTCATCCACCCCCCAACCTCTCCTCATAGGCATACCCCAAGACTCCGTCCTGGGCCCCCTCCTGTTCTCTCTCTACACTCGCTCCCTGGGCCCCCTCATCGCATCCCATGGTTTCTCCTACCACTTCTATGCAGATGATGTACAGATCTTCCTGTCTTTTCTGGATGCAATCACACCACCTCAAGCTCAACCTCTCCAAATCGGATCTCCTCTTTTCCTTCACTGTCCCTCACCTTCTGCTGATCTCTCCATCTCGATCCCCTTGGAATCCACCACACTCTCTCCTTCTTCTTCCGCTAAAAATCTAGGAGTGACCCTCGATCCTGCGCTCTCCTACACCCAGCACAGCACCACGCTGACACGCACTTGCAGATCCTTCCTGAGCAACATACGCCAAATCCGTCCCTTCTTCACCAACTACTCGACTCAGCTGCTCGTCCAGTCACTGGTCCTCTCCCGCCTGGACTACTGCAACCCCCTCCTGGTCGGCCTGCCTGCATCTACTACCTGCCCGCTCCAGCTCATCCAGAACTCTGTGGCTCATCTGGTATTCTCTCTGCCCCGATTCGCACACGCTACTCCACTGCTCTGCTCCCTCCACTGGCTCCCGATACCGGCACGCATTCAGTTCCTGACCATCGCCTGTGACCTCGACTACATCCTTGCCTAGCCCTTTATTGCCCTTATCAGCCACCTCTACAAGTACTGCACTTGGGTCCCCTTTTCCGGTGCCCTGCGGTCCTTGATTATTGATTTCCCCCTTTGCTCCCTTTCCTGTTGCCCTTGACTGTGACCTTACATCTTGACAGCACTTTTACTTTCCAGGATGTATGACCTCACTTATTGTATTTACTTGTGTAAATTTGTTGTAAAATGTATTATAGTTTGAATTGCTTTGTATAATGTAATTTTGAATTTGTAATGTTTGATGCCTCGTACTTAACTGTATTCTTGCACTTTGTATTGCGCTTATGCTGTATGTCGCCCTGGATAAGGGCGTTTGCCAAGAAATAAAAATAATAATAATAAGAAAAGTGTTTAGTACCCGTGTTGTTGCTGCATCTTTTAAGTAAGCTTATTCAATAATTTTATAATTAAAGAAAGGAGATACCATTTAACCATTGTAGAACAGATGTGTTTACTGCATACACCGTGTTAGCGCTAACAAAAATGATTTGCTGACTACTATTAATCACGCTTGACATGCATTAGGCCAAAACAAGTTCGATATATGTACATATCAATGTGTAAGTAGTTTATGATTCATCCCTCATAATACTCCATGCTTGCACAAATTACCCTGGCTCCTGCCATGACATATTTCAGGGTGCCAACACACCAAACAGAGTATTTACTTGGTAAGGTTTTGTTTATGTGTACCCTACAAGTTTGTTCAGTAATGGTAATGAGATTATATGCAAAATAATCTAACCTTTAAAGCTATTAACAAAAGAGACTAGAATAAATCCTAATAACATAGAACAGCAATACAAGTGCCTTAATTTACTTTAAGAATAAAAGTGCACTATTCTTCAGATACACCAGTGAAACATTTTTTGTTACTATTGTTAACATTTTCTATTTATAATTGCCCTTCATTATAGGCAATTCTGCTTACCCACTGTTCCCATAGTTTCTCATATCAGTTCTGTACCCCTCAACACCAGCAGAACTGCGGTACAATGAAGCACATGTGGGAACAAGGAATGGGATCGAGAGGACCTGGTTTACTGAAGATGCTTTTCAGGTGCTATGATTTGTCAATAGGTCGGGAGGTGTATTTCAGTATAGTCCCAGAAGATTACGACTTTTTTTCATAATTTAGGAAGATTGAAATCTAAAGAGTTAGAAAAGTCTTATATTAATATTAATATGTCATTTCGAAAAAATAGTTCAGGTACCTTCAGAAATGCACATGAAGCAATAAATAAGAAGCGAGAGGTGGAAATGGCATTTACACTTTACCCTCCTCCAGGCATAAAACCTTTTAGAAGAAAAATCAGACAATTGTGGATGGAGATGAAGGATACAAATATTTAGGTAACTGAATCTATCTATGCTTGTATTTTTATATTATAGTTATATCTTAATTACATATATTATAGGAACATAGAATAACAACCAAGGTATTATAACTAAATTCTTAATTTACAATGGGGCTTAAAATGAGAAACACTGACCTTTGTATGAATAGTATTAATACTGTTTATATATTTCTGGTTTAAAGAATTTATAAATACAGTATATATATATATATATATATATATATATATATATATATATATATATATATATGTGTGTATGTGTGTGTGTGTGTGTGTGTGTGTGTGTATATATACACTCACCTAAAGGATTATTAGGAACACCTGTTCAATTTCTCATTAATGCAATTATCTAACCAACCAATCACATGGCAGTTGCTTCAATGCATTTAGGGGTGTGGTCCTGGTCAAGACAATCTCCTGAACTCCAAACTGAATGTCTGAATGGGAAAGAAAGGTGATTTAAGCAATTTTGAGCGTGGCATGGTTGTTGGTGCCAGACGGGCCGGTCTGAGTATTTCACAATCTGCTCAGTTACTGGGATTTTCACGAACAACCATTTCTAGGGTTTACAAAGAATGGTGTGAAAAGGGAAAAACATCCAGTATGCGGCAGTCCTGTGGGCAAAAATGCCTTGTTGATGCTAGAGGTCAGAGGAGAATGGGCCGACTGATTCAAGCTGATAGAAGAGCAACTTTGACTGAAATAACCACTCGTTACAACCGAGGTATGCAGCAAAGCATTTGTGAAGCCACAACACGTACAACCTTGAGGCGGATGGGCTACAACAGCAGAAGACCCCACCGGGTACCACTCATCTCCACTACAAATAGGAAAAAGAGGCTACAATTTGCACAAGCTCACCAAAATTGGACAGTTGAAGACTGGAAAAATGTTGCCTGGTCTGATGAGTCTCGATTTCTGTTGAGACATTCAGATGGTAGAGTCAGAATTTGGCGTAAACAGAATGAGAACATGGATCCATCATGCCTTGTTACCACTGTGCAGGCTGGTGGTGGTGGTGTAATGGTGTGGGGGATGTTTTCTTGGCACACTTTAGGCCCCTTAGTGCCAATTGGGCATCGTTTAAATGCCACGGCCTACCTGAGCATTGTTTCTGACCATGTCCATCCCTTTATGACCACCATGTACCCATCCTCTGATGGCTACTTCCAACAGGATAATGCACCATGTCACAAAGGTCGAATCATTTCAAATTGGTTTCTTGAACATGACAATGAGTTCACTGTACTAAACTGGCATCCACAGTCACCAGATCTCAACCCAATAGAGCATCTTTGGGATGTGGTGGAACGGGAGCTTCGTGCCCTGGATGTGCATCCCACAAATCTCCATCAACTGCAAGATGCTATCCTATCAATATGGGCCAACATTTCTAAAGAATGCTTTCAGCACCTTGTTGAATCAATGCCACGTAGAATTAAGGCAGTTCTGAAGGCGAAAGGGGGTCAAACACAGTATTAGTATGGTGTTCCTAATAATCCTTTAGGTGAGTAGCAGCAGCCATGCCATCACAGACAGCGGCAGTCACAGAAACCCCTTGACAGTTTTTGGACTCCCCTCGCTCTGCTACTGGGTCCTTACTTCCCATCGTCCCGCCCGTGACAGAATACTTCGCCATGGCCTTAGCATACTGATCTCAAGGCTACTGTCGCCACCCAGAGTTGCGTGTTGGAGAAACATGACCAGATGTTTCAACAGATAGAGACAAACCTGGATCGACTCCTGAAATGTCTCGAACCAGCTACAGCTACTCCTCTGGCTACCGCGTCACCTGCACCTGCACCTGTACCTGCACCTGAGAGCAAACCTCTTCATCTCACCATTTCTGACAAGTACGATGGTTCCCCAGAAGGATATGAGGGCTTCCTATTACAGTGCTCTCTGTATTTCACCCATCATGCGACAGCCTTTTGACCAGGAAGGCGCTCCAATGGGCTTCTGCAGTTTGGAAACAACAAGGACGGATAACACGTTCCCTCAGTACATTCCTCGGCCATTTCAAATATGTCTTTAATCATCCGGTGGAAGGAAGGGATGCCGGTGAACAGCTCCTGACGCTAAAACAGGGTACCTCCATGGCTGCTGATTATGAGCTTAAGTTTCACACTCTGGCTGCTTGCAGTGGATGGGATGAGCGGTGTCCATTTTAGGACATCCTCGCGCATCAGTCGTCCTCGAGTCAAGTATCAAACATCACCCACTCAAGTCTCTGGTATCAGGATCGTTACTCACCCCTCCCTCAGTCAATCGTCATTGCTCCTCCTCACGCCTCCTCCTCCTCAGCCTCAGTGCTCCGACATCAAGTCTCCTGCTTGGGGGGGATACACGTATACATATGTTGACATATAACGTTATTTCTGTTAAATGAGCAATTACCATTTGTCTTTAAAGGATAGTCTTGGATTTCCATCCCATATTCTTAAAAATATTTAAAGGCATGATCAATACAGTAATTTAAACGGATCACAAGGTTGTTACATAAACACAGCACATTTCATTGCGTAAAGATGCATTTCTATTAATTAAGAAAGGTAAAAATCAAAGTATTGTATCAATAATTCCCAGAGCTCTCACACCGCCGTGCAGTGACCCAACTGCACGTCTAAGAGCCGCTCCTTATTTAAATGAAGATTGACTGGATCAGTGGGTGAGCTGTGATTTCGTAACATTAAAAAAAAAAAACAGCAGTGAGGCGTGAGGAGCAGACCTGACACCTGATGCCCGATACCCAACACCTTACGCACGACGCCTGATACCTGATACCTGATACCTGATGCGTGATGCATGATACCTAATACCTGATACCTGATGCGTGATGCGTGATACCTGATACCTGACACCTGATGCGTGATACCTGATACATGATACCTGATGCCTGACACCTGACACCTGACGTGTGATACCTGATACCTGATACCTGAGCAGGAGACTTGATGTCGGAGCACTGAGGCTGAGGAGGAGGAGGCGTGAGGAGGAGCAGTGACGATTGACAGAGGGAGGGGTGAGTAACAATCCTGATACCGGAGACTTGAGTGAGTAATGCTTGATACTTGACTCGAGGACGACTGATGTGTGAGGATGTCCTAAAATGGACACCATATTGGAGGATCTTATCCAGGTATCAGTTCGCCTCGATCATCTTCTCCGAGTCCGAAGACACCCTATTCCCGAAGCATCACACGGCCCTGCCAGGTTTCTGCCAACACCCCAACCTGTACCCACGCCTGAGCCCATGCAGTTGGGTCGCTCACAACTGACAGCAGAGGAACGACAGAGGAGGATTCAGCTGTGCCTATGTCTCTACTGTGGACAGGAAGGACTTTACTGAGATGTCTGTCTGGTTCGCCCTGGCACTTCCGGAGAGTCCACAGTGAGTAACAGTCAATGTCCACTAGTAACACAAGCACAGAGTCTCATCAAAGCCAGAATATCTTGGGGTTCTAATTCTCTTGTTGTATCCGTTTTAATAGATTTGGGGTTGGCAGGAAACTTAATACACGAAAAGACAGTAACCCGCCTCAGAATTCCCCTCTTCCCCTGTGTTCCTCCTCTCCAGATAAGGGCAATTGACAGTCAACCCATTGGCACTGGTCGCATCTGTCACCAAACAGTCCCTCTCCAAATAGGCGTTCTCCATATCGAGGAAATATCCCTTCTGGTCATGAATTCCCCCAGCACGGATATAATTCTGGGACTCCCTTGGCTCGATCATCACAATCCCATCATATCCTGGAAAACTGTTGACATTCTCTCCTGAGGGTCGTACTGCTTTTCTCATTGTCTGTCCATCCCTTGCTGGGCCACACACGTTGAAAGTCCCCTTCTATCTCAATCTCCCGAGTTTCCATCAGACTATAGGGACTTAGCAGACGTATTTAGTAAAAGCCAAGCATCCCAGTTACCACCTCACCAACCCTGGGACTGTGCCATTGATCTCCTCCTGGGCTCAACACCCCCAAGGGGGCGAATTTATCCCCTTTTCCTTCCTGAATCACAAGCAATGGATGAATACATACAAGAAGCTCTGAAACTTGGCATCATTTGTCCCTCTATGTCACCTGCCACTGCCAGCTTCTTTTTTGTGTCAAAGAAAGATGGAGGATTGAGGCTGTGTATAGATTATAGAGGCTTGAACGACATCACCATTAAGTATCGTTACCCTTTACCACTGGTGCCGGCTGCGCTAGAACAGGTCCGAGGTGCCTGCTATTTCACCAAACTAGATCTGCGCAGCGCATACAATCTGATCCGCATACAAGAGGGTGATAAGTGGAAAACTGCTTTTCTTACCAACAACGGACATGGTTATGCCTTTTGGACTGGATAATGCTCCCTCTGTGTTCCAGACTAGTGATGTGCAGTTTGCGAATGATTCGCTGTTTTTGAACTAATCATTTTGGTGACTGATGGGAATCGGATCAGTGTCAGCATTGAATCGGCTCTTTTGATTCACCCTGTGAACAGCAGCGGCGCTCAGAAGCTGGTGACCCACCTATCAAATCTCATTCAGTGACTCACTGACTCTCAGTCTGGCGGATTCTTTCGTCCTGACGAGTCGTTGAGTGCTATGAAACTGAAGACATTTAATGCATCAATTAATTATCACATTGAAGCAGGATTTAGAACCAGTCATCAGGTAACTAATTCTGTCATTGCTCCTTAACAGTTGTTTGGCTAGTTATCTGCTTACATGGTATGTTATCTTGATTTCAAAACAAACTACTAATTCAGATTGAAAATTAGTTTTGATGTCACACACAAGCATCACTTGACAAAACAGAGGGATCCAGCAATCCATTTTGTGTAGCACTTTCAAAACTATTTTTCCGATTGGGACTCTAGGTTAAGAAACCACTACAAAAATGCAGAGATATTTAAAGGGACATATAAAACTACCCAAAATGTTAAATTGCATGTTTAAAGTGTACAGGGAGAAAATATATAAAAGAACTCTCAGAAAGCACATGTGTTGCTGTGTAGGCAGACATGCAGACATAAGACTGCAAGTCACAAGTTCTTATATTGTTCTTGAAATGCCAAGCACAGATTTTATTCTGCCCTCCTTCTCAAAGACACATCTCTCTTCGTCAGACCTTAAAACCTGCGCTGTTTTAGCTCACTCACAGTGTCATTCTGTACAGAATTAATTTTTTAAATGTAAAAGAAAAACAGCAAAACCAATGATATTTTTAACCACAAAACTGACACGTTCAACTTCAACTCCGATTCTGCTTCCACTGTACAGAGAGTTATGGGATACAGGGGGTGCTGCAGGCCAAATAGAACAGAGCCTCACCAAGCTGTGGTTACTGTGGCAACAACTTCATACAGGACTATTGGGGGTGCTCCATTGTCATAGTAACCCCATGGCTTAGTGAGGCTTAGAGCCTCATGTCCTATTCCTAGCCTCAGGTAAAATCACTCTGGTGCTGTGCTTCTGGGTTTGACAAGCCTGTTTTTAATATTGTCACTACAGCACTTATAGGGAAGTTATACAAAGAATATGTTCAGTTGCATATCATTTTTTGTATTGTCTTTCAATGGATAAAAAAAAATCGAACATGCATTTCATTATTATTATTATTATTATTATTATTATTATTATTATTATTATTATTATTATTATTATTATTATTGTAACATTTTGGTATTCTAATTAAACCATTAATTCTTATGGAAGCCATGACTCAGTTGCCTAATTGGATGAACCACCTCTGCCCAATTGTATACCTCAGTTATTGAGTCTTAAACAATTTTGTTCAAAGTGAACCCACCTACAGTACTGTACCAGTTAGCTAAGCAGTCTTGTGCTGGAAAGGGCAAGATGGAGCTCTTATCTGAGAATTTCTGGTATTTTTCAGTTGCTTTGTCTAGTTATATAGTGTTTAACTGTCATAATGCACTTCTTAATAAATCTGGCTTGAGCTGGTCTTATTGCATTACTCAATTGTCAAATTATTATCCAATTGTTCTGTACTTCACTACAGGCAAAGATATTATGATATCACACCCCAACATCTATGCTGAATGTGTTAATAGAACAGGGACTCTATAATGGTGCATATATTCAGAATACCATTGCAGGGCAGTGTTTTTAATAGTGTCTCCACTCCATGTGCATGCCACAGAATCATAAGAGAGCACCATTAATGCTTGCACTTGCATGTGCAATGTGATCAGAATACAGCACTTTGATTTTAAAAATGTACCAAATCAAAGTCCTCCCAACCAATTCTGGAGCATGAAAAGACACTGAAAAAGTGTATCCCTCTGTTGCTTTCTCTTGCCAAATCTTTTCATCCGGTGGACATAAACAGCAGGTGCAGTCTAGCAACAATATTGTCCCACTGGTCCCAGTGTTCAGGCAGTCTGCTTCTGGCTTCTCTTTTTGTATCGATCGTCAGATTTAGATGTGTGTTGATGAAGTCAGACCTGTAAACCACAGCATCATAAGCTAAGATGTGCAATGTGCTATTTCTTACATCCAGCTATACCACTCATAACATTGTTTTGTTATTGTTATGTTATTTTCAAACACATTGATTCCTGGCATAAACACTTAAAAAAGGTGCTTCTGCATGGAGATATTCATTATACTCAACCACTGAATGTGTTTCTGTGACTGAATGCTACATAACACATACATATTTTGTTGACTGTTTTATATCTTAAATATCTGTATATCTTGTATATCCATATTGGGTGTTTCAGTAAATAACTCATTTAATTTCTTATTTTTTATTGTGTACATCCTGACATGTGTTCAGATGTATAAGTTATAAGTCAGATAAATTCTTGTTCAAGATGTCAGGTTGCATTTGTGCAGGAGCCGTCTCCTTGAGGCTTCTATCTCAACAAAGTCTTTGGGAGATACTGGAGGATTACCAGTTACAGACCCCTGCAGAAAGACACTTCTCTAGCAGCTGCAAGTGTCTTTGGCAGACTGCAGCCTAGAACACTCATCTCCCAGATGAATACAAGATGACTTGTTAATGTAACAGTTTTTAAGGAAAATAACAATAATAAAGTTCTTACTATTATGGTACAAAGTATTTATCTGAACAGATTATAAACTGCTTATATGAGGTATTAAGTATACACTGTATTTGTATGTGTACTATTATTTTCAGTATGTTGGGCTTACTTTAAATTACATTTGTATGTGTGTTATGTTTCAGAATCACTGGCTCTAAAATACTATCCATTTCATAGCACAGACTTATGTGGTCATATATATGTTTAATCGTTATTTGGTTATATACCTTACTCCATACACTATGCTTTGTGTATGGGTGCTATTTGATGTGTATTATTACCAAATGTCTAAGAGGTATCTACTCACCCTTCCGTATATTATAGCAGTGCATTGTAATGCAGTGATTTTTGCCACACAACTTTGCTAAATAGGACCCTATATCAGTCTATATACTTCCATTATGAACTGCCCATACAATTAATTTCTAGTCAGAAATGTTGAGGCATACATATAGTAACATATACATCTGAACACTGCCTATATGAGGTATTTAGAATACACTGCATTTTTATTTGTATTCCTTCTTTTTTATAGAATATATTAAAGCAGTAGCTGCATTTGTTTGCCATCAAAGGTTACAGTTGTAATTGAAAGTTGTAATTTGTTTTTGCAAGGTTTAAATTCAAATTAGAAATGTATTAAGTGTGTATCTTGGTAGTCTCATCATTTTACAGTATGACTAGGAATCAACTGGATAATCTCTTTAGCTTTATTCCAAATATAAATGTTCTTTGACTTTTTGTACAACATTATTAATACAGAATGTGTTAATCTTGAAGACTGATAGAGATATGTTTATTTCTGTGTACATTATACAAAAAAGGACTTTTGTTTCGGCTCTTGTTCTGAGGACAATATTAATCCCTCCAATATTGTTTAATTAAAGCAAACAACAAGGTTACCTAGGTTTCAGGATTCCATTACTATAATTAAAATTGTATATTTTGATTTGTTTATTTTTACTTAGATAGTACAGTATTACATACATAGAGATCTGTATTGCTAATAACAATCAATGTATTCAACAATGTATTAACATTTGAAATTCAGTAACTGATTTATGTGAAAAGGTGATGCTTTTCAGAACTATAAATGGTTCTTAATGGGTTAAAATACTATTATCAATCTCCCAAGACCAACTGGAACTAACTTACAAGAGAAAATGTACTTTTCAGTGTTCGCCATGTGAGGAGTGCAACAGACAGTTTTACAAACTTTTAAGCTTTTAGAATATCCTCTTGAAATGTAATATTATGGAGCTGTGGCCACATCTGCTGCAAGAATCCTAACAAAAACAAAAAAACATGAACACATCACTCCAGTATTGGCTTCTCTTCACTGGCTGTCCGTGCACTACAGGACATTAACATTTAAAGCACTAAAGGGACTGGCACCTCCCTACCTAAAAGATCTCCTTATGGAATACACTCCAGGTCGGCCATTGAGATCACAGGAAGCCGGTTACTTAGCGCTCCCTAAAATACACAAGAAAAGCGCAGGTGGTAGAGCATTCAGTTATAGGACCCCGAAGCTGTGGAACGATCTTCCAGCCAATGTAGAGATGCCCCCTCTGTCTTAGCCTTTAAATCACGTCTGAAGACTCATCTGTTTAGTCTCTGTTTTTCTAGCCCATAGTGCCGCCAGTGTGCCATGGACATGCAATTGCACAACTGTCTTTGGAAATGTCCTGCACTGCATGACCAGTATCTGAGCACGACTGCCCTCTTGTCTTCCAGCAACAGCCTCCTCTGAGGGTCCAACGAGGCACCTCGTCCCCCACCATGGAAGTCTGATGAGGCACAACCCATCCCAGAAGCACCTCACCACAGAGGGTCAACAGAGCATCCACACCCAAGGTTTGACGAGCTATCGCAACCCAAAGCCTGTTGATGGTCCAAACCCTCCACCCCCGATGGCCAGCAAGAGGCCTCCTCCATAGGAGAGGACAGCCAGCAGCACCGATAAAGAACTTTCTGATCTCCTTGCTGCTGTAATAAATATACTGCCTGGAGGGGAGGCAACCATTAGGCCTAGGCCCTAAGCCATGGACCCCCAGAGATTTATTTTCTCCTACATGCCACCCATAGGAGTTTTTTTGTTTTTCTCTCCTCCATGCCTAAATGGTTTATTTACTTAAATGTTCACTCACTTTATTCTAAAATGTTTACAGGTCTATATTTGATTTTATTGTATTTATGTTTTTTATTTTGCTGTACCTTTGTTGTATGTTTACCAGTCTGTAAAGCGCTCTGTGGCTACCCTGCGAAGGGCGCTATACAAATAAAAATTGATTGATTGATTGATTGATCTGTAATTATTTCAGCAAACTGAAAACATTTCCGATTGTAGAAATGGGCTACTTATCAACTTTTATTTTTAAATATTTTTAGACAGGCAGTGCTACATAGTTTTCTGTAATCAATTCACAAATTCTGTGGGAGTCGTTTTAAATTGTATACAGTCCAGTCTAGTTATGGGTAGTTTGATTAATTTTGATTAATTTGATATAGTTCAGTCAATTGAATTGATTCAAAACACTTGTTCATTTGATTCACTGAATCAGAACAACTGAAAGGAAAAACCTGATAAATTTTATTACAGGTAGTGCCAAGGCAGTTAATTTGATTCAGTTCATTTTGTGGTTTGTCTGAACCAGAAATCACAACATAAATATCTTGAAGTTTATATTTAATAAATATACAAATTAGACACACAAGGTCAGTTTTTTTTAAATACAACTGAATAAAAAAAATCTGTGGTACAGCAAAGTTTATCCATATTCAGGAGTCCATAACTTAAAAGAGTAAATCATATTTCCTAATTCAACTTGAACAAGGATGTCTGCCAAATTAATAATATAATATGCTTAATATAATATATTATGAATAAAATAGGAACCTCAGGATAAGTCATCATATGAATAATAATATTTAATTCAATTACACACTTATTTACTTCATAGTTAAACAAAAATCATAAAGCACTCTTAATAATATGAAATAAATAACACAACCAGAACCCCCTTTAACAAATGCATTGTTAAGTTTATCTTTGTTTTTTCATTTTGCAGTCAAATATATAAGAAATGTTACGTTACATTTTAAAGAGTTTTATCCTGTTGATTGTATTGATTGTTGCTATATGGACAACACTATACACTGCTCTGTTGTAATTTCAAAATGTGGCTAAACACAAAATGATCATTAATTTCTGTACTACCATAAAAGTTGTTTGTTTTTCTACTAGTATAAAACAAATTTCAGCACATACTGAGGTGCAATAAATGACAGAGTTTCAGGAATTATACTACACTACATGAAAAGATAGTGAATGGAAAAAATAAACTCTTCTTCCATTATAGTCTCATCTGCACTACAGTGTTTAAATGTTTAAGATAATGTTTATGATAATGTTTACATCAGTAATAGAAATTACATTTGTATTAAAAACAATAAACAATAATAATTTACATTCTGTTGCTTATAATTCTCAAACCATGATACAATAATTGCAATAAGTGAGCATATACAATACCAAATAACAGTTCCAAGAAATTGCATATTTTCCCACAGGAGGGCATCACTTTTGCTATTGGATCTCAGTTTTCATTTATGCAATATGACGGTGCTTAATTATTTTTTTGGAAACAAATGTATTTGGAATAATATATCTAATAGTCAAAGAACAGTATGATTATGATTTTTTTATAAACAATAATAACCAAACAGATAATTGAAACACCTTTTTCCTTCTTCTTCTTAATTCAAAATATTGTGTCCCCATCCATACAGTATCTGACCATCCCATTTTAAAGGAGGCTGATATTCGTGTAGTTGGAAGACTGGTCTGCAAATCTGTGAAGGAAAGGAAAGAGAACCAGCCGGTGACCTCAGTGACTCCAAATGCACAAAACAGGACCCTTGAAATGTAATGTAATTAGTTAAGTGACCTGTACACATCTAATAATGCTTTGATTGCATTCGATATACTAATAAATTAAACAATCAAGAATTTAACATCATGTCCTATCCTGTTGTTCAAAATTAGTATGTTTATTGTATAATATTATTTTCTTTATAAACATATTCATTATAACAAAATGCAAGGTTAAATATGCTCATATTTTCTTTGTAATGAATACATTATGATTGGAAATGCAACCAAATGTGTTTTCCTGCTTTATTTATTTATACTGTGACGGTACTGATTGTTATTATCATTACGGATTATTGATGATTATTGAATCTGAACCCTATTCATGTTGTTGATGTGCTATATCTCCTTTGTCTTTTCAGGTATAGGTAGGGGGCTGCATTTTTCTCAACTTGGTTTTGTAACCTGTAATTCAGTCCTCAAGAACCAAGCCTCTTTAAGCCACTTATTGAGCAGTCGTTAATAATCATCTCAATGAATAATTTTATTACTACAAATTACAGGCAACTGACACTTACTGAATCATGCTTCTGTTTTGTTTATTTTCAATATTATTGAAGACAATGCATCAATAATTTAAGATGTTCACCAGGAACATGTATATAATTAGTCAACAGAAGAGTTTTTTGTTTTATTATTTGCAAACTTTGTAAATGTGTTGTAATGGTATGGAACGGAAGTGGGGAAGGAAGGAGTATAATAAAGAAGTTAAGGAAAAGTTACACACCATGTTTTGCCTGGGTGATTTACTTTAAATAATCGCTTGTAAACAGAGACTAACAGTTACAGCTGACAAATGTGGTTTGATAAATTGAAAATAATGTTTAACCGCTCCTTCAAAAATCATTCAAAGACATTCCACTACCACTTTCTTTTACTTATGGTAGGTATTTGTTAATTTCTGATTTACAGACAGCATCAAACCCTGGAATTCAATCTGAAGAATGTTAACATGATTCAGGATGCACTGTTGTGTTCAGAAGGCTGGTATTTATTCAAGTATGCAGGGAATGCTGAATTTTGGAAAGCTCCAAAACTCTCACAGTGTTTATACACCATTTTATAGGAAACATGATATCATAATAAAATACTAAGCTTTCCATTCTGCCTAGTAACAGCAGGTTAGTATCATGGGAAAGTACTGACACTGATAAACAGCCCTTTATACAGGCGTTTCAAGGCTGTGAAGCAACTCTCTCTTTCAGAACTTGTGTATGTATCATAGACTGCAGCTAGTATTATCAGCATGGGAAAGTACAGAGACAATACACAAATCATACCTTAATACTTAATAATATATGTCATAATAATAATTTGGTTTCTTCCACTCTAACCACTAAGGTTTTCAGATTCACTTGCTGTGGGGAACCGGTTGAATAAAATATTTGTTTTGTTTTTGTTTTTTTGTTTAATTAATTTGGATTGTAGCAGTTTATTTATTTTATTTTTGATAAGGAAGCAATACTCTCACCACAGATTATTTTTATGATTATCATTGTGCTTTTATTTGTGATTTAATAATAGTAACCATTGCATGGTTATTATTAAGTCAGGAATAAAGGTGCCATGAAAATTAATAAATAAATACATGATAACAATCATTACTATGATTATTTTTATGGTGCCTTAATTCTAATTAAGCCACCTAAGAGATAACAGGTAAAGAGAGGATATAGGGGATATCTTGTATACATTGCAAAGGGGACCCGGGAGTGCAGGAGAAAGGAATTTGCCCAGTGAAAATGGCAGGTACGAAGGCAGAAGGGGTGGTATGTGTACAATGTAGTAAAATATGAGAGGGGGAATTTGGAGATTATGCAAGCATTGGAGTGATGTGAGGGGGAAGAAGGGGCACAGAGGTGCTGCACATGGGTTCAGACTGGGCTTGGCCTATTGTGTGGAGATAAAAGTGGTGAGAAAGGAAATTGACAAAGACTTAGAGAATGAAGCTGGGCCCAAAGGTGTGTTTGGGGGGAAGGCTTGAGGTCAGAGGCAAGAAAGAGGAATGCTTGGGAGGTGTAGGCCAGGGTTAAGTACGGTGGCCCTGAAGTGCAACTGCTGAAAAAATAAAACAGCTGCTGAAAAAATAAAGCAGGGGCTGCGAGATTTGCAGCGGCTGTGAGATTTAGAAGTGATGAAAAAATAAAGCAGGGGCTGTATGGCAAGCCAAATTATCATTTAGCGATATCTCTAAATGCATTTAAAGATATCTTGAAATATTTAAAGATATCTCTAAATCATTTAGATGGGTTGATACTGTGGAGGATCCTGGTTCTTATTAGAACCCTTTACCAAGGTTCCCTGCAAAACAGGATCCTTAAAGCAGTTGAATGTGTGTTAAATCAATCGCGATCATGATGAAAAAGGGCTCTTAAATGCTCCCTTGTGTTTCCACGGAGCTCACGGGTCTTAAACGAACCCTTTAA
Organism: Amia ocellicauda; assembly: GCF_036373705.1. Taxonomy (NCBI): domain Eukaryota; kingdom Metazoa; phylum Chordata; class Actinopteri; order Amiiformes; family Amiidae; genus Amia; species Amia ocellicauda. The sequence continues at coordinate 15,596,951 of NC_089861.1, read as the reverse complement.
CCCACGAAGAACCCAAAGGGTCGATAGAACCGCCGAAGAATCATCATGTCTAGAGTCAGTATGTGCTCGGCTGGTGTTTTTTCTGTTACAGTTATTAATTTACTGTAGAAGCTTTATTTTCTGTTAACTGTATTTGAAAGATTTTACGTTTAAAAAGTAAAGTAGTCCTGATCCAATGTAAATTACAATGTCTGGTTACACATAAGTGGGGCAGGCTAATTTGAGAGCAATTCCAAAAGATAGAATAACACTCATTAATAATAATAATAATAATAATAATAATAATAATAATAATAATAATAATAATAATAATAAAAGATGTTGATGTTTATATCAATTAAATATACTTTTCTGTGTAAATGGGTTAATGTGTGTGTGTATATATATATATATATATATATATTGTTTACTTTATAATATATATTGTGCAGGCACATTTGTAAATGGTTTATTTGAAGTAGACAATACAACAAAGGTTAAGGTTCCCAACAGGTTTTGTACAGAACACTACAGACATGGTTTTAAAGCAGAAAAGTACATTCAGTATAAAACACATGTAGAATTAAGATAAGTTAGAGAGACAATGCAAAAGTCCTTAATAAAATTAAAATCCATCCATTTTCGAAGCCGCTCATCCTGGTCAGGGTGGTGGGAAGCCCATGGCGGATCTGCAGGTACACAGGAATACAGGAACACAGGAACACAGGAACACAGAAACACAGGAATACAGGAACACAGGAACACAGGAATACAGAAACACAGGAACACAGGAATACAGGAACACAGGAACACAGGAATACAGGAACACAGGAACACCCCAGGACAGGCGCAGCCCATTGCCGGCAGTTCAGCTCTGCCGATCAACCTGGCGGACGGTGGGAAGAAGCGGGAGACCCGGGAAACCGCGCAGACAGACACCGAGCCGAGACCTGGACCAGCGCCACCGCGCCGCCCTAAAATAAAAATATTAATATTAATGTGTTGTTTACTATTGTTTCTTAGTTTTTCGGAGATTCATATTTGTTAAATTAGCTCCTGCTCTTGTCTATTAAATCCGTAAACTGCTCCTTCTGATGGAATTGTTAGCGCTTAAGAATAATAATAAAAATAAAGCACTGTCACACTGCCTTGTAATAATGAAGTACAGTTGTTAATTTAGTAAATCTAGCTACTTTTAACCACATTCTGTCTCCTACCTAAGCTTTCATTAATTCTAATACATGTTAGGACAGCCCTATAACTCTCAATATGTCAGCACAGTGGACAGAGAGCAGGACAATATCACAGCGATATTAATATGTCAGCACAGTGGACAGAGAGCAGGACAATATCACAGCGATATTAATATGTCAGCACAGTGGACAGAGAGCAGGACAATATCACAGCGATATTAATATGTCAGCACAGTGGACAGAGAGCAGGACAATATCACAGCGATATTAATATGTCATCACAGTGGACAGAGAGCAGGACAATATCACAGCGATATTAATATGTCATCACAGTGGACAGAGAGCAGGACAATATCACAGCGATATTAATACGACGCTTCTCACTCGTTTCTCAGACTCTGTCGGCTCTTCTGAGAAGCTGCTCGGCCCACATGACTTGCTTGCTGTCCAATGGCGTCAGTCAAATATATTTACAATGTCCCTCCCTTTCCGTAATCGCTTCTGAAAAAGCTGCTTTATTTTTTCAGCACTTCTAAATCTCACAGCTGCTGCAAATCTCGCAGCCCCTGCTTTATTTTTTCAGCAGCTGTTTTATTTTTTCAGCAGTTGCACTTCAGGGCCACCGTAGTTAAGAAGGGAAGATAGATAGATAGTGGCAGGACTGCTATTATTTGAGAAAAAAGTCACACTATTTAAACATTTCATGGTGCCGTGTACATTATTTGTGTTTTTGTGATGTTAAATGTCTACTGTCTTTCAATTGTGGTCCAAAGATAAATTGTTTGTTGTGCAAAGTAAGTTGTATCCATAGTGTACAGTACACCAGGTGGATATTGTTATGTGCATTTGCTCAATTAAATGCTGTTTGTTACAGTCTGTACATCCATTTTAGGTTTCTCTGAGATTTTCCTGAATCAAATTCAAAATAAATAAATCAATAAAAAAAATTAGTGTGTTGATTTCTAATTAATCATAGGTTCAATATTGGTTTTATAGTTTAGGGTCTTGTAGTGGCTATAGTAAATATGAGTAAATATCAGAAATATCAGACAATCTTATTTTCCATTTTAATTGCAGTATTAATCCAATTCTTACATATGCACTGCTCCAAAATGGAAAAAGGTCTTTAACCACAATTTCTTAGAGATCCAAGTAAATAATGAATCTAGTAGGATTTTCACAAGAGTGGGTACAAGACACAAGAGTCTGTCAACACCAGTCCATACCTCATGTCAGTACATTATGTTAGCAGTTGCAAGTCATAATCTGTGCAGTTGGTCAGTGCAGACTGCAGACTGACATTGCATTATGGCATTCTGAAAATGCTGTTATTATATAATGATTATATATGATATAATAATGATTATTATATAATCAGAGCAACAAGGTAGAATATCTTTTTATATTTTAATTAGTTTTCATTTAACCTAAGGCAATTTAAAGATAAGTACAGATAACAAGAAACAAGAGTTGGGAGCATCAAGGTGAGTAGTAGTATGTTGTAAGTCGCCCTGGATAAGGGCGTCTGCCAAGAAATAAAAATAATAATAATAATAATAATAATAATAATAATAATAATAATAATAATAGTATATAAGTGCAATACTGATACTAGTAACATGCTCTTTATACAATTTTATTTTACAATACTATTGAAGAAGTCTAGTGGTGTTTCTTATCCAACCTCCAGGTTAAAGTATTAAACACTGCCCCGAAACAAGGTGCTTTACCTTTTTGTTTCGTATTCTGTGTCAGTGTTCTGTAAAAAGTTGCCAAAGTTTTTTCACATTACTGAAATATTGCTTGATAATGAAATCATAAATTTAGCTTTTGATATATAAATGCAGTAAATGTACTGCATTTATTACATCTGTCAATTTAATTAGAATATGTTAAAATAACATATTTGATTGACGTCAAAACAGGACAATTGCATGAAACACAATAGTGGTGTCGCTAAATCAAATGCATATCTTCAAAACCAAAATGGCAATGTACTGTTCTCTAAAATATATGTTCCTTACATATTTGACTACACACCCATGTGCCCCTTAATATGAAGTATATATTTTTTAAATAATTATTTCAAATCTGGGGTCTACATCATTATTGAACTGGCAGAATGTAATCTTTTTAAGACTTAATGCCGATGACTACCATCATGTATTGTATATGTTTAAAATATATGTTTTTCTTTCATGTGTAATACCAAGTAATAGGATGATAATAGGATAATTAAGGGTATGCTGAATAATTGATCTTTTTGGCATTGCATAACAATGTATGTATCAGTGCCTTTTACTCCACTGAGCTTGAAACATTATTTTCATCCAAACACTTTATTTACACTAACTAAATGTAATGTCTGTGCACAATCATGGCACATATTATTACCCATTACATATTATTAAACAAATTACCACATTAAAAGAATATGGAAGGGACTACTCCTCTTGGGGAATCTAAATGACCAATTCTGTCTAGGTCCTTCCAGGAAGTCATTGGGATATGGGTGAGAAGAAAGGAAACAGATCTAGGGCCTTGTTCACTAAATGGTCATTAGTGACCAGAATTACTGTGTGGGAAGCTATGCTACATGCAAAAATGAAACTGGCTAAATGTATACACAAATAAAATAAACTATGTTTTTCGCCAGTTAATATACAGAGTTAGGTATATATATATATATATATATATATATATATATATATATATATATAATCTAAACAAACAAGGCAATAATTCAATAAGTGTAATAAACTCTTGAGTCGTAATTGGTAAATGGTTGAATATAGTATACTGCTGGTCTGAAACAAGCAGGGAATCTGTGTCAGTACTGTACAAAGGTATCCGTTTTTTTACAGTTAGAATTTCAGACAGGAAACAAGAACAGAATTAGCTCAAAATGTTACGGTCACACAATCATTCTTTCTAGACTTTCTATCTGTCTAATTATATATTTTTTATTAATATAATTTATCTAATCTTATTAATTTTTTAAATATTCATTGCCTATTATTTATTTATCAGTGTTCTTTATGATGAATAATATTAGTAACTTAAATATATAAGAAATGCACATGGAAAAGGCAGTATCATATCAAGCATTTAAGATATTGGGATTGTGTTTTATGTAGAAATCAATTGAGTGCCAGTCACATGTTAACTCAATAAAAAGCAACTTGAATCTTTACTTCTGGCTGAATCAGTGTTACAAAACAATTAATTAATATAGTTATAGAAACAATATTAAACTAATCTCCAGATTACATTGTTTCAAAGCCAATCTAGTGAGTTAGTCTGTATTTGTGTGGGTTAAACAATATAGAAACATATTAATTGAATTAATAAAACAGTTAATAAGATATGTGCCAGTAAAGTGTAGTGTACACTAACATTTTATTAGGATTTGGAACTGCAACATCTTGACATCCTAAATATTTTAAGCATCATTCTTATGTTTTTTAAGCTGTTTCCTTTAATAATCTGAATACTGCATCTTTTTAACATTGTCAGATATGACTTTGGAAGTGGTCTGTAGTTGATGCTATTTGTGCTTAAATTATTAGCTGCATTAATTACAATATACACCTTTGGTTATTTAATTGGTTACAAAATATATTGCCACACTATAATCCTGTTCAGTAGCAGTCAATCAGTTACTTCAGTGGAATTAAAGATGATTTCAACTGGACAGTCATTGAACACCTATTCACTTCTTGCTACTGTCCTTTTAATGTATATTTTAATTTGCTGCAGATACTTGATGCATGTAATTAAAAAAATACATTAATCAAATATTGAGATTACATGATAATAAGGTATCTGCTATATAAATGGTAAAATGTTTTAATATGTGTCTTATAGAAAATAAGGAATGGCTAATTTAATTTAAAAAACAAATATATAAAAATAAGTAAGCACAATCTTGGTTATACAGATTTTAAAATATGATCTAGTTATTATGAATCTCATTCAACCCAACAGTGTATTTCCAAATGTTCACCACATTTTTGCAGCTTCTAAAAGCAGGCTTGGTTGTTTAGTGTTAAAGTAATCATAAAGTAAACAACTGTGACACCTGTTAACTGTTATACTGTACCATTTGTCTTGCAATTAAATGCTGTTACCCTCACACTGAATTGCATAATAAATATGATAATGTAAATTAACTAGTTTATACTACGTCTGGGCTACAGTTATGTACTCTTAAAATGAGATTGCATATAATTACAATATTGTTTTTATGTGTATGCATTCATTAGCACATTCTATGCAAAAAAGTAATGCTTTTCCTATTTTGTTTAAATCAGAGAACAAAAAATATGTCTATGGAGCATAGTTTTCTGTTATTTTGAAAGAAGAAAAAATGATAATCCAAGGAATCATTCACAGTAATCGATACTGAATTACATTAGATACACAGAAAATGTGTACTTCAATAACAAAAATAATAATAATAATTTTGAAATGATAATGAATTATATCCAGTATATTTTATTGTAAATGAATGTCATATCTCCTTTCAGGCACAGCAGTAAGAACAGCAACCAAACAAAGGGATACAAACCCCTACTACTTGTACAGTTCTGCCTGCAGCCTGAGTCTACTCCCTGGTTAAAGTCATCATTCATAGTGTGTGGATGAACTGTCGGTGGTCACCATTGACAATCATTGGACTGTGAAGGGTATGTCTTCATAACAGCCTCTGCAGCACTAAGTCAAAGGCATTGATTTAATGGATTTCATTTGAAAAACATTCTCTAGCTTACACAACGTTTTGTCCAAGAATGACAGCATGATTTGTTTAAGTCTGCCTGGAAAGTAGTATTTATTTTAGGTTTGGAAATCCTATTTCCTATTCCTAATGTAACACCTTTATTAGTTAGTGAATTTACACTTTCTTATTTCAGTTAAACAATCTCCAAATTCGTTTGAGCAAAACTGGGCTAGTGTACTTGTGTTAGACAAACTACATTTTGAAGTAGTAATTATATACAGATATGCTCAAATTCGTTGGTACCCTTACAGCTCATTGAAATAATGCTTCATTCCTCCTGAAAAGTGATTAAATTAAAAGCTATTGCATCATGTATACTTGAATGCCTTTGGTATGTCATAGAATAAAGCAAAGAAACTGTGAAAAGAGGGGAATTATTGCTCATTCTACAAATATATTCTAAAATGGCCTGGACACATTTGTTGGTACCCCTTAGAAAAAATAATAAATAATTGGCTTTTAGTGATATTCCTAATTAGTTTCTTTAATTAGTATCACACATGTCTCCAATCTTGTAATCAGTCATTCAGCCTATTTAAATGGAGGAAAGTATGCACTGTGCCGTTTGGTATCATTGTGTGCACCACACTGAACATGGACAAAGGAAAGGAAAGGAAAGGAAAGGAAAGGAAAGGAAAGGAAAGGAAAGGAAAGGAAAGGAAAGGAAAGGAAAGGAAAGGAAAGGAAAGGAAAGGAAAGGAAAGGAAAGTCTGAGGAGATCAGAAAGAAAGTAATAGACAAGCATGGTAATGGTAAAGGCTACAGGACCATCTCCAAGCAGTTTGATGTTCCTGTGACAACAGTTCCAAATATTATTAAGAAGTTCAAGGTCCATGGAACTGTAGCCAACCTCCCTGGGCGCGGACACAAGAGGACAATCGACCCCAGATTGAACTGAAGGATAGTGCAAATGGCAGAAAAAGAACCAAGGATAACTAAGAGATACAAGCTGAACTCCAAGGTTGAAGGTACGTCAGTTTCTGATCGCACCATCCATCGCTTTTTGAGTGAAAGTGGCCTCCATGGAAGAAGACCCAAGAGGACTCCACTTTTGAAAGAAAAACATTAAAAAAAACAGACTGGAATTTGATAAATGCATAGTGACAAGGCACAATCCTTCTGTGGGAATGTCGTTTGGACCGATGAGTCAGAACTGGAGCTTTTGGGCAAGTCACATCAGCTCTATGTTCGCAGACTAAAAAATGAAGCTTTCAAAGAAAAGAACACCATACTTACAGTGAAACATGGAGGAGGCTCGGATATGTTTTGGGGCGGCTTTGCTGTGCCTGGCACAGGGTGCCTTGAATCTGTGCAGGGCACAATGAAATCTCAAGACTATCGAGGCATTCTGGAGAGAAATGTACTGCCCAGTGTCAGAAAGCTCTGTGTCAGTAACAGGTCATGAGTCCTCCAACAGGATAATGACCCAAAACGCACAGCAAAAAGCACCCAAGAATGGATAAGAACAAAACATTGGACTGTTCTGAAGTGGCCTTCTATGAGTCCTGATCTGCATCGTATCGAACATCTATGGAAAGAACTGAAACTTGCAGTCTGGAGAAGGCACCCATCAAACATGAAACAGCTGGAACAGTTTACTCAGGAAGAGTGGGCCAAACTACCTGTTAACAGGTACAGAAGTCTCATTGAGAGCTACAGAAAACATTTGATTGCAGTGATTGCCTCTAAAGGTTGTGCAACAAAATATTAGGTTGAGGGTCCCATCTATTAAATATGGAATAATGCCAATTACTTTTGTCAGTTTCAAGTTATTTCAAAGGAAATTGGGCATTCTTCATTTTTTGTGGAGGGGTACCAACACATCTGTATTCTGAATATTGACATACAGCACATGCATACTTGAGTAGGTATATGCAGTCCTCTGAATGTTTGCAGTATCTGATTTCACTGTAATATTACATTACTTGTCATTTAGCAGATGCTCTTAGCCAGGGCGACTTACATTTGCTCAAGGGTACAACAGCACTGCCCACCCAGGATTGAACCCACAACCCACTACTCCACAGTGCTGCCTAATAAAACAAGTCCCTGTGTCCAGGGTGGAGTAATGAATAAGAAATTTTGTTCTCATTGCGCTTAAAACTGGGTGGTGGAAAACGCAAGAAGTTACCATTAAAAAGGTTGTATTCTGTAGGTTTATTATTATTGCAAAAGTTTTTAACCGCAATCATTACGTTTGTATAAAACTGGTTGATGTTAGGAGAAAATACTTTCCACATCACTCAAGTGCTAATGGTTAAACACCTTCCTTTACTAAGGAACAGTTTGTGGTAAAATGTAATACAAAATCATAACAAATGAAAAATTGTTATGTGAATGCTTCAGGTATGATATGCACTGATGTTAAACAATAGGAAGATTTATTTATTTTATTAATTAAATCAAATTTAAACAAATTAAATTGACTCGGTAGCCCACAATGAAAACTTCTAAAATATACACTCACCTAAAGGATTATTAGGAACACCATACTAATACTGTGTTTGACCCCCTTTCGCCTTCAGAACTGCCTTAATTCTACGTGGCATTAATTCAACAAGGTGCTGAAAGCATTCTTTAGAAATGTTGGCCCATATTGATAGGATAGCATCTTGCAGTTGATGGACATTTGTGGGATGCACATCCAGGGCACGAAGCTCCCGTTCCACCACATCCCAAAGATGCTCTATTGGGTTGAGATCTGGTGACTGTGGGGGCCAGTTTAGTACAGTGAACTCATTGTCATGTTCAAGAAACCAATTTGAAATGATTGGACCTTTGTGACATGGTGCATTATCCTGCTGGAAGTAGCCATTAGAGGATGGGTACATGGTGGTCATAAAGGGATGGACATGGTCAGATGGACATGGGGTCTTCTGCTGTTGTAGCCCATCCGCCTCAAGGTTGTACGTGTTGTGGCTTCACAAATGCTTTGCTGCATACCTCGGTTGTAACGAGTGGTTATTTCAGTCAAAGTTGCTCTTCTATCAGCTTGAATCAGTCGGCCCATTCTCCTCTGACCTCTAGCATCAACAAGGCATTTTCGCCCACAGGACTGCCGCATACTGGATGTTTTTCCCTTTTCACACCATTCTTTGTAAACCCTAGAAATGGTTGTGCGTGAAATTCCCAGTAACTGAGCAGATTGTGAAATACTCAGACCGGCCCGTCTGGCACCAACAACCATGCCACGCTCAAAATTGCTTAAATCACCTTTCTTTCCCATTCAGACATTCAGTTTGGAGTTCAGGAGATTGTCTTGACCAGGACCACACCCCTAAATGCATTGAAGCAACTGCCATGTGATTGGTTGGTTAGATAATTGCATTAATGAGAAATTGAACAGGTGTTCCTAATAATCCTTTAGGTGAGTGTAAATATATATAATTAGGGATGAGACCGAATAGTTGAAAATATATATAAAATGGGTAAAATCGTATGAAATAGAAAGAGGGTGTTAATGTATCTTCAGGCTCACCCGTCTCATTAATTTGAGTGAGCAGCACTAGATGGAGTAAGAATAGGTTCATACAGAGAGATTCCAATGTAAATGGCCAAATAAAATAGTGAAAAGTGAAATGCAAACAAGTATTACAGTGTATTCATCCTTGTTAAGCATTAGGGCTTTCAAAAAAAATAATGTTAATATAAATATGACCATGTGAGGGGGTGCACCACCCAGAAAGTTTGGGAACTGCTGATCTATGCCATCATCTCAGCTGGCACATACTTGTAAAAGTACTCATATGGGTTCAGGGGAGGAGTTTTTTCAAATGATGGGATCTCAGTGTTGACTTTTGCAAATGTCGCCATTTGATTTAAGCCAGCCTGGAGCTAGAACTGAGACTCTGTGGAGCCACTCCAGAGCCGGAGCCAGCAAACCTGGAGCATTGCCTACCCTACTGCACAGGACAACATAATTAGTGCTACGTTAACTGAGATGTTTACTACAAAATGGAACCTCGCAACAAGTTACAAGAATCGGGGCAGGATGCGCTAGGAAGCCATAAAAATTATATCCGAGATTTTTGTAAATTAGGCTCGTTCAGTTCCATCCCCACCCTCTCCCACCACACACAAATAAAATGCAAGGTGTTGATGAACTGTAAAAATAAATAAAAAATACAAACCTTTTGAAATTCCCCTTTAAAAATCAGGTTGTGCACACATAGTTGGATGCATTTGTAATCAAACCAGTTCAAGAAAATGGAATAACAAAGATGGAAAACAAGAACCGCAAAATATATATATTTTACTCTTTTATTAGAGATTTGATTCTCCAATTTTCTATTTATTGCCTCAAACAGGCACTCCACGTCTGCTGCAGGAAGCCCCACAGCACGGGCCCCATGCACACATCTAGTGCCTGGATCTGGGAGGTGCAGCCCACCGAATGATGGCCATCAGGGTGTTAGGCAGTGCAGAGGCCATCACCAGGAAGCTTTCGCCCCCTCTGTCACTCTTGGGGATCACGATTGACAGGAGAGAAGGGGATCGAAGTGCAGGTAGTGGGAATATGTCAGAAAACTGACTGAGGGTCAGGAATCTGGTGTGTGGTACAAAAGGGCTAGGCAAGAGGCGTAGTGGAGTCACAGTCGGCAAGTCAGGTGATCGAACGAACAAGACAATCTAGGAAATCCAAAAGGCGTCATCAAAAGAGAAAGCATGGGTCGAATACACTTGGACTTGGAAAAAGGCAGGAGGCTGCTGTCTGCCTGCACAGTGAGGTCCAGATCTTCATCAGCTCCTCCTCTGTGAAGCCCTCCGACTGAGCCTCCAGCAGCACAGCCTCGGGGATGGAGGAGAGAGACCAGCAGATGGGCCTGGCCTTGAAGGATAGGAGCATGAGCAGGAGGTTGCTGTCTGCCTCCACAGTGAGGTCCTGATCTTCATCTCCTCCTCCTCCGTGAAGCCCTCCGGCTAAGCCTCCAGCTGCACAGCCTCGGGGACGGAGGAGGGAGGGCAGCAGATGGACCTGGCCCAGTTAATGGTGTCAGTATGGGCGCATTCTGTGGCTCCATCTTCTCCTGGACTTGTACTTGAGTGGAATAGCCAGGGGAGCCACAGTCAACATTTCCACATCTACAGGAAATTTAAAATCAATCTCCATGGGTTCTTCCTCCATTTCATCGATCTCCATGGGTAATTCTATAGCCATCTGGGCCTGTTTTTTTTGGAATTGGCCAAAAAAGTCTTTAACTTTCTGTGTTACAAAAACTCTACACATCTTGGCACTCTCTTTAGGTTCTCTGTATGGTCTGGTTAACAATGAGAAGGTGTGGCTCTCTCTGTATTGACTGGTTGACCATTAGAATACATGTGAAGCATTCTAAAGTTGTTGTCATGGATACCGTATGTGTCACAATGCGCCATGTTACAGTAAGGCAGTGATGTCACTCTATTTCGCTCTGGCCAATCATAATGCAGGATTTGGACCTTTCCTATCTTCATCTATATGGCATATTAAAACTAAACAGATTTTAACTGGTTGGGCAATATTCTTAATTTTCATTGTTCCCTTTTTTATTGTGATTTTTTTCTTAAACATCCACATTTTCAGTTGATGCTGATATGGGAATGAATCAGCTTAAGTTCTAAGTCATGCTCAATCGTTAGAGAGGAGAGACTATTAACTATAACACACTGTATTACAACAACAGGGTATGGGCCTCATTTTAGACCCAAATACCAGCCTGAACCCCAGCCCTAGCCAGTGCCAAAATGTCAAACTGAGCCCATATAAATCTACACCCAATTCAGTTAAACCAGCAGAAAGTTTAATGGGGACTCTAACCCTAAATAAATAAAAGCGTTTCAGTGTTGTACAATATTACATTATAATACCACGATATGGTGTAGCTTGTTAAATGCACACACGTGTGCCTTATTGTCATTAAAACTTTGTTGGGCTGCAATGCCATTAAAGAGCAGGTTGTCAACCCATCCACCACTCCTTGGCAAGCTCTGTTGCTACTTTCTGATTATGTTTCTGGCTAGATTTAAAATCAAAACATATTGATCATTTAATAATTGTTGACAAAGTGCTAAAATGTTTGTTTTCAACCTCCAAATAGGTGTCCAATGATTGATGAATAAATAATTGAATGCTAAATGATTGTACACTAATTGAAGCAGCTGTTTAGTAGGATCATGATTTTGCATACCATTGCACGAATGACTGCCTGACAAATAATTTATTATATTTATGATTAACAATCAAATGATTCATTACTTAGAAACTGGTTCCTATGAATAAAGGTGCAATCAGTTGTCTTCTTATGAATGACTTGTTTGTCATTGAGTCAGTGTTGCTGACGAAAAGTAGGCCCTTCGTTACCAAACACCAAGTAACTAAATTAGGATACAATTATGAGTCATTAGCAAACTGTTAGTTAAACATTAAACTGTTGGTTACTTTAAAACTAACCTGGGTGATCACAGGAATATGTGAATATTTGATCTGTTAACTGGTTGCATATGCCAGATTTATCACATGACTCGTTAGGCAGAGGAAAGCTGTTGCTATCAAACATTGTCTACTTAATCACCTGAGTCAGTTTACTGGTGAAGGGGTAGATCAAAGAGGCTGATAGAAGGAAGGTTTGCAAAGTGATTTCATGCTCCCTTGTAAAAGTATTTTTAGAATACAAAAATACAGTAGTTTATTTTGATACATGGTATGGCTGCTGTATTTTGTAGTTTATTTTGATACACTTAAAATTAAGGTATTTGGTATCTTAATTTAAAATACATTTTGATGTATCTTTGCCCATCCCTGATAACAACAAATTGAAAAGATGAATTGGCTAATACTAATTTAATCTCACAATGTCAGACCACAGTGAGTGAATAACTATGTACCCTTGCCTCATCCCAAATGCCTACATTACTCTAAAAGAACACCAGGAAGAAAAGCAGTGAATCATGTTGTGTGCTGGATAAATTTTTAGCAATAAGGTCACTGTTTTGAAATGTCAAAACACTTGAATGAGGATTTTATTACTCAACATGTTTGAGTTCCAAACCAAAAGGACTATTTGATACTGTGATGCTTCTTTGCTAAAATAAAAGCTCTCTGAAGTTCAAAAGGGTTGCTCAAACAAAGCATGCTTTGTGTGCTGCAATGGGATGTCTATTTATAACCATTAACAACTACCCCTGCCCCTCCCAACACCACCATCTTCCCATTGCGAGTATTCATCAATGGGAGCAATGTTTATAAAACATTGTGTTTTGCAATATTTATACATTTAATTGTAAGCATCCTTTTAAAAACATTCAAATTATCTTTTCATCATATTGCTTAGTTTATATTCAACTTTCAATTCCAGAGAGTGTAATTACCATTATTTAATATCCTTTTCCTTCAGTAGAAAAAAGTTGAGCTGTTTTCTAAAATTTGCCATGTGGAATGCTTTGACTAGGCTGTTTGTTATTGGATACAGTGTCCAAACTTTCCTTGAACAGTTAAACAGATACATTATTATCAAGGAAAGTTTAATGGTTCTAACATCTAATGGTTAAGAATAGGGACTGTGTTTAACATGACCAACTTTCTTATGCTGCATTCCTTAATTCCTCCCAGTGCAAGGTGGTCATGTAGTCTGCTTAATTAAGCCACACACATTGGTGTGTTGTTTAAGTGGCAGCAGCTACAGACATTTAGTCATGCATCCCTTTATTGCTACATCTTATTCAATATTATTTCTTAGAATGTGTAAATAATTTAAATGTTTCAGTTTACTGATAGGAACACATCATTTCAAATTTTACACTCAGCAGAAGAGTAAAAAAAAACTACTGATTTCTGAAATAATTTATATAAAATACTTAAATCATAAAAATGCCAAATACATGAGCATGGAATTCAATTATACTAATTGAGGTTTACTACCAAATTCAGTACATTTTACATAATGTCCACATAATAGCCCTTGTCAGCAATATCTGGCAAATAAGTTTCCAAAAACAGACAAAAATCTTTAAATGCTGCGTAAACAAAACTATGTTTAAAAGACCCATTAACCGATGCAATACAACAAGAAGGCTGTACTTTGTCACTTTAGCCCTGCATAACACAATGGGACACATGGAATTCTGCCGCTGAATATCATTCCAAATGGATCCCTTTTTATGCAGACTTTGTTGAAAAGGAAATGTACATTTAACCAAACACTGTAGTGTTACTTTCCAAAAGTAACCAAAATATTTACATTATTTATTTACATTCTAAGAAATCATATTTAATAACACATATTAGTAATAATGGGATGCTGACTAAATAAATGTCCATAGCTGTCCGTGCTTAACCAATGTGCCAATGTGTGTTAACAGAATAACTGAGATGATAAAAGGAATCGGTAGATTATTCATCAATAAGTGGTTTAATTAAACATAGTACATGGCCACCTTACACTGGGAGGAATGAAATGCAGCCTTGGAAAGTTGGTTGTGTAAAACTTAGGGACCTAGTTATAATAGAAATGCAGTTGTTTAAGGGGTTCACTTCTGCTGAAAAACTCCAGATTCTTTAATTTTCCTTAACCTTTGTGTGACTCTGAGATGTTTTATTTGATAGTTTTCCAAAAATATATTAACGCCAATCATTTTAGAAATAGAAAATATAGACAGCATATGTGTTATTAATGAAATGGCACAACTTAACAGCATTATGTTTGTTTAATAATTTTTCATAATGTTCTGTTAATTTATTTAATTTAGCCCAGAGGATGATGCATCATTGATATTTTTGGAATTCAAAATGTTCAGAGGTATCATCTAAAAATACATTATCTGGCTCACATGCAAAGTGGTTTTAAGCAAAAATATTTTTTCAGAACTTTTGACTGCCTTAAATAAAAAACATGTTTATTTTAACGCATGTAATGGAAATGTAATAGCTTTAGAACATTATTAATGCTTGTGTTTCTTAGTTACATTTCAGTTGCTGAGGGTTCTATTAAGAACAGAAGGCACTGTCTTTTACTCCAGGAGATCAAATGAAAGTTTGTTCAGACATTTAGGGGAAACATCTTAAATATGAATACTCTTTTTTTCCATATCCTTCTGCTGTCTAGCCATGATATGTTTCTTGTATTCACCACCTTGCAGTTCTGTGACCTTGGATGTTATCCATACCTCTTCTGAAAGTCTTTCTACAGACGCATCTCAAAATGAGGTTGCAAAGAAAAGAGGTCTAGTTTATTTTCAACAACTACACAGAAGACATAATGTTTAATTAACTATTTTAAGTATGGTCCATCCTTAAAAAGACATTCAATTGTATTGCTATACCTCCATTGACCCTGAAAATAAAGGTTGTCATGTGGTTGTGGCCTTGTGATGTAGTGTTAGGTGTGCATGTACAGTATGTTGAAGATACTTAAATAAATATTTTCATAAAGATTAATATATCTACATGTTTACGTTTCCCAGTACTTGTTGCACAAGGGAAGTTTGTATAGTGCATTGTGTTGCACACTTCTTGCACGCAGCAGGCTTTCAAGAAAAAGAAAGCGATGTGAGTAATGGGGGGCCTGTGCCCCAGTAGACCTTTATGTCTAGCAATGCCCCTGCTCGAGAATGTGAGCTCTCTGTGTCTGTGTGTTGCAATAGACCTTAAAAACTGTGTATTTCAGTTGGCTGGCTTCACTGCTGTGTAGTTCACCACCGTGTTTCACTTCAGTGCCTTTCTATTTGTGTGTGTGTTTAGTTATTGGTTGATAGCTAACCCGATAGTCTGTTCCGTCCACGCACGGCACGGCTGTGCTTTTGGTTTCGTTACCAAATAGAGTACTTTAAAAATAATACTCATGTTAATATAGTGCCTTACATATTCCAAGTGCTTGCTGTGTTGTTTTTTTGTGCAAAGGACTTTTTCCTCCACAGCAGGAGCGCTAGCAGCGTCAGTAAGCAGCGTCAGTAAGAGAGGTCTGTCGTAAGAGATCTCGCCCGTGGGAGGTGCTCCTCCGTCAGCTTGCACCCACACTACGGCCTGCGGCGGCAGCTGTAGGAGATCTGCTTCGCTCCTCGTCCGTGTGTGCAAGCCTCGGTTTTAGGCCCCACTTCAGCTGGTGGTCTACTACCCTCGACCCCCTCGGACCCCAGACCCCGGACCCCTTGTCACCCGATGTCCACAGAAACCCCGGCACACACGGTGTGGTTAAGCCTTTGGAACTACGCGGTGCTTGTATCCAACACTACGGTGTCTGGATGCGTTTTGTCTGGCAACAACAGTAAAGTTGCGTGTGGTTTGGTGTTGTAGTGCCCCCGTGTCCACTAGTGTTGCCAGATGGAGATGCCCTTACAGCAGCCAGTCCCGCTAAGCACTCAACTTGTCGCAGCGGCCCAGTTGTTGTGTGCCCCCTGGTGCAAACCGTTTTGCGGAAGATGGCTCCAGGGTCACGCTACGGTCTAACCCTGCGTTCCTCCCGAAAGCGCTGTCTCCATTTAATATCAATAGGCCTTTTGAGTTGATGCTTTCCATCCTTCTCGCTTCTCTTCGGAGCAGGAGAGTCGACTTCACCTGCTCTGCCCTGTGCGGGCCCTCAGGTGCTATTTGGAATACACTAAGGACATTCGGTGCTCGGACCAACTGTTTGTGTCTTATGGAGTGCAGATACAGGGCCAGGTGCTTTCAAAGCAGCGCCTCTCGCATTGGATTGTGGACACTATTACCATGGCCTACGAGTCCCCAGTGCCTGAACACCTGGTGGCCCATTCGATTTGAGGTGTTGCCACATCGTGGGCCCTTTTCCAGAGCGTATATAGTTTGTATATATATTGTATATAGTTCCTTGGTCAGCAGGTCTATGGCCTGCTCTGGCTGTGTTAACGCCATGGAGCAGGGGACCACTGCTGTGTCCTCCAGCGGAGGGCACTTTGAGCTTCTCTAGTGCCCTGCTGTGTACACGGTAAGAGCTGTAGTTGCCCTGCGTTAGCTGTGCTATTCTGCAGGCATCAACTACTTCTGTGTTCCGCTTGTGGCGCAAGAGTCGGCTCCTGCGCCCCATGATGTATATAGTTAGTTTGTCACAACACAGTCGAGCTGGTGTGGCTTTGCTCCTAGCTATGCTTGTAGAGCTGGTGGCCACCACTCCTGTGATTGTGCAGAGAGCGCATTCATTTTTCCTGTGCCCTGCAATGTATATAGTTAATTTGTGATGACGTTGAAGCTGGTGCAGCCTCGCTCCTAGCCGCTCTGATGTTCTGCATGTGGCGCATGAGCTGGTTCCTGCATCCCACGGTGTAAATAATTAGTTTATACAACATTGTAAGTTTAACATCACAGTGGAGCTGTCCACTTTGTACTGTTCAGATGAGTGAGGATGCTCATGTGCTGCGCAGGGGCAGCATGAATGTCCTGCTGCCACGCTGTATATACTGTTGTGTTCAACTTGGCTACTCTGGTGACTAGCCAGCTGTGTATTATGTTCACATTTGATGAGTCTTTGTCCCTGCTTCTGTTGGATCAGGGGTCCACTGCCACGTTACTGCGATGCTTGATTGCCCTGCTACCATATATTGTGCAAGTAAGTTAGGGCCTCGCTCCTAGCTGCACTAATAGAGCAGCCGGCCTTGCTATTGTAAGCGGATGCCTTAAGAGTTGACATCTGTAGCCCCGGTTTGTATATGCTGATTCTAGACAGTTCCCGGTAAGAGCGTGACTGCAGTCCTCCCTCCTGGGTGGCCTAGGTTTGGCCCTAGGGGGGCCCTGGGATTACTGTCTGGAGTTGTGTTGCTTAGGCCCCCTAGCGGTACGCCTTGGGGCAGGCTCCCTTATCAGCTCACTGCCTCCTCCTCCATTGCGACAGTTTTAGCATGGCCAGACTCAATAAATTATCAACGATCAAACAAGACAAATCCTGTTGATTTACAATGTTCCATCACCAAAATATTCGTACTTACTGTACGTTCACAGACTCCGATAAAGAAGGAGAGCCTGGGAGCGGATATAGAACAGTGAGACAGACAAACAGTGTTTGGATTATGGTAACAGACCGTATGGTTTCTGTCTGTTTACTTTCAAGTATTGTTTATAAATCACTACTTTTGCACCATATGTCTACTTACTTACTGCCCCGCCATCAAGTCCAACCCCACACAGTGCCACAATATATTAAACATATTTAAATAATAAACAAATTAAGAACCAATTTCCTCTTTTTATTTAGCAGCTTTTTATTCAATTCTAATTTTTTCTATTTTACCTGGGAAATAAGTGGGTCACATTCAACAAAAAATTTACTATTCCATTTCATAACTGTGTCATCCTCACTCCTCCATCCCACAGTTCGCCACCAGAGGTCGTCATCCCCCTAGTTCTAAACCATCCCTTCCATTCATCAGCGTCAATCAATACATTAACATTCCACAGCGCCATGTGCACACGCAAGTTTCAGCCTCCAACCCCACTGGCCCCGCACCTCACATTCCCTACGGATTTGTTTGTACCATCGCCCGACCTACCGCCTGCCTTCCTGACTACTCTTTTGCCTGCTCCTTCGGATCCCGTTTGCCTGCTCTTGACCCTCGCCCGTCTCAACTCTTCTCCGTCTCTCTGCTCCTGGGTTCTCCAGTCCGGTGCATGGTCCACTGTGACAATAACTGTCTGAAGACCCTTCTATCATAGCTATATTTTGTTCTCTATATAATTACATATATTCCAAATATAGTATATGCACCCAGTTAATCATGATAAATATATCATAATATATCAGGTACACACAGTGCCCTATCCAGATCTGAAGGTTATTTTACACTTGGCACTGATTATTGGCAGTTAGTCAGTTATTTCTGGTAGCCATATTGCTTAGTGTAATATAATGTATTGCAAAGTTGGCAAGGGAAGCTGGGAGACTGTTGAAAAGAATTAGCTAGGTACTTTAACCAGTATTTAAAGTTCTAATGTCTGTCCTCAGTGGAATACTTTATGGCTTTATGGACAGTTTTCACACCTACTTCTTCCCCAGATGTAACATCTTAAATTGCAATTGATAATGCTAATGATATTACCTGCAAGAAACTGAATAGTGCAGACTGGAAAATCTCAGGCAATAGTCATTATTGATTGCAGGCTTTACTAGCAGTAATTGTAAAGTGTAAAACCACAATAAACTCCCATGCACCTGTACAATAATTTGGCAGAACCTAGAACATAAATGCATACAAGAACTGTATCATTATATTACAACCCCAATTCCGAAAAAGCTGGGTCAGTATGGAAAATGCAAAAAAACAAACAAAAATAGTCATTTGAAAAATCAATTCACCCTGTACTATATTGAAAACACATTAACACATCATTTGATGTTTTACTTTGTGAATTTAATTTATTTTTGAAAATATACACTCATTTCAAATCTGATGACTGCAACACCCTCCAAAAAAGTTGGGACAGTCGACTGCTTACCACTGTGTAACATCACCTTTTCTTTTAATAACACGTATTAAGCATTTGGGCACTGAAGACACCGGTTAAGTTTAGCAGGAGGAATTTTCCCCCATTCATCTGTTATGCATTTCTTCAGCTGCGCAACTGTACGGGGCCTTCGTTACTATATTTTGCGCTTCATAATGCACCACACATTCTCAGTCGGAGATGGGTCAGGACTAGGACTAGACTAGCCATGCTAGCACCTGCATTCTCTACTTACACAAACAAGGGCTTGTAATCCGGGCAGAATGTGGTTTGGTGTTGTCCTGCTGGAAAATGCAGGAACGTCCCTGGAAAAGACGACATCTGGATGGCAGCATATGTTGCTCCAAAATGTGTACATATCTTTATGCATTAATGGTGCCCTCACAGATGTGCAAGTTACCCATGCCATGGGCACTGACACACCCCCATACCATGACAGACGCTGGCTTTTGGACCTGATGCCGATAACAGCTTGGATGGTCCTTTTCCTCTTTAGCCAGGAGAACACGATGGTTGTTTGAAATGTTGACTCGTCGGACCACAAAACACGATTCCACTGTGCTACTGTCCATCTGAGATGAGACCAAGCCCAGAGAAGTCGGCGGCACTTCTGGACAGTGTTGATGTATGGCTTCTGCTTTGCATAGTAATGCCTTAACTTGCATCTGTGGATGCAGTGGCGAATGGTGTTGACTGACAAAGGTTTACCAAAGTATTCCTGAGCCCATGTCAGGATATCCATTACAGACTCATGATGGTTTTTAAGACCGTGATGTCTGAGGGATCGGAGATCACGCGCATTCAGAAGTGGTTTTCGGCCTTGCCCATTATGCACCGAGATTTGACTGGATTCCTTGAATCTTTAATTATATTGTGCACTGTAGAAGGTGAAATGCCCAAAATCCTACCGATTTGTCTTGGGGAATGTTGTTCTCAAAGTGTTGGATTCTTCGTTGACGCATCTGTTGGCAGATTGGCGAGCCTCAACCCATTCTTGCTCTTGAAGGACTTTTTTGGAGGCTCCTTATATACTATGATTACACAATTGCCTCACCTGTTTCACATCACCTTCTTATGTCAACTTGTCACATCACTATTAGTCCTGAATTGCCCCTGTCCCAACTTTTTTGGAACGTGTTGCATGCATCAATTTCAAAATAAACGTTTACCTTCAAAAAACTAAGCAGTTGATTAGGTAAAACATCAAATACCTTGTCTTTATATGTTTTTTGTTTAAATACAAGTCAAAGTACATTTACAAATCACTCCTCTTTGTTTTTATTTTCCATACTGTCCCAACTTTTTCGGAATTCGAAAGCACAGTTATTATGGCTACATATAGATGAAAAGGTAAACACTCAAATAAAATATGTTTCTTCTATTATTGCCTCAAGTTTTCTATAGAAAACGGTTTCCAAATTAATATGCTACCAAGACTAAAACGAAGCATAATACAACATATGTATAAAAAGTGTCCAGTAGTTAAAGACAGCTACCATTGAAAAACATCAAATTTGTTTTAGATGCCTTGATCGGTCAGATGGGTCATTGCAATATAACCCGTTAAAAGTAGCAAATATATTTCTGACATGTTCTATATTACACAACATAGCTACAACCTGTCACATTCAGTAAATTGAAATAAATAACATAGCGGACGATGAAGGCAACGATGCAGAGCCAGCTGATGTGCATCCACCTGTATCCCATGCAAACTCAGAGGGCCAGGCAAAACGTCTGTCCATCATTGAGAATTATTCCTCCTAACTGTGCTATATAACCATATAACAACCGATGCTACAATAAAACCATTCATGTTGAAATATGTACTGTTATTAATAAACCCCTATCAACTTCTGGACAAATGATACAATTGACAATTAACATTTTAATACTTGTCCATATAACAAAAACAAAACAAAAAATATACAAATAAGGGACATATAAGCCTATATACACCGATCAGCCATAACATTATGACCACTGACAGGTGACGTGAATAACACTGATAATCTCGTTATCATGGCACCTGTCAGTGGGTGGGATATATTAGGCAGCAAGTGAACATTTTGTCCTCAAAGTTGATGTGTTAGAAGCAGGAAAAATGGGCAAGCGTAAGGATCTGAGCGACTTTGACAAGGGCCAAATTGTGATGGCTAGACGACTGGGTCAGAGCATCTCCAAAACTGCAGCAGGAAAAGTGGTGAACCGGCGTCAGGGTCATGGGCGGCCAAGGCTCATTGATGCACGTGGGGAGCGAAGGCTGGCCCGTGTGGTCCGATCCAACAGACGAGCTACTGTAGCTCAAATTGCTGAAAAAGTTAATGCTGGTTCTGATAGAAAGGTGTCAGAACACACAGTGCATCGCAGTTTGTTGCGTATGGGGCTGCGTAGTCACAGACCGGTCAGGGTTCCCATGCTAACCCCTGTCCACTGCCGAAAGCGCCTACAATGGGCATGTGAGCATCAGAACTGGACCACGGAGCAATGGAAGAAAGTGGCCTGGTCTGATAAATCATGAGTTCAAGGTGTTGACTTGGTCTCCAAATTCCCCAGATCTCAATCCAATCGAGCATCTGTGGGATGTGCTGGACAAACAAGTCCGATCCATGGAGGCCCCACCTTGCAACTTACAGGACTTAAAGGATCTGCTGCTAACATCTTGGTGCCAGATACCACAGCACACCTTCAGAGGTCTAGTGGAGTCCATGCCTCGATGAGTCAAGGCGGTTTTGACGGCAAAAGGGGGACCTACACATTATTAGGCAGGTGGTCATAATGTGGACAATGTATGGATTTTTAGAATAATAAGAAACGTAACATATACAACCATTTTGTCTGTTAAAAAACACCCCCAATCAATCTGACACATCATGGCACAAAAGTATGTTTATCTGTTTACATTTTATATTCATAGGCCATATCTAAATTTAAACCAGGTCATCTCACTCATTTCTTGGCCTCCTTTCCAGTTCAGCGGGGATGTGAATCAGAGATTTATCTGCTTTACATACTGGTGTCTCATTAACATACAGAACACAGTTTCCGACACTTTTTATGGTAATCCACCTATTCCGACTATCGGAAACCCTCAAAACCCCTTTCTAGTGGAAAAATACTTCCGGAGGAGTGTCGGGTTAAAACTGTCAGATACAGCAATTTCGAAATGTCTGAAGACACTTTAGATTTTCAGAGCCTGTTTTCCCATAAAACAAAAATAGGGAAAGATAGGGAAAAAGAAAGCCTGGTCTTCTACGGAAAAATCGCCCCAGCAGCAGCTTTCAAATTACACTCATGTCTCGCAATGTTTATTAACAGATAACAGAATACTGTTTGTTACAGTCTCGCAACCAATTCAGAAAAAAAAACACAGCTTCCAGTCCCACTACCACAGCTGCAGGTGTAGACAAATACAATCCAACCACCTTTCCCTTGCAGATTTCACTCACTGTTCTCCAACAGTATCTTAGTAAGTTGAAGAAGCAAAAACCTGATGTGATTTCTTGCTTCAGTACTTTTCATGTATCTTAACTGCATGCCGTTTCCACAGCTTCCAAATTTCTAAATAAATTTCAAAACAAACCACCAAATCCAATAAAGCAAAAGACGCTTTTCTCAGTGACTTGAAATGTGTGTCATTGGGTTTAATCTCAAACTGTGTTTGTCGTCTTCTCTGGGCTCGACCGATTACAGGAATTGGCTCCTTCAAAGTTGCTGGCTTGCCATGCAAGTCCCATCTCCAGCATGCATCCCCACAAGGTAATTGAGAAAAGAGAAAGTCCCATGTTCATGACCAACCTTGAAAGTCTGTCATTAAGCATATTCATCAGTGTATTTGTTTTTCCTTTTTCAGACTTTATGCTTACACAATGACATAAACTTCAAACTTCTAAAAGAAAATGCCAACAAACTTCTATTGCCTTCTTCTCCACTACACCCTAACTCCTCTCTTTTCTTCACTTTGATGCTGCACTTGCTGATTACGTTATAACTGACGTCTGAAAGCTCACTCACGCATGATTCATGCCCCCCAACTTTTAAAGAAAACAACCTGATTGGTTGATTAAAATTTTGATTGAAAACCAATACAGCACAGCAGTTAGACAGGAAAAATGTATACCCCAAAGAGTTATGCATTAATTTTGCAATAAAATGTTAATGATTTGCCAGTTTCACAACTTGTAACATTCTTTTTAGATCTAATCACATATCTTCTATCTAGAGCCCTGCATTTTACATGACTTCAAATGTAATTCAACTAATTTGAGGGTAGTTACATCCAAATTGGGTGAATGATGTAGGAATTAGACCCATTTTTATATGTGGTCCCCACAATTTTAGGGGGTCAAAAGTAATTGGGACAAACTAACATAATCATGAATTAAATTGTGAGTTTCAATACTTGGTTGCAAATCCTGTCTGGAACCCTTAGACATCACCAGATGTTGGGTTTCTTCCCTGGTGATGCTGCCAGGCCTGCACTGCAGCTGTCTTTAGTTCCTGCTTGTTCTTGGGGTGTTTTGCCCTCAGTTTTGCCTTCAGCAGGTGAGTTCCCTATGGCAACTGAAGTCATTATTATCAAGTCAACCAAGTGTTAGTGTTTCTTATTCCATATTCTTACCCCTTGATAGTAATTATAGTTTACATAGATATCCTGTGTTGTTAGAAACACCTATCCCCACAACGTTAATTCTACAGAACATAATCCAATCAAATATTAACATATGGGCATGATAGGGACATAATTATTCAAGGCAAACTTCCACAATTATACCGTAATGTGACCTAGTGCTCCAATTGCATATAGCATTGTTCTATGCACAGCAGTAGATAGGAGGTGTACCCCCCCCCTGACACACTACAATACTGTATATGTCTTTTTTGTCTTACTAAATAAAAGTGAGGATGGTCTTTAACTGTGAGTTGCTTTACTGTATTACTATTAGTCCTTGAATTTATTTTTTGGGGGGGATTTAGAAATGCTATGAAAGTTTGTTGCCTCATTTGAATGTTTTTTGTAAATTCAAGATTATGTTGGGAATCATAACAATCAGCTTAAATTGTGTTACAATTATGTGGCTGTGTGTGAGACCTGCTGAATGTTTTATAGGCATGTTTTGTATTTTAATTTTGTATATATAATTTAACATCCACTTCATGATCACAAACCTTTCGTTACTGCTGTGTAATGTTATATTTTAATAAGGAAACATATCTCAACATACATACTCACATAGTCCTGTGGCTTTGTGAGAGTGCAGGAAGTGTACCTCAATGCCCTTCTAAATGTTTTACAGATGCAAAGGAAAGACTTCTAAGACCTTTGCTCCTCATGTTGTCATTATCAGAGTAAAAGGAACCAGATTTTGGTAGCATGATCTGGGTCCATGGGATTGATGCCATTTTGTCAGAGGTTGCTGTGGAAATTAGGGGAGGAGAGTTGTAATGGTTACATCATCCCTTCATCTCACGAAGAGAATAAAAGAAAAGTGATAATTTAAAGATATCTGCTAATATTTCAAGAAATCTTCAAATAATTCTAGATATCTTAATATTTTGAGATATCTTTAAATCAATTAAAGATATCTGCAAATCAATTAGAGATATCTGTAAATAATTTAGATCTCATTTAAAAGTACATTTAGAGAGCTCAAAATGATTTGCGGATATCTTTAAATCATTTAGATATCTCTAAATCATTTTGAGATATCTTCAAGTCACTTCCTGTATGTAACCCAAGAGTATCGACAACTCAATTGGGAAAATAAGGCAGTGGCGGGTGCATATAAATATAATGTAATGCTAGCTAGACAGTTGTAGATATTGTTAAATTATGTATCAAGGAAATTATAATACATAAATAGATAATATTCAATTATTATATAATCATGATTTAAATGTATGATTAGAAAGTTCAGCTAAAACACTTTTCAGAAACTATCAATTAATTAATTACTGAAGCAGTACGTAGCCTATAAAACTTGGAAATACATTGTTCATTAATATCACCTCCTGATTATTATTATTATTATTATTATTATTATTATTATTATTATTATTATTATTATTATTATTAATATTTTAATTAAATACAGAGACAGATACCTTGAAAAGATTGGGTAGGTACTTTTTCGGTCAAAGGCGTTGAATGCTGACGCTGAAGTGTGTCCCACTGAATGCTTTTAGCTTCACCCTACACGCTCCACCCTCTCTCACTCAAGTGCACACTCTGTGACGTCAGCACAACGTCACGCAAAATGTACAATTGTCGAAGGGTGTAGGGAGGAAGTGTGCGATTTGGGACGCAGCTTTAGTAACTGAATGTGTCATGGTTCCCAAGCCCATACCCTCTATCACTGCTAGAGGCCACCATTTCCCTGCCTTTCCTAGCACTCTCCCAGCAATCATCCTATTAACATTCCTCATCACCCTTGTGCACTCTTGCTTCCACCCTCTGTTCCCAATCGCCCTGCACCTCCCTACCTAGTTTCCTGTTCCCTTTATAACCCCCTCACTTCTCGAAATATTTTAAGATATCCTGAAATGCATTTAGAGATATCTCTAAATGATACTTTGAATTGCCATATGTAGTAGAACAAAGGGCCTGAAAGGAGAACAACGTTTGTGAAAAGGACAGAAATATATCCTTATTCCAGAAAAACAATAGTATGTTTCATTATTTTTATATTGACAGTTAATATTAAACCATTATTTTTTAAGTATGAAGGACATGGACCACAGCATATTTACAATATTTTACAGTCAAAATCTGAAGACCCAGGAGACCACAGGGCAATCCATCAATTTTTAGAATACTACAGAACATCTTAATGACTTTTATGACTCTTTAGTGCTTGTTTTCAATGTTGTCAGCTCTAACTGACTTATTTTGCTTCCTCAATGCTTCTCCTATAATGCTCATTGCCTCTTACAATACTTCATTCTTTAAAGCTTAGATCACTTTCTTAAAAGTATATTGCTGTTTTTAAAATTGTACTCTGCTCTTTTGCACAGTATACTAACTGAAGAATTTAATGCACAGGTCACTTTTTTGAAAAATGTTTTGGGAATACTTTCTGCAAAACTGAACATGGTTTACATTTCTTCTGTTGCAAATTCTATATTGATCTTTGTTCTTTTCTTATTTCTATTACTCGTTTTGGTAGGCACTGGTGATGCAAGTTAATTATTGGCCCAGAAAAGTATTATTCTATTGTTCCTATAATTGTCAAAATATATGTAATGGATGATCACATATTTTTTCTTAATTATTTTATTATTTCATACATATTGATTTATTGATAAAATCATGGACATTAAGGACTGAAAAAGTATTTAGGAGGTAAATGGAAAATAAAAGTGAATTTGTTTAGGTCTAAGCATAGACATTTTTTTTCTGTTCAAAATGTATAAAATGCCATACATATCTTTATATAGCCATTCTTATTATGGCTTCGCTGAATGTAGTCTGATTTCCCACTATTTGCTAACCACATCTGTCTACAGAAAATCTGTAGCTATTTAGCAAAGTGTGCAGTACCTGAGTGAATGTGTATATGTGTGTGTGTATATATATATATATATATATATATACAAACAGAGGTGGCCGAAAGTATTGGTACTCTTGAATTTTATTCAAATAATGCACCATTCGCACTGAATATTTTGAAATTAAAAGATAGTTTGTCATCCATACATGCATGTCTTTGGTTTGCAGTAAAACATAGCAAAAACAAAACTTTGAAAATAACTGAATTCTTCTATAAAGACATTCTAAAATGGCCTGGACAATATTATTGATACCCTCTAGAAGTTATATGAAATAACTGTATTGTAGTATTATTATTATTATTATTTTAATTAGTATCACAGGTGTATTTAATCGCATTATCACTCATTCAGCCAGTTTAAATGGAGAAAAGTACTCACTCTGCTGTTTTGTGTCACTGTGTGTACCACACTGAACATGGAAAAGAGAAGGAAAACCAGAGAGGAGGAGTTTAGAAAAAAGGTAATAGCCAAGCACTATCCTACAAGACCATCTCTAAAGAGATTGATGTTCCTGTGAGCACTGTTGCCAATATTATTAAGAAGATTAAGGCCCATGGGACTGCAGCCAACATCCCTGAATGTGGCCGCAAGAGGAAAATTGATGCAAGAATGAAGACAAGGATTGTTCAAATGGTGGAGAAAGTACCAAGGAAAACCTCAAAACAGATCCAAGCTCAAGGTGCAACAGTTTAATGTCGCACCATTCATCGCTGTCTGAATGAAAATGGGCTCCATGGTAGAAGACCTCTCTCTAAGAGAGAAACACAAAAAAGCCCGACTCGAGTTTGCCAAAATGCATGTGGACAAGCCATGGTCGATCTGGGAGAATTTCCTTTGGACAGACGAAACAAAAGTAGAGCTTTTTGGTAACAAAAACTCTGTGTTTACAGCAAAACATTGAAGCTTTCAAAGAAAAGAACACCATCCCTACCGTGAAACACGGAGGAGGCTCAGCAGGGTGTCATTAGGCCTGGGCGTTTTATTTCACAAAAATAATAAAAATACAAAAATAGCCCTGGATCTATTCATCTGTCATTCCGATCATGCATTAAAGCCCTCAAAAAATAATATGATATTGTTGATCAAAAACACAAGTATGTTTTGGGTCCTCTTGTGTTTCATTCAATCAGCAGATCTACTTCACATTACTTGGCACATGTGCATTTTGTTTGAGCCGAAAAAGAGAGTTATGGATATAAGGAACTTTTTCAAAAAGAAAAGGATCATGAAGGCAAGGAGGCACAGGTGATGCTAGAGGAGGTGGAGGATGAGGATGAGTTATTTCCTGTAGCTGTAGCAGCAGATGAGTCAGGACGTGAGAGTGCCACTGCCTCATCTAACGTTACAAGCTCAGGTTGGTTAAGATGAGAGCACTTTAGCTAGCTAGCTAGTCTAGCTCAGTGGTTCTCAAACATTTTTGTCACAAGGCACACAATTTATGAAAACAAGTATCTCCAAGGCACACCTTTACATATGATTATAGCTATATAAATTATCTTAAATACGACTAATTCCAAGGCACACCAGTGTGCGACGGCACACAGTTTGAGAACAATTGGTCTAGCTAGCCTGCACTCACTGTGATATTGTTGAACATGGGCTAAGTATAGAAAGAAAGTGGGATTACCTTATTTTGCCTTTGTAGAATCCAATTGATAAGTCTTCAAGCCATAATTAGTTTCCCCTGAAGCATATGTATGACTCATATGCATCTCTGTAACTGATTTTGCGATTGAAACACTTATTTTGTTTATTTTGATTTCATGTTGTGAAAGCCAGCCTACGCACCTGACCAGCCAGCCGACAGAACCTTTTGCTAGAGCACAGTGTCTCGCAACTTATATTAATTTTACTCTAGTATGTTTTGGGTCCTCTCAAAGGCACTGCTCTAAAGTTGCTTGCTGCTAGAAAACTTGTGCAGTCTATTTACCTCAGTACGGCTGGCAGTATTGAGACTGCCTATGCCAGCTAATGACGTTGAATGTGGCGAGGTAGCCAGCTAGCTAGCCAATTTGTTTCTAAGCATCAAGATGAAACCAGCAAAGAGACATAAGGTAGACATTAGGGCATTTTTTCCACACAATGTGAGTGCTTATAGCTAAGATAGATATTTATGATTTAATGAAAATATTCCAAGAACAATATCAGAAGTACAGCTAAAGAGTTGATGTCTGATTGACAATGTATAAGTCTAGTTTTTCAGTTTTTCTTTCCTTTTTCATACAAAATCTTATTTCATCTTTTTATTTTATTCCCATTAAAAAGTGCACCAGAAGGGGAGAATGCCCCCGGACCCCCCTACTTTGGGTATGGACTCTGGGCTAAGCCCCATATGTATTGTAATCCTAGCAATGCTTCTGAGGCTCAGTGATGTTTTGGGGTTGCATTGCTGCCTCTGGCACTGGGTGCCTTGAATCTGTGCAGGGCACGATAAAATCAAAAGACTATCAAGGCATTTTGGAGTGAAATGTATAGCCAAGTGTCAGAAAGCTGCATCTCAGTCACAGTTCATGGGTCTTCCAGCAGGATAATGACCCAAAACATACCTCAAAAAGCACCCAAGAATGGATGCTACAGACAGTGCTTGATTGTAGTCATTGTCTCTAAAGGCTGTGCAACGAAATATTAGGTTAAGGGTCACAATATTCTATTCCGTGCCATTTTTTTTTTAAAGTAGAAGGGTATCAATAATTTAGGCCACGTCTGTATATATATATACACAGACGGGTGACAAATTAAAGAAAAATACAACATAAAGTGTCTCAGTAAGGTGTTGGGCACCACGAGCCACCAGAACAGCTTCAATGTTCTTGGCACAGATTCTATGAGTCTCTGGACTCTACTGGAGGGATGAACACCATTCTTCCAAAAGATATTCCCTCATTTGGTGTTTTGATGACGGTGGTGTAGAGCACTGTCTAACACATCAGTCCAAAATCTCCCATAGGTGTTCAATTGGGATGAGATCTGGTGACTGCGAAGGCCATAGCATATGATTCACATCATTTTCATACTCATCAAACCATTCAGTAACCCCTTGTGCCCTGTGGATGGGGGCATTGTCATCCTGGAAGAGACCACTCCCATCAGGATAGAAATGTTTCACCATAGGATAAAGGTGATAACTCAGAATAACTTTAATGATTTGCAGTGACCCTTCCCTCTAAAGGGACAAGTGGACCCAAACCATGCCAGGAAAATGCCTCCCACAGCATAACAGAGCCTCCGGACCCCCTCACTGTAAGGGTCAAGCAGTCAGGCCTGTACCGTTCTCTTGGTGTAGCCACATATCTACTCGCCCACTTGTTGAGAATATGGTGAAGGATGACTCAACTGACCATATCACTTTTTTCCACATCTCTCTAGCACAGTGCCTACGGTGCCCCAATAATGACCCCTCTTTCAAAATCACTTAGATCCTTTCCTCTTGCCATCTTGATTCCAAATCTGAGGTCATCTGGGCCTGCTCAGCATTTTTATACATGCCACAGAGCATGATAGGATGTCAATTGCTTAATTTTATCATGCAGTATACATTCGTTATGTTCCTCCCCTCATTTATTCAAGTTTTTCCTTTAATTTGTCACCCGTCTGTATTTACAGCTCTGGAAAAAATTAAGAGACCACTCCAAGTTCAGAAATCAATGTTAAGTGGTCTCTTAATTTTTTCCCAGGGCTGTATATATATAATTACACATACACAAGATAATATTTATTTTTGGTAGCCTTAGACCTACTTAGTGTCCAACACAAATACAATGGGTACAGAGCTGTTACAACCTTGTTTCTGTCTCTATACATGTCCTAAGGATCCTGATACCTGCCTCGGGACAAATTCTTGGCCAGATCTTTGTATCCCAGGGTTTTAATAGAGGTGGTGTAGTTGTGGGCTATATTACAAAAAAATTCCCTGCTGTATTAAGAAACAGAATTACAAACCCAGAGTTTCTATAGGTTATGTACTCCAAAACAACAGGGTAGATTTTCTACTGTCCCTTAATCCTAAGGTTCAATAAGTTCATTTCATTCTATAACTGCAAATGTGCAGAAACAACATGCCAGACTAATTTACACCTTGGCCAAATAACATGGTTCCTGTAATTTTACACTGGCACAGCTTTGCTCCATAGAAATGCCAGGAAAACAGCCAAGTCTGGCACTTTCCAGATGGAATTCGCAATTATGAATAATGAAGAAAGCTGGGTAATAAATGACAGTTATGCAACATTAAGTTTATTACTGATCATACCTTTCCTTACATAAGAAATACATTCATAATCTGCTGGATTTGTGTAATTGCAAGAGCACATATATTTGCACATGTTAAAAACAACAGGTTAGCTCAAATGCTGCTGTATTTTGTCCTATGGCACAACAAAGATGTTTCTTCTTTTCATGTAAGACAAATCTTTGGTAGATACCATTACATTTGTAACAAACAGACAAACAAAAAATGAATCCATTTAATTGGGGTATTGGGAAATGCTGGAAAATGTTTACCTCCTACTTTTATGCTTATGCATGCTTGCTTTATAATTGGTGTGTGCTATGTGAGAGTGTTCCATGCCAGTGAATACAGCATTGCATAGGATTTAGTTAACATTAATTGTTTATTTAAGGATCTGTTTTTGAACTCTTGATATCTTTAACACAAAAGAGCTATGCTGAATGCTGTGGATTTGGATTTGCTGCTTGACCTTGCTTAATTATTGTTTTTCTCCACGATTAGTGCTATACTCTTCAAGCCTATGGATAATCAGATGCTGCTACCTGTAGAACAGAAAAGTGGATGTTTTAGAACAGCTGTAACATTTGAGTGGAATCTTTTGTTATGTAGTGTCTAAAAAAAAATAAGCTGATACCCTGGCTCGAGGGTTACCTAATGAATCTGGTCTCAGAATCCAACTTGCTTTTGTTTTTTCCAAGAAAGTACAATGGAAACAAACTGTGAACAGCACCTGCGGAATTAACTACAGTGGGCCACATCAGAGGGTGCTGCTGATTAAGTGATTTGTATGGATAGATTGTTTTAACATACAGTGCCTTGTGAAAGTATTCACCCCCTTGGCATTTTTCCTATTTTGTTGCCTCAACCAAAAATGATTTTATGGGGCTTTGTATCATGTGATTTAGACAACATGCGTACCACTTTGAAGATGCAAAATATTTTTTTATTTTGAAACAAACAAGAAATAAGACACACACAAAAAAACAGAAAACTTGAGCGTGGATAACTATTCATCCCCCAAAGTCAATACTTTGTAGAGCCACCTTTTGCAGCAATTACAGCTGCAAGTCTCTTGGAATACATCTCTATAAGCTTGGCACATCTATCCACTGGGATTTTTGCCCATTCTTCAAGGCAAAACTGCTCCAGCTCCTTCAACTTGGATGGGTTCCACTGGCTTCTAACTGGAGTGAGGTTGTTAGTGGAGTTCCACAGGGATCAGTATTAGGGCCTTTGCTTTTTCTAATGTATATGAATGATCTGGGCTCTGGGATAGTTTGCAAACTGGTGAAATGTGCAGATTATACAAAAATAGGTGGATGAGCAGATACAGTCTCGGCAGCTCAGGTTATTCAAAGTAACTTAGATAATATTCAGTTGTGAGCCAACACCTGGCAGATGAAATTCAATGTGGACCAGTGCAAGGTATTACATGCAGGCAATAAAAATGTCCACTATAATTACACTATGGGAGGAACAGAACTGGAAGAAGCAGTGCATGAGAAAGACCTTGAAGGGAATGAAGGGAATGTCATACTTGGAGAGACTGAGGGAAATGAACATTTTCACCCTGGAACAGAGGAGACTATGTGGGAACTTGTTTCAAGTCTTCAAAATCATGAAAGGCATTGACCAAATCCAACCAGAGGAGCTTTCCCAGATCTGCAGGGACACACAGACTCAGGGAAACAAATGGAAATTGGGCTTCAAGGCATTCAAGACAGAAAACAGGAGACACTTCTTCACACAGAGAGTCGTCACGATCTGGAACAAATTCCCCAGCGATGTGGCTAAGGCTGAAAATATGGGCAAATTTAAAATCAGACTGGATAGGTTCCTTGGATCAGTTATTAATGGACACCAAACGAGCATGATGGGTCGAATGGCATCCTCTCGTTTGTAAACTTTCTTATTTTCTTATGTTCTAATAACACCATCATAATGTTGTGAATGTGCCTGTCCTGCCTTAGTGATGAAATCTAAAGCAACATCATCACAAATAGAAATAAACATGCTCAAAAATTAATTATATAGAGAATAATTGTAAATAGTAGTAATAATTAGGGGTGCACATTTTACCATTAACCATCCCTCATTAGTCGGTGGTTAACCGACTAATGCTAGGCACACACTACACAGTTTCTACAATCTGAACCAATTTTGAGAACGGTGAACAGCTCACACTTAACAACCAGCTTTCACAGAACTGATGTCTTTTGCGTTGTGAAGGAGTGCACACTACACTATCATAGGGGGTCACACAAACGACTGACCTGAAATCCTTTGCCGTGGGGATTGCCAACAGACTCCCCACATTTTGTGGAAACATGCATGCTACATCCAGAGAAAAAGTAAACCAACATGGACCTGGACACTAACAATCCACCCTTGTTTGTGCATTCATCTGTGTGGACAAACAAAAAAAGCAGAGAGAAAAGAGAATGTAGGTGAAGACATGGCTGGGGAGATGAGGGAAATATAGCCTGTATACTCTGTTGTGAGAGCTGTAGATGAGCAACAGTCAGGCTATATCCATCCCACAGTATGATAATCACATTGTATATATCGATACTTTGTGCAGACCTGGGTCAATAACAGATACTAAACGGTATTTGAAAATATTATTTTCCCTATATTATAGTATTTTTAAATAACCTGCCCCCCAAAAAACATTTGTCATGATAATTTCATTCAGGGGACTGCCAAGTAGGCTACACTGAAATGTGAACTATGCACGTTGTTTGTAGAATGTGTGTGCACAGTTCGCACTCCGTTGTAACCTACACCACAGTGCATAGAATAAAATAATCATGTAAAATAATAGCAACAGTTCTGGCTACTGAAAAAACTTTGAATGACTACAAACTGATGGATTTTTCAAAAAAATAGATTGATGGGGCAAATGAACGTGCATAAAATGATTTTTGTTTTTTTAATGATTCCCCTTAAGTTCCTCTTTAAGCTTCGGAGTTATCCACCCGAGCTGAGTAGTTTTCTCCCAGTAGTAAAAGCATGGCATTTTTGGTAGCTTTGTCTTCCTGGCACTGATCCACAACTGTTGTACTAAAACTCTCCTCATCTCTGTTCTCTGTCGTCACCTTCACCACCTACAATATCACGTAAATTCACTTTTGCTCATTGGTGTAAAACAGCAAAAGGTGTTTGTGGCAATGGTTCAGCACAGAGGCAATCAGAGATGGTTTCGACACTAAATCACCTGTCATGGACATACACAACCACATAGCCCGTCAGTCCCCCGTTCTCCACTTGATCATGATTACAATAATAACAATAATAATAAATAACAAATAATAAATAGCAAATATTTATTTTTATTGTTGCACATGGAAACGTTTTCTTACGGAAATGTAATGTTTGTCTAAATATAAGTTGTCTATACATGTTTAGCTCTTCCTAATATCTCTTAACATAAACGTGTATTTATTATGCTGTCTCCAATCATGTAAAGCATAAACAATAAAATAGACACGAAAGTCCTTTCCACATCAGGCTCTATTGCTCGTAGTGTTGTTTTCTGTTTGAAACAAACCAAACCCACAGTTGCTCTGCTCCTCCCACAACAGGGACGGACTTGCTACAGTGGCCTGGTTTTACAAAAAGCTCTGGGACGCGTCCGGTACGGCACGCCATGGCACGGACGCTCAGTGGAACTCTACAGTAATAACCTTTAAATGGTATACTCCTATATGTTCACCTTGCAAATGTAAATATAATTTAGGTATATGGATAGATTTCACTCCGATTCAACCATTTCATGAAAATGTATATAATGTCATATTTTTTGACTCGTATTAATCAGATTCATCACCAGTACAGAGTATGGTGGGCTTCAGCTTTTAGTTCTGTCAAAAGCCTAAAATTATAAATCAGTAACTGTAGGCTTATGGTCCCAGAAGCACAAAAATAGAAATCAGTAGGATAACATGCTATTGCATGTAAAGCAAGCAAAAACTCAATCAACCTGGGGTATAGTACAGAATAATGTACCCTTGAAAAGTAAATGCTGCTTCTCGGCAACGCAATAGAAAATACTGGCTACCAAAAATAACTTGAATAAACCATATTTTCTAAATTGTTCTAATTTCACTCTTTGTCATATCTATCTAGCCATATGTCCTCAAATATACTAATGAATTTCACTAGCTGACATCTTCATATAAAAAAGTATAGGTTATTAATGACATATACTGAAAACAGTTCAAACTGCTCTATGGTAAATTAAAATAAAGTGTGTTCTGCTACTAAGTATGAAATAAGTATTTGTTTCAGTCTGAACTTTCCTGCAGTGGACAGGACTATGCAATTATCGGGTGTGAAATGCATTGTGAAATTGTGAATGGGACCACACAACTTTATACATTAATCCGAATTATGCATTAAAACGATATGCATTTAACCAAAGCATGTTTCCATTAAAAATGATGCACTTTAAAATGGGACCAGCTGATTGCTATGCAATAAAACACAGAGTATGCAATTCTCCAATATGGAATTACAAGTTATATAATCAATAAGTCGACTGTAGTTCAAAGCCAGGGCAGCAAAAAAAAAAAAAAAAAATGCCAGGAACAATCAATGCGATATAGAAAGTAAGTTATGCTTCATGTAATCCTTCTGTAGAAAACAGAAAACATGTGTTTATGGAATCAAAAGTGCTCAGTACAGCAGTGAAATTTGGTACAGATATGAATGGGATCATAGGAAACACATTCCCATATAAAACAGTGATACATACCAGGGACTGGCAAAGTGTGACAACCGTTTGTCTATGATGGCTTGCTTGTGTGAAGAAATTACACAGCTGTTAGAAGCTTTTCAACGTTCAAGATGATATCAGATAGCATTTTCCTCATTGTGCCATTTGTATGTGGATCACATTTTATTGTTCCATAGTATAGCCATTGGTCAACTTACATAGAAAGAATAATTTTCTTTGGATGAAATAAGTATGACTATATTTAAGTGTATATTTTAAAACTAAGAACTGGCTCCAAAAATAATTATCACATAATAATTTCATAATAGAGCAAAGGGGTCACATTTAGTGGAATGTGAATAATGGTTTGTGACTGTCATTTATTAATAAATATAATACAAGAAAAGTTCCTAATTTCATTCAGGCTTTCTAAGAATCACTTATTTTGTCAGGTTTCTCTATCATTTATTTTAGTTTTTATGTTTGCTATTACTAACATAATTCTATAAAACCTTTCAATTATTTTTTGTTAAACAGAAAAACAGTAATCAATTTCTCAATCAAACCATGTATGCAATTGCCAGAATCCATGTTCTAGGCTTTAGCTTTTTAGCTTTAGTTGCAGAATACATTTTGAATAATTCTTAAAGAACAATTACTTTTAGTAGTGAATTGAACTGTTGTGTTTTTCAAATGCTCTGCCAGCAGGAAATAGTCCATGAATTGGTGTGAACATGTTTCTTCAGTTTGCATGTTGGATGTATTAGCTCTGATTAATTTAAGCCATTTCTGCCATAGCAACCCAAAATCTTTTTTAGCATTATGACTGAATTGTGGAATAATTTACATTAAAATATAGTGTATTACAAATTACTCTTATATAATCCTATTCATGCCAAGACACTTCAGGCCCCTTATAATACCAATGTAGTGTATTAATTTGGTTATTTGCAGGCTGTACATATTTCGATTTTATGGTTTCATGTAACTGTCAGAGACTAAGATAACATTATTTGTATCTCCTATTGAATTAACTGCAACTGAGCATTAAACTTAAACCAACATTGATGCATTTTATTTAACTATAACCATAACAGAATAAGCTTCCTTAGTTATTGCTCAGTTTTGCAATGAAAAAAAATCAGTGATGTAGTCATTAGACTAAATCTGAAGCCTCTTCAAAAGAAACTTCCAAATCAACAATTTTTCAAATTATTTTCCATTGATCCTTTCTTGCAACACAAGGCATAACTGGGTACTCTCTTTAGTGTGTGTGTATGATAAATAGATTGTTATACCTAATCTGAATATATGTATATATTTTTCTTCCTCCCTCTGTTATGACTAGATTTGCTTCCTTTTAAATATTGTCCTTAAATTTAAGACTCAAATTCAGTGTAAATTCATTGAATCACAGCAGTGACCAGTAGAGATCTGCCACCCACCTTAACACTTAATATGGGATGTTATAGAAAGGTGTTGATGATTTAACACTGACATTTCTGACTATTTTTCACAAAAAATATGCACAACATTTATTGGTTTAGTGGCATATCATGCTTCTCTGGCCTGTGATCTATCAGAGTCATGACATCTTACATAAACACAACATACAAAATAGGCTTAATTATATATCTTTCAAAATTAATTGATCAACACTTTATACAGGCAATACATAAAAGGTAAACCATAAAGCACAATGTGAAATTAACACTTCAAGTGATGACAGTTGTGAAGTATGCAGTCTATGCAGTACCTACTGCACATTATGTGTGAACTGCTTTGCAAATGCCAATTTCATGGTTTCACATTAATTTAATTAGGAATTATATTTTCAATCATTGCTAGGGCATGGCGTTACAGAAATCTTTACTGTAACAATAGGGGGAACATTTTACATTACAAGTTATATTAAAGGAATTATCAGCTCTTCTACTTACTTTTAAGTAAGTCGTATTTTGTAAAAGGATAAGTATGTGTTCAGAGAACTGATAATAAATTGATAATTTACATAAGAGGTTTTATTTTATTACATACTGTAGGTAACACTAATTATTTTGTAATAATAGGTAATGTGGCATTAAAACTCAGTACAGCTGCAAGCTTACCCTTTCAACATTTTACACTTATTTAAATGAGCCATTTATTTATTACATGCAATTAACAATGGTCATTTACATTTCATATAAAAACTGATGATGGGTGAATACTCAAACACAGGTTTGGAGCTAGTAGAATTAGGTAATTGTAGTACATCAGCTTCCTCTCATGAAACATTATAATTTCACAAACCTGTCATTTCTCATGTAGTGGTATTTGCTTGAAACAGCCTTATTTTAGAACAACTACAACTATTTAAAACAACTACAGCAGAGTATAACATATATGCTACAACACTGAACATGTCAAGCATTTCA
Organism: Amia ocellicauda; assembly: GCF_036373705.1. Classification (NCBI taxonomy): domain Eukaryota; kingdom Metazoa; phylum Chordata; class Actinopteri; order Amiiformes; family Amiidae; genus Amia; species Amia ocellicauda. The sequence goes on along the minus strand of NC_089861.1, from coordinate 15,558,666 downwards.
CATATGAGCACACCCATGGAAAAAGTAGTAATTTATTTCTATAAACGTATGGAACTATCGCAAAACTAAACGTAAAGAGTTTCTTAAGTGTGTTTAGGATCATTGTGTTTGTTGACTATGAGCTTCTTCACAGCAGAAGTATAGTGATGGACTATAAAACAAAGTAAATTGGATATATTGTTTCATTATTGTATCTATTTTATATAAACAATCAATCTTTTTAGAATTTAAAGTATTTTGTAATACGTGATGACGTTACGCGGTAACACTTTACAATAATGTACCGTGATTCCTCATGAATTAATATATGAATACCATAGGATTTAAACATTAATACATCATGAATATCATCTGAGTTCTGATGTTGAGCACATGAATCCGCACTTACCATAACCCTAACCCTGTTATACATGTAAGTAACAATAAGAACTCAGATGAAGTGCCTGACATATTCATGTGTTTATCCTGTGGTATTTATATATTAATTCATGAGGAATCATGGTAACTTATTGTAAAGTGTGACCCATTACTCTTCCTTGCTTTACTAATATAAATGCATTTTGGCTGAATTGACATGTTTAATAACAGTGAGAAAACTTGTCTCAAATACAATTCAGACATGAAATATGTATTGTGTTAATAAATAAATACATATGCGCTAATATTAGGCTACATAAACCTACCTAACATCATCATCAAAAAGCAGGGCAATTATTTCCTCATGCATTTTTCAAAAATTAAATTCAAATGCAAGATTATGCCATGCGGTACGATCAGAAAATTGTATTGTTATTATTATTATTATTATTATTATTATTAGTAGTAGTAGTAGTAGTAGTAGTAGTAGTAGTTGTAGTAGTGATAATGGTTTTTAGAAATGTATAAGGGTTTTTGAGTAGATTTTGTTTGTAATTTCTTCTGTTGATAAATATAATCGAATATTAGATTAGGAATGTAATTATATTTGTTGTGATTTATCTTTCGCCCCACCTTTGTGATAGATATGTAGATCCCCTGCTGTGTGTCTTCTTGTTTTAAATGAATTAAATGTAATTGTATCACTTGAGTCCATCATGTTAGGGTGCCCGAGCCTGTATGGGGAGCAGTAGCATGAAAGGTTGTTGAGGAGGCTCCCCAACCTTGTAATAAACCTGGGGTAGTGTAGTCGGGAATCTTTAAGGATTTGGTTACATCATCACCCATAACATAAAAAACAAACATTCTGCATTCATATAGCAAAAATGCAATCAGAAATGTTTCTACAAAGTTGTTTGTAAATACAAACTATTTCCTGTGGTCAAAATTTTAACTTTGCATTACAAAATTTATTATTATTATTTTTTTAGAGATTGCAATCTTCACTATGGGCCCGATATTCAAATGTCATGCAATTTCCGTGCAAAATGTGTGCCATGCAAAAAATATGCCACTTGGCCAAGAAATACGTGCTAAAACTGGTATATTCAGTCTAATTAAAGCTTTCACGCAATTCAAATTACATTGCGCTATGCACATGTTTAATGTCAACCGGGTGTCAAAGATGTCAAATGTCAAAGATATTTGCATTTCATGTTTACAATTACTGAGTCATTACCATATGTTAATAAGCCATGGCATTAAAGGAACAGGACTTTGCAGGTGGTAGAAGGCAGTGTGCTGGACGAGTGCCGAGTGCCATGTTTCACGTTCTGTTATTTGTACATATATATAATAAATATTACCCAATACCCATAATTGTCTGTATGTATGTAGGTCGTCACAGACTCAACCATAATAGTTTTATGTACATTACTGCTGTTTGTCCAAAACACGTGTGTAGCACCTACTTCGGTGCTGTGTAGCCGCCATATCCAAGTAAGCTTTGTTATAATATTTTGAAAATACAGTGCTTACAGAGCACAAAGGGGATGATTTGTTTATTTTACTTGCATTGTTAATACATTCAGTGCATATTTGAACGTCCTATTATTATTATTATTATTATTATTATTATTATTAAGTTATTGTTTTGGATTTCTTACATTCAGTTTGGCTGAATTCAATATTTGGCTGTGTAAAAGCCTTATTCATCGTCTTTTAATTGTTAGTTATCGTTTAACTTCAGGACAAATGTATAATATGCAAACAAAAATAAATAAAATAAATTACAGTCCCACTTGGGGATTCAAACCCACAACACTGGTTTTGCTGCACTGTTCCTTAACCACCGTGCCAACGAAAATCAATATTAGAGCATGAAACCTGTTTTAAGTAGCCTACAGCCCCCATACACAACTGTCGTGATTAGTTGTTAATGACTCCACTACTGGAATTAGTCACAAATAAATTTATAATTTAGGAAATAATAAGAATTAAGAACAAATGTGTGGTGTGTATGTGTGTGTGTATGTGTATATATGATTATTTTTGAATTACATAAATGTGATTTCACCAATTACATTTTTTAAAGTGAAACATTACAGCACTCCCTCTCTCAGCATTTTTTGGTGAAGAAACAATCATAATTTATGCTTGATTTGCAGTTATCCATGTTTTACATTTTGTATTCATCTTCTGACCATTAATATATTGCTTTAATTTGTACACAGCTGTTCACATGGTCTGATCAGTGGAATGAATCCTAACAGATTTTGTGGGCAAAGAGTGAACAAGCCATTAATCATGTCTGTGTCAGAAACACTTCAGAACTTTGATTCTTTTCAGTGAGACTTTTAATTCTGTTTTAATAGAAAGCATTTTATCCATAAAAGCTTACATTTGTGATTTTATGTGGAACTGTAAGATGTTCATGCTTACCAATACAAGTTTTTCAAGCACTTGCATTTAAAACACTTTCCTACTGGTTTCGCAAGTTGTTTTTACTTTAAATCCTTACTTTGCAATATCATTAGTTTAAAGGCATGGCATTTCAAACTGTCACTTTTAGTTATTGACATAAAAAAATATATTATTAAAATAAATAAATTCATATATATATATATATATATATATATATATCAACAGCTCCATGCTGGAAATGCAATATGCCTTCTAATGATCATCCAATTTATTTTTTGAATATAAAAAATCATGCTAGGTGTACTACGTACATGTGTATTTGATTAGCCATTACTTACAGATGACAAGCCATTACTTACAATACAATTTTTGATATCTTAATACAAAATATTATTTGAATTTATGATAAAATGCATAAAATGAGGAAAGGAAAGAAAATTAAGGTCAGTGAGCATTTATATGAGGATGATTTTGTTTTTATTTATTTTTTTGTTTTGTTTGGCTACTGTGTTGTTTTATGCAAGTGCTGAGTTACACTGCTCTCTTGTTTTTGGTTTTGTGCATTTTTGGAGATTCTCAATGATTCTTCACGAGCATCCTGTTGTGCTGAGAAACTGTTTTTGTTTTGTGTGTGTGTGTGTGTGTGTGTGTGTGTGTGTGTGTGTGTGTGTGTGTGTGTGTGTACATATAATCATTTGGCGTTACTGAATGCTGAACAATACTGAATGCTGCAGGTACACAGCCAATCATGTTTTATTTTTGCTTGTTTTATCATATAATGATTCAGAGATGCTGTGTGAATGCATAGCCTTATTTTGACAAGTTTTATCAAGTACCTTCCTTCCCTGCTCCATTAACCATCAGTTGCTCTAGTGCTTAAATACAGTGGATTGCATAAGTATTCACCCCCCAAGTGCTTTTTGAGATTTTGTTATGTTACAATCTGGAATGAAAAAAATGATTTAATTGGGATTGTCTCCCTTTGATTAACACCACAAACACAACACCTTGAAGGTGCAAAATATGCCTTTATTGTGAAACAAAAGTGAATTAAACAATAAACGTGTTAGTTGCATACATATTCACCCCCCTGAGTCAATACTTGGTAGATACACCTTTGGCAGCAATTACAACTGTGAGTCTTTTTGAGTGCTCCTGTGACGCACTGGCTGGGTTGGCAGTGTGTGCGAGTGTGCAAGTTCAAGTTCTATGTTTATTCTAGTTTATTTTGTTCAAATGTTTTTTTGTTTTGTTAAGTCAATCGCCAATGCATCTGGTAATTTAACATAGGGTTTTAATGTAACTTTCCCTGTGCCAGGATGATTTTTCATAAGTTTCACGTTCTGCTGCTGATGTTTCTTGCTGTGGGTGCCAATGCAGTGCTTGTGTGGAAGGCTGATCCACTGTGCAACCCTCTGGGCTTCCTATACTCTTTCCTATGGAGTTTTTACAGCATCTATGTTCTGCTGCAGGCCCCATCAAACCATCATGGCATATATCTATGGAGCTCTTATGTCCTGCCAAACCATTGGCTCCCTTAGAAGGATTAAATCCCAGGAGGAAGAAATGTAGACAACTAAGGGGAAAACGAGGATGATTGAGACAGAAGCTTAAACCTACCAAAAGGTACTCTACCCACCATAATTTTTGAGAATGTCTGTTCTCTCCATCATAAACTGGACGAGTTGCAGGAAAATTATTCTAAATTGACATACAAAAATGACAAATACAATTAAAGTAAAGTACAATAAGAGTTTAAAAACACCATATTTGTTGTGTAACATGTATAGGAACTACTAGTGGATATACAGTGTTTCAAACCTTCTCCATGAGTTTGCCATGGTGGCGTTTTCTAGTGCCTTGAGGGCAGAGAGTAAATTTTGCTTCATCGCTGTGGGTGGAGACACTTAGAAACTTTGAGACTTCTACCATTTATTTAAATTATTTTTTAATTTGGGTTTGAAGATGGATGTACCAAAATGGCAAAAAGAAACTAAAAAAACAGTGACTAGTAGCAGTTGTTTACAAAAACAGAGAGTGGCTTGAATACTCACAAAAGGCGGAGACAGCTTTCTGTCTGCCGTGTCGAAAATGTGTTTCTCCATCAGAAAATTTTGATCGCCTGTATTTCCAGTGAGTGTGTTTGGAGACATGTGGCGGAATGTCATATTATAGGGGGTTTCAACCAGAAGCAGGTGAGAACAGACATGGACGGTCTCAAGCACTGATGCACTTCAAAGCTGTTTTGATTTAAGAAAAAGTTATCCAGGAAAGGGAAACCATGATTTGAAGATTTCAAAATGATTTAGAGATTTCTCTAAATGAACAGGAAGTGATTTGCAGATATCTCTAAATGATTTGAAGATATCTGGAATTATTTGAAGATATCTGGAACTATTTGAAGATATCTGGAACTATTTGAAGATATCTTGAAATAATTAAAGATATCTCTAAATGATAATTTGGCTTGCCAAAGCCACATCAGTGTCTTCAAACAGGATTGCTCAAAGACAACTGTAAAATGTGTTGATGCAACAGCTGTGAACAACCACAGACACCTAGTACAATCTTTCACACTGCAGATTGTTGTAGTTTCTGGTTATTAAGCACAGCTTTAAAAATAAATAAATTGTTGGTATTGACGATAAATAATTTTTCACTGCGGTGAGGCAGTATACCGTTTACCAGCACAGCCCTATATGGCAGAAGGAATAGTTGGAACTGCAAGCTCTCTGCATTATAGACAGGTGGGAGTAGCCTACTCATCACCTCTGACCATTGTATCACTCCATGTAAACCATGTTTGTTATTTGAATGACATCCTTTATAGTGCAATATCTCATTTCAGCACATTCCATAATAATGAAATAAACCCTCCCATTATTTTATTCATAATCAGGTTGTTTGCATTGGGAACACTACATTCTTTCTCTAAATTAAACTCACATGTAAACTGTCATGACCACAAATGTGCATGTAATATGCCCCATTGTCTCTCTTTGACTTACTCCTTTGCAGATCTTGAAGTTCTGAATGAATTCTGCTTGTTCTCTTGGTTGGGAGAAGTCCAGGGGGTCTTGAAGGCAATGCATTATTATATTTGTAAATATTTTGTGTAAATGGGAAGTAGACTATAGGACCTTTCATTCTTCACATCATCTTTATCTCCTTTCTTGTGAAGGAGATAGACATTTTCATTGTTCCAATATATATATATATATATATATATATATATATATATCTTATCTGTGCTTTGTCTGGGACTTTGCACATGTGGCCAGCCCTCTCCACTGCCTCACAGAAAAGGGGCGGTGGTTTCATTGGGACAACACCTGCACCTCACGCCCTGACCCAGGCTCCAGTGCTGATTTATCCCGACCACAGGACTCCCTTCATCCTGGACACTGATGCCAGCAACAAAAGTCCTGTCCCAAACCAGGTGAGCGGGTGGTCGCCTACTTCAGCTGGTCACTCAGCCGTGCAGAACAGAACTATTGTGTCATGTGGCGCAAGCTCCTGGCTGTGGTCCTAGCCATCCGACACTTCCGCCCTTACCTCTGTGGCACCCAGTTCCGTCTGTGGACCGACCACGCCTCCCTCACCTGGTTGATCAACTTTCAGGAGCCTGAAGGTCAGCTAGCCTGCTGGCTGGAGGCCCTCCAGGATTACGGCAATGCGTACGCTCTCCTGTCTCCCGTGTTCCGCTGACGAGAGCCACCACTGCTCCTGGGCCAAGGAGAAGGCCGAGACACAGGTGGTGGTGGCCTCTGGGATCGAAGAGGTTGCCGAGCTGCAACCCAAAGAGCTGATGCGCCTGCACGCAGAAGACCTGGAAGTTGGACTGGTCCTCCAATGGAAGGGAGAAGCTGGCCACTTTAGTTTTGGACCACCAGCAGGACTGGGACCGCCATCTGCCCTTTGTCCTGTGGGCTTATCGCACCGTGGTCCAGGGGCCAGGTGCACTAAAAAGGTCTTACTTTAAGTCCTGTGAAATTGGACCTTCATAAGACCTCGCGATAAGACCGTTGCACGAAACAAAACCCCGTGGGTCCTACCTTTTGTTGCTAAGCAACAGAGTCTGGTCTTATTATTTTTGTGAAGAACGTTAAAAAATGGCTGTTTGTAACGTAAAAATAGATCAATTTCACCAAAGATGAAAAACTTGTGATGGTTGAGCAACTAATCATAAGAAAACGGGTAATTCTGGGGTAACTACTAGATACTATTATCTACTAGATAGATAATAGATTTGAATTTGTATTGTAATAGTTTACCTGAACGTAAGGTTTTATCAATTAAATTAAACATTGCAGTGTCAAATTAGTTGCAACTATTATTAGTCAAACTTTACATTACTTTGTATGTAATTAAGTATTGAAACATTTTTTTTGAGCTTTTGCATTCTCCTGTGTTATTTCTGAATTATTTATATGAGAAAGCTTTTGCCTGTCTTTAAATATCCTCTCTAATATCCTCTTTAAATACCCTTTAATGTAATAATTCAAAATTACCTGGTATATGTGCTGCATTGTTGGTTTCATGTCAGTTTCTATAGCAAGAGATACCTTTCCCCATTTAAGCCTGGTGTAGGGTAGGCTTAACAAATGACTTAAATTTCAGACCAAACTGATTTTATTTTGTTTTGTGCAACAGGCCTATTTATTATGGGCTTAACTTTAAGTCTAAGACCTAAACAATGGTCTTAAAAGCATTGAAGACCTTTAGAGCAACTGGCCATGAGCTCCGCATGCCAGTGGACCTGGCATTCAGCACACCTCCAGGCCCAAGGGTCGGACCCCCGGCAGGGCCTGATTATGTGTGGGAGCTTCAGGAGCGGCTGCACCAGGCACACAACTTCGCCCGCAGCCAACTCACCAGTGCCAGGGCCCACCAGAAGTGCCACTACGATCAGCACAGCAGGGGCCTGGGATTCGCCGCCGGAGACCAGGTATGGGTCTACAATCCCCACCGTCGGAAGGGACCCAAATCTAACATTGAATTGTTAACCATTGTCAAGGTTTAAGGCAGTAGTGTGGAATAGTGGTTAGGGTTCTGGACTGTGGCACACAGGGTCGTGGTTTCAATGCCAGGTGTTGTACCCTTGAGCAAGGTCCTTTACCTAGATTGCTCAAGTAAATGCCCAGATGGGTAAATGTTAAAAAAAAATGAAAAAATGTTGTAGCAATTGTAATTCACTCTGGATAAGGGTGTTGGCTAAGAAATTGAGTAATAAGGTTGAAAGCTGTTACAATATGATACTGCTTACAAATGATGTGGAAAACATACCATATACGAATTAATACCATCAAAAACAAATGTTTCTAAGTTTCACTTCTTTTTAAATGTTATGATTTGAGTAACAGTGAGGGAAAAAAGTATTTGATCGCCTGCTGATTTTGTACGTTTGCCCACTGACAAAGAAATGATCAGTCTATAAATTTAATGGTAGGTGTATTTTAACAGTGAGAGACAGAATAACAACAAAAAAATCCAGAAAAACGCATTTCAAAAAAGTTATAAATTGATTTGCATGTTAATGAGGGAAATAAGTATTTGACCCCTTCGACTTAGTACTTGGTGGCAAAACCCTTGTTGGCAATCACAGAGGTCAGACGTTTCTTGTAGTTTCTTTGCACACATCTCAGGAGGGATTTTGTCCCACTCCTCTTTGCAGATCCTCTCCAAGTCATTAAGGTTTCGAAGCTGACGTTTGGCAACTCGAACCTTCAGCTCCCTCCACAGATTTTCTATGGGATTAAGGTCTGGAGACTGGCTAGGCCACTCCAGGACCTTAATGTGCTTCTTCTTGAGCCACTCCTTTGTTGCCTTGGCTGTGTGTTTTGGCTCATTGTCATGCTGGAATACCCATCCACGACCCATTTTCAATGCCCTGGCTGAGGGAAGGAGGTTCTCACCCAAGATTTGACGGTACATGGCCCCCGTCCATCGTCCCTTTGATACGGTGCAGTTCTCCTGTCCCCTTAGCAGAAAAACACCCCCAAAGCATAATGTTTCCACCTCCATGTTTCCACCTCCATGTTTGACGGTGGGGATGGTGTTCTTGGGGTCATGGGCAGCATTCCTCCTCCTCCAAACACAGCGAGTTGAGTTGATGCCAAAGAGCTCGATTTTGGTCTCATCTGACCACAACACTTTCACCCAGTTCTCCTCTGAATCATTCAGATGTTCATTGGCAAACTTCAGATGGGCCTGTACATGTGCTTTCTTGAGCAGGGGGACCTTGCGGGTGCTGCAGGATTTCAGTCCTTCACAGCGTAGTGTGTTACCAATTGTTTTCTTGGTGACTATGGTCCCAGCTGCCTTGAGATCATTAACAAGATCCTCCCGTGTAGTTCTGGGCTGATTCCTCACCGTTCTCATGATCATTGAACTCCACGAGGTGAGATCTTGCATGAAGCCCCAGACCGAGGGAGACAGTTATTTTGTGTTTCTTCCATTTGCGAATAATCGCACCAACTGTTGTCACCTTCTCACCAAGCTGCTTGGCAATGGTCTTGTAGCCCATTCCAGCCTTGTGTAGGTCTACAATCTTGTCCCTGACATCCTTGGACAGCTCTTTGGTCTTGGCCATGGTGGAGAGTTTGGAATCTGATTGATTGATTGCTTCTGTGGACAGGTGTCTTTTATACAGGTAACGAGCTGAGATTAGGAGCACTCCCTTTAAGAGACACCTGGGAGCCAGAAATCTTGCTGATTGATAGGGGATCAAATACTTATTTTCCTCATTAACATGCAAATCAATTTATAACTTTTTTGAAATCCGTTTTTTTTTTTTTTTTTTTGTTATTCTGTCTCTCACTGTTAAAATACACCTACCATTAACGTTATAGACTGATCATTTCTTTGTCAGTGGGCAAACGTACAAAATCAGCAGGGGATCAAATACTTTTTTCCCTCACTGTAAGGCTGGATTACAACAGTGGTTTTACATAGACAAGTCCTTGCCATTTTTGTACAGATGGATTTGTTGTATTTTTAGGCACTGCATTGTTATGCAAGCTCTGTCATTCTCATGCAGATTCCTCTTATTAACAGCAGTAGAATGCCCTTCAAGCAATCTGATTAAAATATTATTACAACAACATGTAAAACAACACTGCATTAAACACATGCACATGGACACAAATGGAAACAAACTCATCCTATATTCATATCTTAAGGTTTTTATTCCATGCTTTTAAGATAATTATTGTGGAAATAGGCCAATTTTATACCACATCAGTCTAAAGATTCCTTTCAGAAGAGCCTGAGGCTTACAGTATGGAAAGCTCATGTGGACAAAATTCAGACCTACCATTTTAAATGTGTCACTTAAAACACAACATTAGGCACAACTGAAACTCACATGTAAATGCTGCCAAATAAATAAATGATCATTTAAAACATATAAAGCTTAGATATGGAATAAACAAACATATTCATGTTATTGCTTGTTCAAGTTGCAGTGTATTGCCTGCTTAGCCAGCCCACTTGACACCATGTTGTAACTTGATTCGGATCCGATCAGGATCTAGCATGCCATTGTGAAAGGGTCTTATTTTTCCATAAAAAGACAAAGTATAGCCCACTAAAGCAACTGGTGCATTAAAAAATATCTTTCACTAATATTCACCTTTACATTTCAAGTGCTTTGTATTAATTGCTGTAATTTGTCAGAAGTTTCATTGTAAATAAAAAAGAAACCAATAATTAAAGTAATTCAGCCCAACAAATAATATACAAATAAGGAAAGTAGCATTATAAATCCTCCCCTCCCCCCAGTCCTATTCTTTCTGCAAGTTGCCGCTTTAATATGGCATCACAGTCTGACTGACCCAATTTGTCTGCCAGTCGTTACTCTGAAGCTATGCTGAAATGAGTTCAAATCAGGTCAATGGGATCTAGAGTTGCCAGTAGACTGCCTTATAAGGCAAACCTTTAAGGTTGCAGATCCCTCTAATATATGCTGTATATAGTGAATAGATGGCTAAACAACCAATTGCAGTTATCCCCTCTATCAGTACTTTTTAAATTATTATTATTATTATTATTATTATTATTATTATTATTATTATTATTATTATTATACTCTGCTTGGTTGTGAGAATTCATCATCTGAACATCTCATTCTTCTCTCTCACATACCCTCTCCCTCTCTCTCATTCCACCCACTCTCTCTGCAGTATACGATAGCTCTCGCTACACAAATTCTTCTGCATGTTTAGACTAGCAAGAGAGTTCCACTGTGAACATCAGCCAATACCTCAGGATCAGACTAAACCCTGTAGGATCAGCCTTATGAGGCTGGGAAGAAATAAATATATGAAAGAGTCTTGCCTAATGAAGTGTCCACATAAAATAACTTAAATAATCATAAAGTGGTTTAGCTAGAAAAAAAGGACACTTGTGTACCATGAATAAGCAAAAGATAGTCACAAAAATTTAACACAAATAGTAAAATTGTTTGCCACCAAGCAGAAGTCTCATCCAAGCCCTGAGTGAGAGATATTACTTAATCTTACTATCTAAGAGCAACATATTCATGATAAAATGTCTTACGCTATCATTAGGCCTGTCCATAATGGAAACAATAATGCAGTATCAGTAAAACTGTTACTGTTGCTAACGTTATGGAGTTTGTTTTTTCTCTGAAAACATTGTTAAAACCCTTTCAGCCAATGTAAGAAACAATTTAATTTAAATTTACAAAACTACCTTTTGAGAACTAAAATTGTACTGCTCTCTCTTTCCTAAGAAAAATAAATACAAATCTGTCTTTTTAGTAACTTTTCTGTATCCACTGTCCCAAAATCTTAGGTTTGCTTTAGGTGTATACAATTATCAGTCTATTAAAATGGGTAATTACCTTATTAACTGCTTTTTATTTTTTTAAGTGGATTAAACACAAGCCACTACAAATTTAAGAAGGAATGGAAAATACCTTTCAATACCTGGAAATCCAGTGTCATGAAGGTGCAGATACATTGTCTGCTTACTGCAGAGACACAAAGCTTAATTCCTGTAAGTGAAAAATCCCACCTTAATCTCATAGGTCACAGTAATTTCTTAAACAGCTTATTCAGACACCCCTGACCTTTAAACATACTGGTGTCATGTACATCAATATAACAGTTTACTTTTATATATATATAATACATAATAATCTAGATTTGTGTAAGCTGTGTGCTATTGTAAATGTGTTTCAATAACAAAAAGCAAATTTAAATTTAGTCTTGTTTTAAACAACTGTAGCTTCTACTCTTCATCAGTTTCCAGTGACTAGCACATGCCGATCAGTCTCTAAGTATACGCCTGCAGAAAGGGAAATATTAGAATATAGTTGAAAATTGCTAAAAAGTTTTAGTTTGTAGTAGAATACTATGGGCATAATTTAATAAATATGCGCAGCTTCTGTTGCTTGAGCAGAAATTACTGCATTAGTGAAGGGCCGTGATAACCCATCAGAAGTTAGTTTACTGCCTGTTTATACTGGGTTCTTTTTACACACACAATGTGATTAGCTACCACCTAAAGTGGTGGTGTCAGTCTGTTTGGCAAACAGTTAAATTTGCTTCATAAACTAATTTCAATTACAGAGGTTTTTGGATAGAGGAAATATCCTGTGTATGACAGAAAGTACTTCCGCTCTCTTTTTGTCTTCCTCTCTGTTCTTCTTTAACAAAACTGCCATAATTATGAAATCCTTACAACATAGTTCTGCCAAACAGTGCCCAGCTAATCACACCTCAGCAGGTAGAATAAGGTAAATAGTTAAATAAGGAATCAAATTGCTCTTTGAGAGCACTTAGCTGCCTATGTATATAGCACGGAAAGAAGTCTGCTATTGCAATTTACAAAAGGGGATAACCTGCTAAATACTAATCTAAAATATATTACTATTAAAATCACCTTTAATAATTGACTGAGCGATAAAAGTATCCACATAATCCATACAAAAGTACACAGTAGGACTAAAAAGAAACAAAAAGGCTTTACAGTCCTTGACAGTCTCAACTTTCGTCCAGAGTCACAGTATCTCCTTCCTTCAAATCCAGTTAACAAAGCCAGCAGTGCTGGTTTCTCTGTGTAGTGCTTTCCCTCAGGAACTGAACTCCTCTCTGCACTTCAGCAGATGACTCAACCCCAGGACCATGAGAGAGAAAAAGTAGAACTCAAAATGAACTACATCTAGTAAGCTGCTTTATTTTCATCACACTTTCACACTGAAGATTAAAACAAAATCAATATCACTCTCTCAACACTCTGTCTTGCATCTCTCTCTCCCAACACCGCCTCGAGTATGGGATCCCAGAGCTCCACCCACACCGGAGGGACCCCATCTAGCCAGCACTATAAGGTAGGTTTAAAGAAAGAAATGTGTACTAGTTTTAGTACATCTTCATAACCCTGTTTTCCTTCTTTCTCCACAGGTATTCAGCCTTCCTTAAAATTGTTTATACAAACAGCAACTGCAGCAAGATACAAAGTTTGTGGTACCTCCGCTGGCAGTGCTCCCTGGCTGCAACCATTGGGAGCCAGGCTTGTCTACCCAACATAGTGATTACAAACAGTGATAGCCCATGCTAAGCGAGAGAAGAGATCCATCATAACCAGAAAATAATCTTCATATTAGGCAGTAATGGGGCCCCCCTCGCCGGTCGCACCTTTGCCCAGGAGCCCAGGAGCACCGGGCACACTCGGCTGCCAATCTCGATGGGGTCTTCCCTCATCCAATACCAGAAATAGTGTTCCGCTAGATGGATAATGTCCACAAGTCTCTCCTCCAATTTCGTGGCAAAATAATCTGGCCATCTCTTTCCCCTCTGGTCAGTCTCCTCCATGTTAGAACCCACCTGGTAGACTTTAAGGTCTGACCATTCATGCAAAATCCTCTTAGTCTCTAATGGCAACAATCAGAGGTAGTTGCCCACACCTGCACCTGCTTTATTCCCGGGCCCTCCTGTTGCCACTGGGACCAGGGGAATTCCTAACCCTGTCCAACCTCAATTGTTACTACTCTGTCACTGCTCTCTGTAGCCTGCACTCTGCTGACATCCCCTTCAGATTCCTCTCCTGGTAGTCTAGACAAAATATCAGCATTATGACTATTTCTGTCTGGGTGAAATTTTATCTGAAAATTATAATTAGTTAGCTGGGCCATCCACCTCTGTTCAATTGCCTCTAGTCGGGCCATACTAGTTTGCTCCAGAGCTATAATTTTGATATTTCTTTCCGGCGGGTGCAGCTGCAATAAGCAATCACCCATTCCTTCCCTTCTTGGACCGGAGAGAGGACAACCCCTATACCCTCCAGCTAAGATAGGTGGACTCACCAACTTGTATGTCAAAAGTCCAGGCCATAGGGATGTTTTTCTTCATGTGTATGGAACCGACCAATTACAGTGACGAAAAAAAGTATTTGATCCCCTGCTGATTTTGTACGTTTGCCCACTGACAAAGAAATGATCAGTCTATACTTTTAATGGTAGTTGTATTTTAACAGTGAGAGACAGAATAACAACAACAACAAAAAAATCCAGAAAAACACATTTCAAAAAAGTTATACATTGATTTGCATGTTAATGAGGGACATAAGTATTTGACCCCTTCGACTTAGTACTTGGTGGCAAAACCCTTGTTGGCAATCACAGAGGTCAGATGTTTCTTTTAGTTGGCGACCAGGTTTGCACACATCTCAGGAGGGATTTTGTCACACTCCTCCTTGCAGATCCTCTCCAAGTCATTAAGGTTTCAAGGCTGTCGTTTGTGGTGCAGTGGTCCTGTCCCCTTAGCAGAAAAACACCCCCAAAGCATAATGTTTCCACCTCCATGTTTGACGGTGGGGATGGTGTTCTTGGGGTCATTCCTCCTCCTCCAAACACGACGAGTTGAGTTGATGCCAAACAGCTCGAATTTGGTCTCTTCTGACCACAACACTTTCACCCAGTTCTCCTCTGAATCATTCAGATGTTCATTGGCAAACTTCAGACGGGCCTGTACATATGCTTTCTTGAGCAGGGGGACCTTGTGGGCGCTGCAGGATTTCAGTCCTTCACGGCGTAGTGTGTTAACAATTGTTTTCCACGAGGTGAGATCTTCCATGGAGCCCCAGACCGAGGGAGACTGACAGTTATTTTGTGTTTCTTCCATTTGTGAATAATCGCAACAACTGTTGTCACCTTCTCACCAAGCTGCTTGGCGATGGTCTTGTAGCCCATTCCAGCCTTGTGTAGGTCTACAATCTTGTCCCTGACATCCTTGGACAGCTCTTTGGTCTTGGCCATGGTGGAGAGTTTGGAATCTGATTGATTGATTGCTTCTGTGGACAGGTGTCTTTTATACAGGTAACGAGCTGAGATCCCTTTAAGAGAGTGCTCCTAATCTCAGCTCGTTACCTGTATAAAAGACACCTGGGAGCCAGAAATCTTGCTGATTGATAGGGGATCAAATACTTATTTCCTTCATTAACATGCAAATCAATTTATAACTTTTTTGAAATGTGTTTTTCTGGATTGTTTTGTTGTTATTCTGTCTCTCACTGTTAAAATACACCTACCATTAAAATTATAGACTGATCATTTCTTTGTCAGTGGGCAAACATACAAAATCAGCAGGGGATCAAATACTTTTTTCCCTCACTGTAGTTGGTCAGGGGTTCATCCTACAGCAAAATAATGACCCAAAACATGGGATGAACAGATGCACAGAAGGGTGAAAGAAAAAGCAACCTACAAGTGCAACACATTTGTGGGAACTTCTGCAACTGTGTTGGGAAGAACTTTCTGAACAATATTTGATTTCCATTGTAGAAAGAATACATTGAACATTAAACTGCATACATTTCAATAAAAACTGGAAAAATGTAGGGGTTCTAAAACTTTTGACTGGTAGTGTAGTAACGGCAGCTTCACTAGCAAGAGATTTTCAATAAGAATTTGTTAATCAACCAAAAATAAGTTGTTGAGCTTAATCATATTTTTCTATGTGGCTATCCCTGGAATAACATGAAAGAGTTGGCTAAGGTTACGTTTTGGGTGAAATCCAGGTGATATTGTTCCAGGAACAACAGTCACATAGCATCATCAGGATGTGTGAGTTTGATATAGAATGAATTGTTGCAGGTCACTTACCTCATATTCTTTGTCTAAGACAATATAATAGGAATTTGTTGTTGAGGAACATAATTTAGTTCAAGTCTGTACTCATGAATGGATTTCCAAACAATCTGTATTGGCATTGTTCTTATTGTTTTTTTTTTTTTTTTTTACAGAAAGCTATACGCATTCTCATAAGCTAAAAGAATGACAAATGATTTAATCATCTACAAAATTCACCACTTAACTTACCACTTACTTTTCATTTGTATTTTATTCATTTTTGAAAAAGTGTTGGTAATCAAAAATTAGTTTTAAACCCTTTTATGAATACAAATGAAACAAACAAGCAGCATAGTACGATACAGCTCACCCACTATTGAGTTTCAATCTGTTCATGGGGAAAGTGCAGCTCAAAAGGCAGGTGGCGACTTTAATCCTAAACCTTCTGAGAAAAAAGGTGGGAAAACATTGCCAAAACTGTATCATCAACAGAGACATTATGATCTCACAAGGTCTATAAGCAAAAAACACACGAAGAAAACCATGTGTTTACTTTTATTAACTTACATACCTTCAGATGTATGATACCTAAAAAAGCAACTGCAGTTTTTGCATGATTGAATATTATTGTATAATAATTAATTTTAAATGATTGGTCAGGAAATCCCTCTAATGATGCAGAATGCTGCTTAGCTGCTTTATTCAAATTGGCTACCAAGTTCTTACATCCCAAATTTTTGGGGAATAAGACAACATGCATACTTAAAAATAAGTATTTTTAGGAAGTGGAGTGGTATTATATAGGGTTATTATTTACACAGCAGCAGTAATGTAAATTATAATATTATGTTGAGTCTGTGATGACCTACATACATATAGACAATTATGGGTATTGGGTAATATGTATTACTACTACATCTAAAATATTGTGTTTGTACTGCAATACTACGCATATGAGCATTGTTGTTTGCCCTGTCAGGACAATGGCATAGAGGTGTGCACTATATTACCGAGGAGGTATGCATTCGGGATGTGTCCATACTCGAGTGCACTTCACAGTGTGGACTGATGCCAGATGTGCTTTATTATGCCTGCTTATTGGTTCTTCCATACTGTAAGGCTAATGAAGCATATAAAGAAACAAAGAAGCTCCTTTTTTTGTAAAAACCTAGTACACAGAGAAGGAAAGTGAAAATATGAAGGCTGGCCTTGCAAGAACTGGATAATAGCAAATTAATCCATCTACAGCGATGAACATAAGAAAGAACATAAGAAAGTTTACAAACGAGAGGAGGCCATTCGACCTATCGTGCTCGTTTGGTGTCCTTTTGTAACTAAGTGATCCAAGGATCCTATTAGTCTATTTTTAAATGTTCCAAAAATTTCAGCTTCAACCACATCACTGGGGAGTTTGTTTCAGATTGTGACAACTCTCTGTGTGAAGAAGTGTCTCCTGTTTTCTATCTTGAATGCCCTGAAGCCCAATTTCCATTTGTGTCCCTGGACATGTTACCATCATATGAGTTTCATAGACTGCAAGACCTAGGCAACTCTGTGGTGTAAACAGTGTCTGATATTTGATGGAGCTAATTTCGTGAGCCATAAACTGCTATCTGGGATAAGGCATCAGTATAAAATATCTCAATGATTCAAATAGGGACTATGAATCTGGTTGCACCTGGATCACTGCTGGTTGAAACACAGGAGGAGGTAGAAGCAGAAAAAATATGAAAAGCATGAAAGGGCTTTTGATGCAAGGCAAGATGACTGGATGGTTTGCAGATACACAAGTGAAATACCTGGGGTCTTGTCAAATTTAAATAGTTAAATACAGTATAGTTTTGTCTGTCTGTCTCTCTCCCCCTGCACAGCCACTTTTCTCTTTGTCTGGTTCCACGTGCAAAACACGTTGAAACACTCTCTCCCCCACAGTCCTTTGCGCATCCCAGAGGAAGCGGTGACGTCACCCCCGGTTCTTGGTACCCCTACAGAGGAAAAGGAAATAGAGAAGCAGAGCGCTGAGCCAATCCACATGCACATCCGGGACACTGCCCTCTGCTGATTGGACATTTTTCACCTTTTGTTTACTACTGTATAAAATGTAAAACCCAGAAGAAATCAGTAAGAAAGCTGTTTGAACATGAGCTCACTCTGGTTTTCTTCTGGGCCGGCCTGATTAAAAGACTTCTTTACCATTTGCAACACAACTCCTGTGCTGCGGTTTTCGTCAATTTAAGAGGGTTTCTTCAACAAGGAAGAAAGAGTGAGCCTGGAACACTCACCCTGATGCCCACCAGCATGTACACTGAGATGTCTGATTTGTGATACTGGTATTGTGTCATTATGCACCATACTATTATTAGGAGTTTTTTTTATATAGCTCTGTGTTCTAAAGGATTGATATATTAATATAATTAAGTTTGGACTTCTGTGGTGGATGAAAGACCCCTGATCAAATTGGCAAAGTAAATATACCAATTCATTTGATCTGGATCAGAAACAGCAGTGTAAAAGTGCCTATTATACAATGACTGAATAAAATCTGAACAGCAAGCTGTTATGTTGTTGTTTAGTGCCAATTTACCCTTCAACATTGGTCATTTTAAGTTATATATTTGTATATTTAAAGGAACCAATGTTCAGTGATAGTTTTGAAGACGATCCAAATATTGTATTTTTATGTATAGTGTTTGAGCTGTACTGAGCATGAAAACCACTGTATAAATAAAGTTTTCTTTTTATTATTTACCAGTTAACATTACTCAGTTTGTTTTTGTTTGTTTTTGAGCTTTTTAGTTAATGAAAACAATAAGGGGCTAAAATGTCTACCACAGTTAAACTGCAGTGCATTTAGACACCTGTGTTTTGATGGGATTTAAAACAAACAAACATAATACTTAATGCTTAGCACTGGAAAGCATGTATGTTGTTTGACCATCAATCAGATATTAAATTATTGCAGAAATTGATATTCTGTTCTGGCTTGCGGTTAATTCCTACATTGTCTTAAATGGACAATGCCAGGACATCCAACATGGACAAACAATGCAACACATGCTCAGAATATGATTTTTTTTATAACCAGGAAAAGAAGCCTCACTGAGTTTAAAAATCTCTTTTACAGCAGTGTCCTGTCCAAGACGGGCATCAACAAACAAAAACTAATTTAAAACACACACAACACAACATAGGGCAATCACAATGCAGCAACCATACCCTCCAGCACCATTAAATAACCAAATAAATACAATTACAATTACGAAAAAAGCACAATTTTAAAAATACTGACAACTAGATAGGCCCTCCTCCAATATTTTCAATTTAGCCCAATACTACAAGCTCCTGTATTTTTAGGTCAGATTGAAGACCATTCCATGGAGTAGGAGCAGCAACCATAAAAGCTTTTCTGCCCATCTCTGTGCAGACAGGGAAACATTCAGATAATCTCTTTCTAGATAAGAGGAGTTTTGATGTGAAACTATCATTTATCTTGCCTTTGATTTTATTTATGTGACCTTTGAAGACAGTCTGCCAGAATATCTCTCACGTGTTGGGTTTTGGGACCATTTGAGGGTGAGATTTATAAAGTCTGCCTTTGAGTTTTATTGATCACGTTATTATAGGAGTAAATCAAAGCTGTTAAACTTGGCTTTTGGAGGATCTGAAGGTCAAATATTGAAGGGAGAGAGAAAAAAAATCAAGACTACACTGCCATAATGCTGTATTCACCTTCTGCCTCAGTGAATGCTTCAAAATAATAAAATCACATAGAGACTGAGACTCATAGGACAGCCAAGAATATTGCTGGTTGTGTTTATTACAGATATGATCCAGTGAAGCAAGAGATTTAATATAGATTAAGGTTTCTATCACTATATTCTTCTTGTTATTATTATTGTCATGAGATGTGACTAAATGTTTAACTATCACATTAGATTATTACTGTTCTTCATTGCGTATGTTGTTTTTCTTTTTAATTATAATTTTTGGCATTTGATCACAATTAACACTATGTGTTATATGTATTTTTATTTTTTGATAATTCATATATGGTGCAGTTCTAGAAAGATGGGGGAGTTCTCCTTACCTATGGTCCAGGGTCGGTGAGGTTCGTAAAATCTGAGTGTGTGGGCTCCATTCTGGGTGAGTGTGCCGCTGACCCTTTGTCATTCTCTCCACAAAACAGAGGTCTGGCTGAGGCTAAACTCCCAGACGGCAGATTAGAGATGTCCTGCTGGAGCCCCCCTGGTGTCTGGAGCAAGGGAGAGACCATGAAAAAACACTTTTGTTCTTACTTCCTCAAAAATAGCTACTATTACAACCTTTTTCAGTGGACAGATTTTGATAAAGGAGATTTGAGCAGTTTTGTTGTATTTTTTCATGTTATTTTTTACATTTGTATTTTAATACTATATTCCATGTTTGTGATATCAGTGATTAAAGACTGATTGTATTCTGTATTGTATTATTGTGTAAGAGCTGAAAAAGAATAATGATTCTTTTTATTGTATTATTGTAATTATTATTAGTGTTTTAATTCATGTTATATTAAACATACATTAAAACAGTTATGCAATATGCTATTTACTTTATTAGCTGTATATTCTCTCATAATATTTGTTAACTATTGCTGGCTTTTAGAGAATGTGTCCTACAATCTAATAATTCTGAATTATGTGTATTGAAATATTCCACAATTTGTATAAAGATCATTTAAATCAATTAAAGTAATTTTATTTTCTTAACACATGCATGTTTAGATAGAATTGTCAAATACTATGCATTATGTTAATGATTAAATTTTAAAACATAACCTCAAGTCAATTTCATTGGTTGTAGATTGTATTTTTCTCCAAAATATGTTCAGCTAGCATTGTATGTACCATACAAAAAGTATAGAGAGACATTATCAAGAATAGATGGACATTGAGCACTCTTCTCCACACATAATCATAATGTTGCTATGGTTACAATTTGCAGACTATGGTGTGGAAACTCGAATGTAGGAAAGTGTAAAAACAAGCAAACTTCTCATCCCTTTATTTATCTCTTTATCCCTAAGTTATTTAGTTATGGACAAAGTAATTTAAATAAAGTCCATGTTTATTGAACTAAATGTGATATACAGTTAGGTCCATAAATAGTTGGACAGTGACACAATTGTCATTATTTTGGCTCTCTACATCACCACAATGAATTTGAAAGGAAATAATTAAAATGTGCTTTAAGTGTAGACTTGGGTGAACGGTGTAGGAATTACACCCATTTTTAGATGTGGTCCCCACAATTTTAGGGGCTCAAAAGTAATTGGACAAACTAACATAATCATTAATTACACTGCATCCGGAAAGTATTCACAGCGCTTCACTTTTTCCACATTTTGCTATGTTACAGCCTTATTCCAAAATGGATTAAATTCATTATTTTCCTCAACATTCTACAAACAATACCCCATAATGACAACATAAAAAGTTTGTTTGAAATCTTTGCAAATTTATTAAAAATAAAAAACAAAAAAAAGCATGAACATAAGTATTCACAGCCTTTGCTCAATACTTTGTTGAAGCACCTTGGGCACCAATTACAGCCTCAAGTCTTTTTGAGTATGGTTCTACAAGCTTGGCACACCTATTTTTGGTCAGTTTCTCCCATTCTTCTTTGCAGGACCTCTCAAGCTCCATCAGGTTGGATGGGGAGCATCGGTGCACAGCCATTTTCAGATCTCTCCAGAGATGTTCAATCGGGTTAAAGTCTGGGCTCTGGCTGGGCCACTCAAGGACATTCAGAGTTGTCCTGTAGCCACTCCTTTGTTATCTTGGCTGTGTGCTTAGGGTCGTTGTCCTGTTAGAAGATGAACCTTCACCCCAGTCTGAGGTCCAGAGCGCTCTGGAGCAGGTTTTCATCAAGGATGTCTCTATACATTGCTGCATTCATCTTTCCCTTGATCCTGACTAGTCTCCCAGTTCCTGCCACTGAAAAACATCCCCACAGCATGATGCTGCCACCACCATGCTTCACTGTAGGGATGGTATTGGCCAGGTGATGAGCGGTGCCTGGTTTCCTCCAGACATGAGTCCAATCTTTGTTTCATCAGACCAGAGAATTTTGTTTCTCATGGTCTGAGAGTCCTTCAGCTGCCTTTTGGCAAACTCCAGGCAGGCTGTCATGTGCCTTTTACTGAGGAGTGGCTTCCGTCTGGCCACTCTACCATACAGGCCATGATTGGTGGAGTGCTGCAGAGATGGTTGTTCTTCTGGAAGGTTCTCCTGTCTCCACAGAGATGCGCAGGAGCTCTGTCAGAGTGACCATCGGGTTCTTGGTCACCTCCCTGACTAAGGCCCTTCTCCCCCGATCACTCAGTTTGGCCGGGTGGCCAGCTCTAGGAAGAGTCCTGGTGGTTCCAAACTTCTTCCATTTACGGATGATGGAGGCCACTGTGCTCATTGGGACCTTCAATGCTGCAGACATTTTTCTGTACCCTTCCCCAGATCTGTGCCTCGATACAATACTGTCTCGGCGGTCTACAGACAATTCCTTGGACTTCATGGCTTGGTTTGTGCTCTGACATGCACTGTTAACTGTGGGACCTTATATAGACAGGTGTGTGCCTTTCCAAATCATGTCCAATCAACTGAATTTACCACAGGTGGACTCCAATCAAGTCTCAAGGATGATCAGTGGAAACAGGATGCACCTGAGCTCAATTTTGAGTGTCATGGCAAAGTCTGTGAATACTTATGTACATGTGCTTTTTTGTTTTTTATTTTTAATACATTTGCAAAGATTTCAAACAAACTTCTTTCACGTTGTCATTATGGGTATTGTTTGTAGAATTTTGAGGAAAATAATGAATTTAATCAATTTTGGAATAAGGCTGTAACATAACAAAATGTGGAAAAAGTTAAACGCTGTGAATACTTTCCGGATGCACTGTAAATTGTTTCAACACTTGGTTGCAAATCCTTTGCAGTCAATGACTGCCTGAAGTCTGGAACCCATAGACATCAACAGATGCTGGGTTTATTCAACAGTGATGCTCTGCCAGGCCTGCACTGCAGCTGTCTTTAGTTCCTGCTGGTTCTTGGGCCGTTTTTGAGTGTGGTCCAAAGATAAATTGCAAGTTGTGCAAAATACATTAGTTTGGCGGTGAAGGTGATGTAGACTATATCCTGAAAACAGAATTTACAGAATACGTGAAAACTTTATGGATGCTACTGAGCAGCAAATATTACGAAAATACCGATTCAACAAACAGACCATTGTAGATATATGTGACATTGTGCATAAAGATCTAGATTCAACCACCAGAAGGAATCATGCAATTCCTGTATTGACTATGAACACAGCACTATATTTTTATGCCTATGGGCTGTCGGTGACCGACAAGGTATTTCACAGTCCTCAATATCAAAATGTATCACGAAAGTCAAGTATTCTGGATTATATCAGGTATTCTCATTTTACTTTTCAATTCTCTGGTTTTACTATTTATAGGTATGTGTTTGGGTAAAATTAGCATTTTGCCATACATGTAGAGATGCTGATTTAAGATAAAATTGCAGTGGTCTCTCAATTTTTTCCAGAGCTGTATGTTACCAGTAGTATTATTCACACTCAGACATTCTCATATCCAGTTGATTAATCAATAAAGTGTTAACCCTTGATAGTGTGCATCAATGTACATTAACTGTATTTATATTAATTTATGCATTTAGGGCTTGCAAATGATTGCTGAAAGTAGCCTGTATGCTAGTTGCATTGGTCTTGAAAATAAATAGAAATCCCTATTTGTTCACACATTACTCTCACCCAGAGACAGTTACTACAGTTATTACCCAATATCTACAATAAAACAAAACATACACGTAGTAATTTGTCGGGTGGTGTTCCGTCTTCACTTCCACCCACTGCAAACCTGAGCGCATGCCTCATTTAAATAGGGTGGTTAACTGCAAATTAGCAAATTGCCAAGTCATGGAGCACCTAAGGGGTTTCCACACTGGAGCACCAAATCTCCAAGCCCCAAAGCACCAACCAAGTATCCACACTAAAGTGTCAAACACCTAAGAAGCAAAGGAGTATGTGTGCCAGAACGGCAAAGACATTCCATGCCGAAGCATCAAGTACTTAAGTGCTACTGACTGCCAAAGTAACAATAGTGGGACAAAAACTGGAGCTCAATTCTGAGTCAGCAGAGAATTGTCTTGTACAGCTACTGTATGTAGTGTCTGTTGAAGCAGGTGCACTTAGCATAGACCAGCTAGCGAACACATCCAGTGAGCACTAGCAAGACAGTAGTATCCAGGTTAGGTAGAAAAGCCCACTAAATACTTAGTAACAAATACATTTGATACCAAACCTTCTACCAAAGCTCTATCTAAAATGATATAAAGACCACACATACAGGTATATACTGAGAACATGAGCAATATAGTACTCTATTCACTTAAAATACTTAATAAAAAATGTAGTAACAAAAATTATTCATAAAACACAAGACAGTTGTTCTCTAAAGTCACAGATGGCAGCATCGCCCCAGTAAGTTGAGAAGCAAAAGAGGAAGTTACTGAATTTAAGAGAAGAAGCAGGGGAAAAAGGGTGAGCTTTACCATCACCCCACAGAAGGTCCTATTGGCAGCTTTGACATAAAGTGTCAGAACCTCAAACACATGTGATATACACTCCATACTTCATAAGTGGTTACAGAAATGAAAGAGAACTTCAATTGTGCATCAACAGATAATGTTTTGTGTAGTAGCACAATATTACATGGATTGTATATTCATTTGCATGGTAAAATATGAAATATTTGGCTTAATAGTTTGCAATAATAGGTGCTGTTATGTGTAATGACTGGAGAAACATACAAATGTTTTATAAATAAGGAGGAGACCCATAATGCATATTTGAAATTAAATAATACAAAAAATAATATGTTATGCAGAAACAGGTGCCACTCAATGGCAGAATGGAAGCATTTTGTCCTTTTCTGTTTCTGCCACAGAATTGTTAATGTGAATTCTGCATTGATCTATGCATTTGCAGAATCCCATAATACTACAGCATCTAAATAAATGACTACATCATTGGTGTTTGCAGGCAAAATCTCACTCTCTGTGAAAAATGTTTTAGCATTGATTGTTATATTGTCATTTTAATAGCCACTACTTAAAAATAGACCTCCTTACCTAATATACACATTTCGAAGTAAATACTGTATTTGCAATCATAAGAACATAAGAACATTAGAAAGTTTACAAACAAGAGGCCATTCGACCCATCGTGCTCGTTTGGTGTCCATTAATAACTAAGTGATCCAAGGATACTATCCAGTCTGTTTTTAAATGTTCCCAAATTTTCAGCTTCAACCACATTGCTGGGGAGATTGTGACTACTCTCTGTGTGAAGAAGTGTCTCCTGTTTCCTGTCTTGAATGCCTTGAAGCCCAATTTCCATTTGTGTCCCCCGAACTGCCTCAAGAGCAACCAGACTTATTCCAGGTCTGAAGGGAATGTCCTACTCGGAGAGACTGAGGGAACACTAACAAATGCTAATGCAGTGTACAGTTTTGCATATCACCTGTTTTGTTTTCCTGGGAGATTGTTGGTCATTCATTCATTCATAAACACATTGTGGAATCGTGAAGTCGCCAGTGATTGTGAAACTTATATATTTAATATTTGTTTGCTTTAAATCATAGCCCTAAACAACCCATCATCCTTCTTTGGAGAAGGGGTTGCATACTACCTGGGACAAATACCGTTATTTATTTAAAGCACTGTTTGAGTATACTTAATGGAAGATCTGATCAAATGATAACAAATCTTCACAGTGCTTTCAAGTCATTCTTGTTTGCTAGAAATGTCACTCTTTCCATGTTCTGCGAAAGCAAATGGTGAAGCTGTTTTTTGTAGTGGAATAAGGCACTTTCCAGGTTGCCAGCTAAATGCAACAGATAATGATTTTGCTTGATGTTATGCTGCACTGTTTTAATCTCTCTTAAACAATAGACATTTGATCAAAATTTAGAAAGTGTATGGTACTATACAATTGTTTTGTATTTGAGACTTGAAAACTCATTTTGATCCTTTGTTACCCAACTTTGTTATTTTAATTTGTGTGTTAGGTGAAAGTAGGTGGGTGGAAATAATTATTTAATTTTGAAACAAGATAACACATCTTTAGGAAAACATTTGTTTTCTCTTTGTTCTTATATGTTTCCATCACTTTCCCTTTGTATTCCATTTTTATTTTGTTTAAGTTACTGTATGTTCCAGTGAAATGCCTTTGGCACTGAAAGCACTTCTACATTACAAGGGCATAATTGGCAGACTTGCTAGTGAGCATATATTGTGTGCATGGTGACAAGAAGACCTACACAATGTAAAAGGTCTTTCTGACTGTGATACAACAGAAGTACATGGCCATGGGGGTTGTAGATAACATGGCTTAAGCATTTGTTCTGGGTCAGTGTTACATGACCTGCTCAAAGGTTCAAATAATGTGACAAAAGCCCAAATGCAGGCTATGCAGACATCCTACAGCAGTGGTAACTTGCAGATGGTGACTGGGATGCAGAAACTGGTAGGGGGTGCAAGCCATTTTACCAATGACACCACAGGCAAGACTAAAGCGTGCCCCTGGATTTTAAATAGCAGTGACAATGATGAATGTCAGGGTCTTAAGTTGACCATATGCATGGCAATTGTGATAATCAGTAGGCAATATTTTTGTTGTACCACCCCGGTATTCCCCGAACCCAGGTGGGGGTGATATGCTGCTGCTCGATTACTGGATCCTCCTAAACAAAAAGTCAAAACAAAACCCTAGATCTTTATTTTGAGTACAATTTTACCAAGCTTAGTGTTAACCACAATACCATGGTTATTCCCCTTATTTCTATGAAACAGACCATCTGTTCAGCTCTAGAAGCAGCAGATATTACAATTTCATTTGTATTGCCTTGTATGTAAGGAAATTCACATAATTTGTGTTACTAGTTGACAAGCAAAATTGTAGTCTTTTTCTCTCAAATCTTTCAAGAGAAGAATATGCCATTGATACTCTATTAAAACGACAACCCTGCAACCCATACTTATGTTATAGTAATTAAAGTGCCGTAAAAGATAGTATTTCCTGTAATATTTTCATTCTTGTTTTCATTCAGATGCCCTGAGGCTTTCCAACTATGTACAATTAAAGCTATCCAAATTGCAAGGGCAGCTAATAGTGCATGTAGGCAGTCCATTATAAATCTGGGATCAGGGCACTAACTTTATATAATGAATTATTAAAAACATTGTAGATAGAAGATATTGAACTATCCGTACCGTCCTCAGAATTATTTGTTGTGTGTGTCAGTGACTCGAACCAATGTTATACAGGATAATCAGTTGATGGATTAAGTACACCAGTTTGAGAGTGATATCAAAGTGTATTTTAAGATATGTTGTACACAGTAATTAATGTTTTATATTAAAATTACTTGAGAGTAAAGTAACATACCATTCAAGTGGATACATTTTTTTTCTACAGACAATATGACAAATCACTAAGCTTTCGAGTTTTCAAACACATTTAAATTTCTCTGACAGTATTAGGGAGCTTTGTGCTGAGCAAATTAAACATCCCAGTTTTGTCATTAATGGAAAAACAACACTACACACGTAAATATGTCCTTTGGGTGAGATTCCTTAAAGCACTGTATTGTATTCAAGCTAGCTTACCCAGATGTCAATGCATTTTGCAAATACTAATAATTTTCAAAATCATCACAGTTTAATTCTATTAATGGAATTTCTTTGATGTTTTTGTACTTTAATATTCCTGAGCTTGGTAGATGTGGAATGTCGAAAATGACTACTTCTCACGGCAGCAAGTTTTATAATATCTGTGCCGGGAATACATAATCAACTAAGAACCACACATATATTTCCATATGTTGCAGTAAACATTCACTATTTTACTTTTTTTTTATTACGTGGTTAGTAATTAGATTTTTTTTTTATTAATTGTAAAAAACAAATGGAAATAAATTATTTAAATTTAAAATAAAAGTATAGGAACTACATATAAGTTATACAATTAAGTAGTATAACATAATTCTGTTTGTTCATGGTAAATGATTGCTATAAATACGCGCTTCATATTTCCCTTAAAGGAAAGCTACCATGGTTCCTAAATATATGTTTTTAAATGCCCCCCCCCTGTTTTTATGAATATTTATTTTTGTTTGTTTCTGTCAAACAATTTTGAACACTTAAACATGTTATATTCACTGATACAATATATTCCCCATTGCAAAGACTGTATTTTTTTTGTATCTTTCAAAAAAATATATACAATATACAATTATAATAATTATAATACAAATATTTAAGTGCAATTTGAAAGTTTTTTGCAAACATTTTGTGAACTACATGAATATATGTGTCGAACTGTAGGAAAAAATCCAAGATTAATTATATAGTTATTATTATTATTATTATTATTATTTGATAGCACTAAACAGTGCTCAGAAATAATAATAATAATAATAATAATAATAATAATAATAATAATAATAATAATAATAATAATTCCATCTGTACTATGACACTGTGAGCTTCCCATTCTACTTTTGTGTGTACCCTTACAAAGGCTTAATTGGCAATTGGGAATGCAGCTTGTTATCTCTCCTCATTGGCTGGCCAGTCAGTCCATTATCCTGGCATTATGTTTTTGTTGAGAGAGTTCACCCAAGGAGGTGCTGAGCATGTGTTGCTCTAGTATGGTCTTTTAGTTTTTTGTTTCTATTAAATAATTGCCCTTTTAGTTTAATTAAATCTGTTTTGCTTTACATCTCCTGGTGCCAGCTCAAAGTACTTAAAGCAACATTTTAACTGCTGCTTTGTTCAATATGTTACAAAGGTTGATCACAAGGGGATTGTAGGAGAGAAATAAAAAAATAAAAACGTGACATTTTCATTACAAACAGCACACCCAGCTAACTGAAAACAAGTTATTGCAGATATAGACTATATAGATATTGAAGCTAACCTCTACAAGTAATACAAATAGTCATCAATTTTTAATAACTTGATGTATAAATACCATGGGAATGAGACCTGAATTACTTTTGCTCTTCATCTGAGTTCTGCTATTATTCATATATGTAACACGGTTGGGCTCAGGGTCAGAGATAGGGTTACAGACTAGATTTGGGATTAGGGCTTATACATTTCAGCAACATCAGAATTCGTAGAAGTGAAGTAGACAATCATATGTTAACTTTCAATTTTGAAACAGTTCCCGCAGAAGGTGTTGGGTAATGACTTTTGAATATTACCTGTAGAGACCTGCAAATTAACTATCTCCAGATCTCTGACCATTCAGAGTCTAGTCAGTTCTGGCAGGCCATGAAATGTTTCACATAGGTGCTGCTTTGTTTTTAAGCCCATAGTTTAGAGGGGATACACAACTTGATTAGTCAGCACCCAGAAGATAGTGGCCTCAGCCAGCTCTATACCAGCTTCAATCAAATATATGATTCTGTTCTGGAAGGTGTCATTCACCCCCAGTGCATTGCATGATCAAAGAGGAAATGAGGACATGAATCCTATGACAGGTAGCTGATGAGCATCCAATCAACAGGCAATGTATCTTTCCCATCTGTGATTCACCAGTGAGGAACATACCAGGAGGACCCAGACCATGGCCTACAGCTGGACATAAGCCAATCAGTGCTCATTTTATCTTTCCTTAAAATGCAACAGTCAACATGAATTATTTGCTCTGCATGCTTTTTCAAAGGCACCGGATTCACCGAAATCTGTGCTCAGCTCCCTCCATGAACAAACAAGTCTGTGTCTTCATGCTGCTCGAATCTCAGAACAAATTCGGAAACCAGCCAGCAGCTTAGCCTTAGCTGCAGAGACCATATGAAGATGTCTGCCTCAAAATCATTGAACTTTGTGCCTAATGCATTCCTCAAGCTAACATTCTGGCCTGATCACTGGGATGACGCCTAGTTTGAACATTTTCGACCATCAAGCTGAATTGCAATAATTCAGTCCAGTACCTACGCACTCTGTGCTAAAGACTTTGTCCTCGCTATACCAATCTTACTAAATTTCATCCCAGCCTAAGCTGCTGTTCATGCCTGTGACTGTGTGAACTGGAGTGTGTGAATAATGGAGAGAATAATAATAAATAATGAATGAATAATAAAGTATTTTGTTATTACTTGCTGCTGCCCGCTATTTTATAAATTTCTGTGTGTGGTTGCAATTTTTTTTTTTTTTTAAGTAATAATACTTTTTTTGTTTTATTATTATTTATTATTCATAGTAGTAGTATATGAAGCACAAAAGCACTATTTAATAGCAATAAACAAAGCAAATTGTTGTAAATATAAGACATTTATGTAGTATTGAAATATTTTTTTCAAGGGGGGGAGCCCAGGCTGGCAAAAGTGCCAGAACTGTCCCTTTGGACAATTGTCAGGACAGGTACCAGGGATGACAGAAGGGATCCAATAGCGGTTTAGAGCAAAAGTATGGACACAGACTTTGGAACAAGAGTCTGGCGTGCAGAACAAAAAGGGCTAGATGAATAGGCGTAGTCGGGGTCACAGAAAGAAGGTCAGTCGATCAGGCAAACCAGGCAAACAAGTTAGATCAAAATACATAGGATGAACAGGGTACACTTGGAAAGACTGCTCAGTAATACTTCAGTAAGGCAAAACAAGACTTTGCATCTTGTGAACGGAACAAAGGAGTATACACTCACCTAAGGATTATTAGGAACACCATACTAATACTGTGTTTGACCCCCTTTCGCCTTCAGAACTGCTTTAATTCTACGTGGCATTGATTCAACAAGGTGCTGAAAGCATTCCTTAGAAATGTTGGCCCATATTGATAGGATAGCATCTTGCAGTTGATGGAGATTTGTGGGATGCACATCCAGGGCACGAAGCTCCCGTTCCACCACATCCCAAAGATGCTCTATTGGGTTGAGACCTGGTGACTGTGGGGGCCAGTTTAGTACAGTGAACTCATTGTCATGTTCAAGAAACCAATTTGAAATGATTCGACCTTTGTGACATGGTGCATTATCCTGCTGGAAGTAGCCATCAGAGGATGGGTACATGGTGGTCATAAAGGGATGGACATGGTCAGAAACAATGCTCAGGTAGGCCGTGGCATTTAAACGATGCCCAATTGGCACTAAGGGGCCTAAAGTGTGCCAAGAAAACATCCCCCACACCATTACACCACCACCACCAGCCTGCACAGTGGTAACAAGGCATGATGGATCCATGTTCTCATTCTGTTTACGCCAAATTCTGACTCTACCATCTGAATGTCTCAACAGAAATCGAGACTCATCAGACCAGGCAACATTTTTCCAGTCTTCAACTGTCCAATTTTGGTGAGCTTGTGCAAATTGTAGCCTCTTTTTCCTATTTGTAGTGGAGATGAGTGGTACCCGGTGGGGTCTTCTGCTGTTGTAGCCCATCCGCCTCAAGGTTGTACGTGTTGTGGCTTCACAAATGCTTTGCTGCATACCTCGGTTGTAACGAGTGGTTATTTCAGTCAAAGTTGCTCTTCTATCAGCTTGAATCAGTCGGCCCATTCTCCTCTGACCTCTAGCATCAACAAGGCATTTTCGCCCACAGGACTGCCGTATACTGGATGTTTTTCCCTTTTCTTTGTAAACCCTAGAAATGGTTGTGTGTGAAAATCCCAGTAACTGAGCAGATTGTGAAATACTCAGACCAGCCCGTCTGGCACCAACAACCATGCCACGCTCAAAATTGCTTAAATCACCTTTGTTTCCCATTCAGACATTGAGTTTGGAGTTCAGGAGATTGTCTTGACCAGGACCACACCCCTAAATGCATTGAAGCAACTGCCATGTGATTGGTTGGTTAGATAATTGCATTAATGAGAAATTGAACAGGTGTTCCTAATAATCCTTTAGGTGAGTGTATATAAAAGGGTTGATGAGTGGAGGAAACAGCAGACAGGTGGAAAGGGTAAAGAGGGGAATCAGGGATGATGATGATGATGATGATGATGATGATGATGATGATGATGATGATGATGATGATGATGATGATGATGATTGAATGATTGACTGAATGGGAGCTGATCAGGGTCCTGAAACGGGATCTGAAGAAAGTGTGGCTCAGGTGACCACTGGTGGCGAAATTGAATAATCATATTAATGTATTTTTGCATAATCTAGTTCTGTGATATTTGAATGTTTGTTATACATGTATGGGTTATTGTCTAAGGTAGATAGATACATATATGTGTGTATATCAATACAGATCTTCACCAGTCTGCCATTAGCTATTTTAAATACAAATTAAATATTAGCTAATAATATAGTGGATTGTTATCTAGCTTATATTTAGCTCAATTGTGCCCAAATTGAAAGGTTCCCTATTGGCAACCTATGAGTGGGGGTGTGAGCATATGAACATATGAAGTTATGGTTGGTGTAACAATATTGATATCAAGAGTAACCTTCCTCTTATACAAGATATTGTCCTCTTATATAATAACTATTGAAAGTAACTTGTATCCCTTGTATTACAAAATATATCTAACTGACAATTTTATAAATGTATTTAAATAATTTAGCATAGTCAGTGTACCATTGGTTCAAGAGTTGTTTGTATCTTTTGAACTTGCGTTTGTGTCTGATCTATTCTAAAGAATTGAGCTCTACTGGTCAAATGTCTTACAACTAGAATAAACAAATGTTACAAACTAATTGCATTACCTTTTACCCCAGAAACACTTGAATAGCCTTATTGCAAAGTTGCTGGTATGCCACTGTGTGCAGTCGTTCACTTGGCACACCTCCTGCTTCAGCTCAAGTACACCACACACAGGAGCAAGCCCTCTTTGCCTTTTTAATGAGACTCTGACAGCCTTATTGCTTCTGTCTTGTTGGAAAGTCTTCAAACACATCTTATATAATTTATATAGGGGGCCAGGTGGGTGGACCTGGCAATGAAGGAGAGACCAGAGACTGGGATAAGGTGTAATAGGTTGCCGTTTTATTAAAAGTGAATAGTCGGCCTCTTTGGTGGTCCAGGCCAAGGGTAGAGCTCCAGCCAGTTAGAAAGGTAATAGTATAGCAACCAGCCAGTAGAAGCTCCATTCAGCAGCAGAACTGAAGCCCAGAAGAGTGCAGGGGCTGCTTATATTAGCCTTCTTCCTCATTAGGAGGAGTGCTTTCAGCTGCTCCTTGTTAGTCCCTTGTTGGCCTCTACCATCTCTCCATGGTGCTGAAGCTAATAATATAGGGGAGTGTTCACCAGGCAGCAGCTAGGAGCTGTCCAGTGCTGAACCTTGTCATTCTTTCTGCTGAAGCCCAGCTTTTCCACCAGTGCCGCCCTGGTGGATTGCCTGACCATACTGTTTTCTGATGGTCACTCCTCCTGGGCTCACAATATATATATATATATATATATATATATATATATATATATATATATATATTAACATTGAAGAAGTGGCTCTCTCTGCTCTCCACGAGGGCTTTTACTCCCATCTTGGATCTGAGGTGCCTGAACCTCTACATGCGGGTGTTGAAGTTCAAAATGCTCACACACCGCTCCATCACCCATGCCATTTGGCGAGGTGACTGGTTCACATGGACTTGAAAGACACATTATTTCATATTCCCATATTAGTCATTGGAAGTATCTGAGGTTTCTAAATGTGTACACTGCACAGTCAAAACAAATACATGAAATAAGTGTTTATTAGCGAGGTAATCACTCTCAGTGTCCACTCAATCTGACTACAGTAGTGATGGGCAGTTCAATTCTTTTTAGTGACTCAATTCATTTGATTCAGTTCGGTTTGGTGAATCTATTAATTTTGTTCATTTGATTCTCTGACTCAATTGCACAAACCATTGCAGACTGAATCAGGACTGGTTAGATAGATGTGAACCGGAAAGCACGTCACAAAAGCTAGGAAAAAGATATATTTGGTTGACTGGGTTAAATTAAATACAGTTGTGACTAATATATATCCTGGAGTCCTGGAGATAACAACAGGTTGAAGGATTAACATTATTTAGCCAACATGTTAAATCATATTAATATATATTTTTTAAATCATATTGTTAAATATATTTCTTACACATCTCAATTATTAATATTAATAATACTAATTATTAATATTAGTCATTTTGTTGAGCATGAAGCAGCACTCTATAATCAGTCTGGATGATGTAACTGACACCATTTTGGCTCACACAGAGTTCTTTCTTATGCACTAAGCAAGCAGGAATTTGGAACCAACATGGCACACACGGTGTGCAGTTTCATAGCACTCAATGAGAGTTAATGAATCATTGAAAGCTGTCAATAGGCTGGTGACCCGACTCCTGAGTGCCACGCATGGTGAATCGAAAGAACCGATTCAATGTGGACACTGATCCGATTCCCATAGTTCATCAAAATAATTTGTTCAAAACACAAACTGCATATCACTAGATTACAATTATAAAAAGACACTTGTAATGTTATACAATGCATGTGTTTTTCAAGCACATGAAAGACTGTAGGTGAGGTAGAGATCGCAACCATGCAGGATTTATTTATAATGTATTATTAATAATTTCTAGTTAAACGTGTTTATAACTTATTTATTTGTGGGTTTATACAGCTAAAACACTGTAGGCATATTTAATACATATATCTAGGAAAAGGGCAATGTGAGTAGTACAGTATCATTTGTGAGCAAAACATCAGTTTGCTGGAGCAATTATAATTTAGTTTGCTGATTATAATTATTTAGTGTTTTTTTTTATATATCCTTATCACATGCCCCCAGAATTCGTAATGTTACATAATTCAAGCACTAAGCCCCACACCTGCACAGCTCATCGCTCTGCTTACCTGTGTTGCGCCCTCCACTCTCTCCTTCCTTTCCTTAATGTAATTAATTCTTCACCATATTCTGTCGCCTATTTCTACCAGGAACCTGCTTTTCCTCCATCACCTTCCCCATCTTGGGCAAGCCGCAGACCCCAATCTCCAACTTCTCAACGTTGTTCCTCGGCTCTCATCTCCCATTCTTCCATGCTTCCCCGTGTGTCTCCACATGAAGATCGCTTGGTGCCCAAGCCCTTCTCCGGTTCTGGCCACTTTCTGCTACTTTTCTTCTCTATCCCTGGCTCCTTTCTCCCGATTTCGGACACCCCTTCTCTTCCTATGGTTTCCACTTCCTTGGCTCCCAATGTCATGGACTAGACCATCGCTCGCCTGGCGCTCATCTGTGTGTTCTCACCATCTTCCCAAGCCGCAGGTCTTTCTCCTCTACAGTCTGTGCTCAGCCATCCCCATGGCCACACCCAGCCATCCCCTCCTGATGATGTCTCCATCCCTCCTCCCACCCACTCCCTGCCCCACTTCCTCCCCCTCCTCTCAATCCCTATTCAGTCACTCTCCCTATTCTTTCTGCACCCTACCACTCCGAACCTCCGTTGCTGTCAGAATTACTACTAATCATACCAAAAAAAAAGCGAGTGGGGGCTTTTCCTTTCCTTGTGCAACCTAATGTCCACTCTGGTCATTTTAGATCTCTATGCTTGTGTGACATGCGACATGTCTTCATGCTGCCCTCCCTCCTGCTTCCCTTCGCATATGCTCTGAGCCTCCGACCTCTACAAATTCTGTCCTATACAGGACCTCTGTGCCTCTACACAGTGTGATCCCCATAGACCCACCTCTGCTGTGCGATGCTGACAACCGATCTCCTGTGATCTCCTAGGCAAACCCTTTGCCACTTCGGCCTCCTCTAATGCTGTCATTTTCTCCCCTTGTCCATTTCTTGCTAGGACCCAGGGCTGCCCTCTGCCTGCCAATCCATCAAACTGCCCCCATCCTGTTACTTGTTCTGCCGCTCTGGCCAGGCACAGCTTGTTCATATGGGGAGGTGGGGCAGAGCCCCACTAAAAAATGTATCCAACCAAAAACACCCTCATAAACCCATTATCCACATCGATACATCATAAATTACTTTGTAATCAATATTACCCAGTTTCTGTACAATCAATTCATAAACTTAAACAACAAGTGTCAATATTGCAGAGTTAAAATCATTATTTCAGTGATTAGGTTTCAATCCAGCTATTGCGTAATATTGGGGCAGGGGATCTCAGTGCCCTACTTCAGCAGGCAGGTTTATTATGGTGCCTTGTTGTCAAATATGGGAACTGCAGGAAGCGCTAATAGAGGCCAAGCATCTGCCCCTCACACTGCACAACTCAACTATTGATCAATGTAAATGCACCTACTGTGTGTAACTGTAGAGTTTCTATATAACAAACAACATTTGAATGACTACAATTACAAGTTAAGTTGGTAATTAAGTAGTTTGGCCTTGACAGACCAGACATTAACATTACTCAACAAACATAGGACGGGGAAAACATATAACAGGACATTTTCAACACGGAATACAGCATGATAAGAAAATTTGTCTCTGTGGCTGCTCTACATGGAATACAGTATTCTGCTAACAATGACAGAAACATTATGCAGGGAAAACAGGAGATATAGTCAGGGCCATGAATATTTGGACAGTGACACAATTGTCATCATTTTGGCTCTGTACACCACCACAATGGATTTGAAAGGAAACAATCACAGTGTGCTTTAAGAGTAGACCTTCATCTTTAATTTTAGGGTAGTTACATCCAAATTGGGTGAATGGTCTAGGAATTACACCCATTTGTATATGTGGTCCCCACAATATTAGGGGCTCAAAAGTATTTGGACAAACTAACATAATCATGAATTAAATTGTGAGTTTCAATACTTGGTTGCAAATCCTTTGCAGTCAATGACTATCTGAAGTCTGGAACCTATAGACATCATCAGATCAGGGTTTCTTCCCTGGTGATGCTCTGCCAAGCCTGTAATGAAGCTGTCTTTAGTTCCTGCTCGTTCTTGGGGCATTTTGCCTTCAGTTTTGCCAGTGAGTTTTGAAGCATTTGGCTGAATCTGAGCAGATAATATAGCCCTAAACACTTCAGAATTTATCCTGCTGCTTTTGTCAACAGTCACATCATCAATAAATACAAGGAAACAAGTTCCCTTGGCAATGATACATGGCCATGCCATAACACTACCTCCACCATGCTTCACAGATGAGGTGGTATGCTTTGGATCATGAGCAGGTCCTTCCCTTCTCAATACTCTTCTCTTCCCATCATTCTGGTACAAGTTGATCTTTGTCTCATCTGACCATAGGATGTTGTTACAGAACTGTACAGGGTTCTTCAGATGTTTTGTGGCAAACTCTGGTCTAATCTGGTCTTCCTGTTTCCTTCTTACATCAGTACAGGCCTGGCAGAGCATCACCAGGGAAGAAACCCAGCATAAGGTGATATCTATGGGTTCCAGACTTCAGGCAGTCATTGACTGCAAAGGATTTGCAACCAAGTATTGAAACTCACAATTTAACTCATGTTAAACTTTTGAGCCCCTAAAATTGGGGGGACCACATATACAAATGGGTGTAATTCCTACACCATTCACCCAATTTGGATATAACTACCCTTAAATTAAAGATGAAAGTCTTACCATTAAAGCACCTCTTGATTGTTTCCTTTCAAATCCATTGTGGTTGCATACAGAGCCAAAATGATCTAACTGTATATGGACTATTACATGGGTGAGAGATTTGAAACAATTTTCAGAACAGGCTAAAAAACACGAAACACAGGAATACACTGAAAAGAGGACACAACCCTCTTTCTCCTGAAGGCTGATTCCTATTTCTTGTCAATTTAAAAACTAACATATCATTCTCATTGTTGTGAAAATACGTATAAATTGGAGTAGGCTATTTTTAGACTAGTTTATCTTCATGACGTTTTTAATCGGGGACACTTGGGTTATAGGATAAAGGAAATCCATCTTTTAAAGTATGTGCAACTAGCTGCAATGGTATCAATTAGGCTATTGTCACGCTGGGGCTGGCTGAGCGAGCAGGAACAGGACGAAGACGAATGTGAACCCAAGTGCAGTTTTAATGGAGAATATAAACAAAACAAGAAAACTAAAACAAAGGCTGGACTGGACTGGACTGGAACAATGGTAAAACACCAACCGACCGACCGACCGACCGACCGACCGACCAAACGAACGAACGAACGAACGACCGACCGACCGACCGACCGACAATACCTAAACAAACCATCACAAAGAATCAACAATCAATACCTCACAAAGGACTGGAGAACAAGAGGGCTATAAATACACAGACTAGGGGAACAAGGAAACAAGACAATAAAACATGAACCAATAACAAGACTGAACTAATAACAAGATAACCAAATGAAGCAATTAGAAAACAGAACTAATAACAAGACTAAGGAACACAAACCAATGAGAACTGAACACATGGAAACATGGCAGGGACAGGAAATCACATGACAGCTTGCCTGGATTCCATTTAGTTTTCACATCATTATTCAAATAATGATTTTAAAAGTGGGCGTGGTTAGCGATTCTGGAACTGCCACACCAGTATTAATGGCCAGGAGCCGCTACTGCAGCTGGCATTTCATCATCATCCCGCCCACCACTCCTTTGGACCCGGCTCGTCCTCCACCCCTGTCACTTTTCTTCTCCTCTGGGTGAGTTACTTTATGCCCTCTATAGCACATTACAAGCATGGTTTTGAACAGTTATTCCCAACCTGTGGGCTGCAGCTGTTATCTGTTTATATGAATGATTATGCAACACTATACACCTGGGTCATCTTGACTAGTGGTTTAGCTGGGGAGGGGTTAGACGTATCCTCAGCTACAAAAGAGTTTGTGTGTTGGTAACAGGGGAGGTGGAAGGCCTGTGTTTAATTGAGACCATATGAGGTGAAGCCTTATAGTGTATATTGTTTTTAGTTTTGTTTGCTGGAGACCATTATGTTACTATTGTACTAAACTGTTGTATGGACTAAATTACTGTGTGACAGGTAGGATAGCAGTTGTATTATTCAATTAAGAAGATAGGTTGGTAAGTGAAGTCTCCTGACCTGAACCACACTGAATATGCTCAGAACATGCTATAGAGGGTAATAACAGATACAGAATTTTAGCATGTCCTCATACAAAAACAGACTCCCACATGTGCCTCATTTAATGTGATTAATAGGTGTCAAAGTGTAATTTTTGTAATTTTATTTAAACAATAATTGCTCATCACACTGAATTTCAAAATAAGTTTTTTGGGGCTGACTTTATTTAATTATACATTTATAAGTAATTATTTTATGTAAGCACTACTTAGTAACAACCCTGCTATAAACACTATGTCTGAAAAGATAAAAGTATTTAATTCTAAACTGAGTGATATTGCTAGGAAGTTACAAAACACTGTTAAGAGACTAGAAGACGTTTAAAAATTGCAGTGATAGTGAGATATGCCCTCAGAGATCTACTTGGCAAGCACAGAAAACTGGCCCCTTTGACTAAATGCTTGGATGATTTAGAATATCGGGGTTGGAGGAAAAATATAAGAATAATTGGACTGCTGGAGGGTAAATAAGGCAGACATACAGTCAATTGTTTTAAATCCTGGATCCCTGAAGCTCTAAACTTGGGCACTAAATCAAGTTGTATGAAGCTGAAAAGAGAACACCGCTCTTTGGCAAAACAAAAACGGCAGAATATCAAAACACTTGGCCAATTAATAGTGAGATTTCAAAACTACATGGATTAGTAGAGAGTGGAAAAACTAGAAGTTTAAGAGGCAGAAGCTTCTGCTTCTCTTGGATTGCATTCTACCAGGATTTCACTGCAGGAGTTCAGCAAAAGCATATAGAGGATTTCCAGAGACCCATGATTTCCTGAGATGTCAGTACGGTATACCATGTTACCCAGTATGCTCTGAGTACAGTATACCCTATTTTACCCTGTTGTTTTCAACATTTCAGTCAATGGTTCCACAAATACATTTGAATCACTGACATAAATGGTAAACTCCAACAGCTTTTTTCACCTTACTTTCTTTGATTACCTTCTTAGGTGGCATGATGATTGAAGTACCTGCACAGATACTTAGCCTGATTGCCTTAATAATAATAATAATAATAATAATAATAATAATAATAATAATAATAATAATAATAATAATAACATCACTCATGCTATGACATATGTAACATGAAGAAGAGTATTGTTGTCAAACTACTTTTGCAGAAAATATTTGTATCTGCTCTACTCACAAAGAGCTAATAAAAACTCCACAAGCAAATTCAAAGTAACATGACCTACCTATCAGAATCCATATTGTCTTTAACATCCCTGCTTTTTAATTAAAAAATAATGCTATTCCATTTTAAAAGATAAATAATTTGACAGCCCCTAAATCAACCTGTTGATGAACAGATTAGTGCTGAAACATCACCTACATTGAAGCATTGAAGCAGAGATACACAGAAAAACAGTGTACACTTAAAATAAATATGGATCATACTGGATTTTAATTATTTTAATAACATTGTGGTGTATATGCAGTGTCTTGTAAGTATTCACAAAAGTGGTAGAGAAGCACAGAGAAAATGTAAGTCACTGAATACAGTGAAGACCATCATTAAGAAGTGGAATGTGCTTTATACCACCTGGTAACTATCCAGATCAGGTCGCCCTTTCAAACTGAGCAGGAAACTGAAAGATTTGCAAAGTTCTATGTCTGAGGTGGGAGTTGATGTTCATCAATATCCCAGTCACTACACAAAGCTGGCCTGTGTGGGTGAATGGCAAGAAAACAGTAATTACTGAAAAAGACCCATCTTAATATATAGCCTACAAATTGTCTCTTGCACACAGTACATTCACCTTTTCTGGGGTCTTCTGTGCATTTGACAAACAAATCCCAAACAGCAGATGTTTTTTGAGACATCTGTTGTGTTTTACATTTCCATTTATATTGCACAGCATTTTGCTGTAAAGATGACGGATAAAGGAACAATAACATGCAGAATAACACAGAGGTGGGGGTTAGGGCTCTTTTTCAAAATAAAAAATTATTAACATTTTCAGTGAAAGCATATATTTTCAAAATACATAATTTAAATTTAATCTGGTCCAATGCCTGCTGAAATGACAGTGGCAAGAACTGAGGTTCTTTTTATGACTTTATACTTAATGGAGTTCTGAAGACAAAACGAACCTTTGAACCTTTGAAGACTGCCCTAATATTAATAATAGAAGCTTCCAGAGCTCATATATATTCAGCAATTGGGTTTTTCTTTAGTTGCATACTTATATTTAAAAATAATTATCTTGATATGGAGGGGACTTAGTTTAGGGGAGGCTACGGTTTCACATTACATCACACTATGATGTTGATTTGCCATAAAATCACTTATGGTATTCAATGCTACATTTCATACTCGAGCATAATCATTGCAAAATATTAAATGTTTTTTTTTAAATGCATAATAGTAAGAGTGTTGAGCAGTCCAGGAGATTAGGCTGGTTTATTACAGGTACAGTCTGAACAGATGTGTCCTGATTAATCGCCAGAAGATGGTCAGTGACTCTGCAGTCCTGATCTTAGTGGAAATCCGGGGGTCTTTTTTGGCCCTTTTACTTAACACGTGTTCAGGTCCCATTGCCAGATGTGAGGACCATCCTTTCAGATGCCCTCGAGAGGATGATGAAAACAAGTAAGCTGTAAAACATATGCAAGGGCCACACACACACATTATAGGATATCATCAGTAGTCATTAGCCAAAACATATTGACAAGTTGTTACATGGTTTAATGGATTGAAATATCTTTTTTATAAAAACAATTCACACCTCTTGTCAGATTACTGTTTGTCTTTAACTAACATACACACACACACACACACACACATATATATATATATATATTTACAGCTCTGGAAAAAATTAAGAGACCACTGCAATTCTTTCTTAAATCAGCATCTCTACATGTATGGCAGCCATTCCATTCCATTCATATTTTGATTAGGAATTTGGGAGAAATGTTGTCAGTAGTTTATAGAATAAAACAAAAATGTTAATTTCACCCAAACACATACCTATAAATAGTAAAACAAGATAAACTGATAATTTTGCAGTGCAGTGCAGTCTCCATTTTTTTCCAGAGCTGTATATACACCGATCAGCCATAACATTATGACCACTGACAGGTGAAGTGAATAACACTGATAATCTCATTATCATGTGTAGCATAAGGTACACTTATAAATTTCAGTTAAAGAAGTGAATTTAAGTATCACCTTATCAAGAATCCTTGAATCTTGTAGAACTCAATTTCTGCAATAATTGGATGCAGACACCAATTCCAAAGATATAAATTCTCAAATGTATTAAAAACAAAGATAAAATGTAGCACTACACTAGTTATACAAAAATTGAAAAATTAATTAAAATTCACTCAAGATCAAAGACAAATCACTTCCGTGACCAAATCAAAGAACATGGAATCGCATATGATAACACACAAAACGTTACACAAAATTACAAACACATTGACTACAATACCGGTTAGTAAGACGAAGGTGAGTCTCTCATTAGTATTGTTAGTCGGACATTAAATAACTACACAGGTTAGTATTTATATCAGGTAACTTCTCGTTATATATATATATACACTCACCTAAAGGATTATTAGGAACACCTGTTCAATTTCTCATTAATGCAATTATCTAACCAACCAATCACATGGCAGTTGCTTCAATGCATTTAGGGGTGTACTCCAAACTGAATGTCTGAATGGGAAAGAAAGGTGATTTAAGCAATTTTGAGCGTGGCATGGTTGTTGGTGCCAGACGGGCCGGTCTGAGTATTTCACAATCTGCTCAGTTACTGGGATTTTCACGCACAACCATTTCTAGGGTTTACAAAGAATGGTGTGAAAAGGGAAAAACATCCAGTATGCGGCAGTCCTGTGGGCGAAAATGCCTTGTTGATGCTAGAGGTCAGAGGAGAATGGGCCGACTGATTCAAGCTGATAGAAGAGCAACTTTGACTGAAATAACCACTCGTTACAACCGAGGTATGCAGCAAAGCATTTGTGAAGCCACAACACATACAACCTTGAGGCGGATGGGCTGCAACAGCAGAAGACCCCACCGGGTACCACTCATCTCCACTACAAATAGGAAAAAGAGGCTACAATTTGCACAAGCTCACCAAAATTGGACAGTTGAAGACTGGAAAAATGTTGCCTGGTCTGATGAGTCTCGATTTAATGTTGAGACATTCAGATGGTAGAGTCAGAATTTGGCGTAAACAGAATGAGAACATGGATCCATCATGCCTTGTTACCACTGTGCAGGCTGGTGGTGGTGGTGTAATGGTGTGGGGGATGTTTTCTTGGCACACTTTAGGCCCCTTAGTGCCAATTGGGCATCGTTTAAATGCCACGGCCTACCTGAGCATTGTTTCTGACCATGTCCATCCCTTTATGACCACCATGTACCCATCCTCTGATGGCTACTTCCAGCAGGATAATGCACCATGTCACAAAGGTCGA
This sequence comes from Amia ocellicauda, assembly GCF_036373705.1. NCBI lineage: Eukaryota > Metazoa > Chordata > Actinopteri > Amiiformes > Amiidae > Amia > Amia ocellicauda. The sequence continues at coordinate 15,515,254 of NC_089861.1, read as the reverse complement.
ATCATTTCAAATTGGTTTCTTGAACATGACAATGAGTTCACTGTACTAAACTGGCCCCCACAGTCACCAGGTCTCAACCCAATAGAGCATCTTTGGGATGTGGTGGAACGGGAGCTTCGTGCCCTGGATGTGCATCCCACAAATCTCCATCAACTGCAAGATGCTATCCTATCAATATGGGCCAACATTTCTAAGGAATGCTTTCAGCACCTTGTTGAATCAATGCCACGTAGAATTAAAGCAGTTCTGAAGGCGAAAGGGGGTCAAACACAGTATTAGTATGGTGTTCCTAATAATCCTTTAGGTGAGTGTATATATCAGTCTCATTTACGTTTGGGTGCTGAGAAAGATTCTATCATTTCTTGTTACCACAATTCTCCTTAATTGATTACTGTTCAATGATTAAGGATAGGCAGGGCCACCTATAATCTAGTGTCTATTAACGTGTGTCAATTTCAGACTAAACAGTTAAATAGGAATTTCTCGGCGTTGACAGATTTTATTTCTAAAATTGTCAAACAAAACAGTTTAATGCAGCACTCATTTATATTTAAGAAAATACTATATATTACACATTCTAAAGTTTATGACTCACAGAATAACATTTCTAATTGATTTCTCAAATGTCATGAATAATAAACTCCAAACTGTTAAACTTATCTGAACTTCGTCGCAGAGAGGCCTCTCTGTCTTCGGGCTCAAATAAAAGCACACGGCAAGAGGTACATGTGGTTTGGAACAAAGGCAGTCCGGTTCGGCTTTGTCCAATAACTTCCACTTCAGTCGATGCACCTGGAAGTTGGGGTTTTGCGAAAGCAGAGTCTTTTCCAAACAGATTTTCCACTGGTTTGGAGGCTCCAAGGGTGTGCACAGGATGTCTTCTTGGCAAGCAGGGTTTTCCACCATAGTTACTTGAAGACAAAGTCTTTGAGGAAAGCAGGGCCCTCAATAGCTATTTAAATGTCTGAACACTTTTTTTTTTTAAATTTACATTTATTTGAGACAAACTCCAATAATTCACTTATAACTAATCAGGACAGTGTGTGTGTGAGTGTTTCATATGTGGTTGTGAACATTTCATGAATGTGTGAGTGTTTAATCTGTATGTATGTGAGTATTCAATACTATAGATGCATGTGTAAATGTTTCACATGAGCATTTCATATGTGTATGTAAATAATTCCTAAAGAGCACCTCACACAAGACTTATCACACTTGCCTCACCAGTCCAAATGGGTGCCCTCTGTTATAGTGAGGGAAAAAAGTATTTGATCCCCTGCTGATTTTGTACGTTTGCCCACTGACAAAGAATAGACTGACCGTCTATAATTTTAATGGTAGGTGTATTTTAACAGTGAGAGACAGAATAACAACAAAAAAATCCAGAAAAACACATTTCAAAAAAGTTATAAATTGATTTGCATGTTAAAGAGTGAAATAAGTATTTGATCCCCTATCAATCAGCAAGATTTCTGGCTCCCAGGTGTCTTTTATACAGGTAACGAGCTGAGATTAGCAGCACTCTTTTAAAGGGAGTGCTCCTAATCTCAGCTCATTACCTGTATAAAAGACACCTGTCCACAGAAGCAATCAATCAATCAGATTCCAAACTCTCCACCATGGCCAAGACCAAATAGCTGTCCAAGGATGTCAGGGACAAGATTGTAGACCTACACAAGGCTGGAATGGGCTACAAGACCATCGCCAAGCAGCTTGGTGAGAAGGTGACAACAGTTGGTGCGATCATTCGCAAATGTAAGAAACACAAAATAACTGTCAGTCTTCCTTGGTCTGGGGCTCCATGCAAGATCTCACCTCGTGGAGTTTCAATGATCATGAGAACGGTGAGGAATCAGCCCAGAACTACACGGGAGGATCTTGTTAATGATCTCAAGGCAGCTGGGACCATAGTCACCAAGAAAACAATTGGTAACCCACTATGCCTTGAAGGACTGAAATCCTGCAGTGCCCGCAAGGTCCCCCTGCTCAAGAAAGCACATGTACAGGCCCGTCTGAAGTTTGCCAATGAACATCTGAATGATTCAGAGGAGAACTGGGTGAAAGTGTTGTGGTCAGATGAGACCAAAATCAAGCTCTTTGGCATCAACTCAAGTCGCCATGTTTGGAGGAGGAGGAATGCTGCCTATGACCCCAAGAACAGCATCCCCACCGTCAAACATGGAGGTGGAAACATTATGCTTTGGGGGTGTTTTTCTGCTAAGGGGACAGGACAACTGCACCGCATCAAAGGGACAATGGACGGGGCCATGTACCGTCAAATCTTGGGTGAGAATCTCCTTCCCTCAGCCAGGGCATTGAAAATGGGTCGTGGATGGTATTCCAGCTTGACAATCACCCAAAACACACAGCCAAGGCAACAAAGGAATGGCTCAAGAAGAAGCACATTAAGGTCCTGGAGTGGCCTAGCCAGTCTCCAGACCTTAATCCCATAGAAAATCTGTGGAGGGAGCTGAAGGTTCGAGTTGCCAAACGTCAGCCTTGAAACCTTAATGACTTGGAGAGGATCTGCAAAGAGGAGTGGGACAAAATCCCTCCTGAGATGTGTGCAAACCTGGTGGCCAACTACAGGAAACGTCTGACCTCTGTGATTGCCAACAAGGGTTTTGCCACCAAGTACTTAGTCGAAGGGGTCAAATACTTATTTCCCTCATTAACATGCAAATCAATTCATAACTTTTTTGAAATGTGTTTTTTTTTTTTTTTATTCTGTCTCTCACTGTTAAAATACACCTACCATTAAAATTATAGACTGATCATTTCTTTGTCAGTGGGCAAATGTACAAAATCAGCAGGGGATCAAATACTTTTTTCCCTCACTGTATAAGGACTTAGGAGGAACCCATCAATGGACACAGTTAAGTAACACATAATTGTATTTTTCCTTACTCAAAACTGGTGTACAACAGGCAAATACAGGCACAAGGTACTAAGTTGGTGTGCAAATAATCATATATAATGAGGGGGAAACAATCTAATCAAAATCTAATTTGAAAAATTATACAGTTAAAATACTGGGTGGTAAAATAACTCTAAAATACCTAACTAAACAAATCTGAAATAAAAGAGAAAGCAGTGATACCAACAGATGGCCCTCAACAGCTGTCTACTGCTGAAGATGTCACCCACAGCAACACAAAAAGCCAATACAGCAACTCTGAGTGCAGAATCATCCTTTACCAGATGATGAGAAGGATTCTTCCACAAGTTTGTTTTACATGTTTGTACAGCATTAGAAGGCTAGTATAACCCTAATATTTTGGTCGGCTTACTGTAAATGCTTCTTGAGATTAAACAAGAACAGTGTGTAGCCGGTATGAAAGTATGTTGTGTGTTTATCTGCTACACATAAGATACTCTCTTGCAATCTGTCATGGCCTCACATTCCCTTCAGATCATTTTACTTAAATCACTTGCTGTATTCTGTTTTTCCTTAAATATACCCTCCTCTCCTTAGCTACTAATTTCTGCGTTAAGGAAGACATTTGCTGCAAGAATCCAAAAGCAATGTCTACTATTAATCCTGCATGGTTGGGAACCTGCCTAAAAGAGATCAAAATCTTCTCCCAAGGAGAAAATAGTCACAGAACTCTACCTCCACAGTGGCAGTTATCTTTCATTTATCTGACAAATTACTCCCAATTGATTTTTTTAAAGGACACTAAGGTATTATCATTGTAATTACAGGAATGTGGTTTATGTAACTCATTTTGTCTTCATGGATGCCTGGTGTACTTCATTGACTAGGCTCAGGTTGTTAAACAGCTTTTATAATGGTACAATTCCAATACCTTTTTTCTCTAACAGCCTTTTTAAGGGTACTCATGTCTTGTCATGAAAATCGTGTAGTTTACTAGTGCAAGTAATTAGAATAACATAACACAAACTGCTCTACCTGTAACCAAAATAATATAAAGTATATATAATATTGTATTGGGCTACATATTTGTAACAACCAATGAAATTCTAAAATCACCTGTGTTGATCTACTTAATGGCAGTGTAAATTATTACACTGACCTCAGATAAAGTAATATTTTGAATAAGCATTCCTTGGCTTTGTAAAGCAAAACATGACATTGGAGTCATCAAAGTGTTATAACCTTGGAGGAAATTTGTACAAAAATAAAGTAGGACAGTTGATGCAACTAAAAAGCAATTTGTCAATTTTCTGTGCAGACTTTCAAAACCATACAAAACAACATAAGTGATTAGATAATTGAATAAAGAAACCCAGTATCCACAATTATATAGATTCATATATTTGTGCAAGGAAAATATATAAAAGCTAATAGGAAAACTAACTACTGTCAATCATCAGGGCTTGCACAGCCTCTCCCCTCCCTTCTCCATTAATTCCTGTTAGAAGATATTGTATGATAACAGATTGAACTGTGTCATGTCATGCCATGCTGTTAGTGCCATACAATTTCTGTTATGACAAATATAACATTCTGGGATTTATTTGAAGCCAAATATCCCTCTCTGTCTCTCCCTTTCTCCCCCAAATGGAGTCAGCCTGTCTGCCAGACTGATGGTAAAAACATCAGGCTAACCCCTTTTTATCATAAAGTATCAGATACATTGAGAGCCTGTTCTGAACATAAAGTAGTCATTTAATCTCAGCAGGGATGCTACTGGCAGAAAGATAAAATCCCCTCCTACACCCAACAGAGAGGGTGGGGAGACTAGTCATAAATCTGCTGACATATGGAGATTACCCACAATCTATTGTCTGGACACATGACCAATCAACAATGGTGGACTGTGCTGAAATGATAAACACCACTGAAGTACTAGCCCATGAATTTGAACTGTACAGTCTCCATGGACAAGGCAAATGTGAAAAGAGAAAGCACACTCCATTTAATTCTAGTGGTTCACACAGGTTCATGAAAATGCAAAGGTTCATGGAGATCCAACAGGTTCTAAACAGCCTCTGAAGAGTCTAGAGAGAAAGAAGATTGCTGTGTTTGCTCCTAATTAAACTTCAGCTTATAGCTTTATGTCATGTTTCCACTAGCCACATTGAGGTGCACCTCAGTGTGGCTGATCGAGTCCAGGGGGTGTTTCCACATTGGCTCAGGTGCACATCCGCCTGTGCCCAAACTAGTTTCAGGAGGCACAGTTTCGTACATCGTACTGGCTGAGTTCCAAACTGGTCTCTTATGTAGCCAAACAGAACACCACTGCATTTTGAAATTGTAACTACAGTAATGGCGGCTGCTATCCATGTGAGAGAAACTATTTCCATGAAAGTTGTGTGTTTACCTTGGGAAGATTTTGAAATTAGAGCTTTTCATAATGTATGTTCTGAAACTGCCATACAGGATTAATTGCTCAGAGCAATCACTAAATCACTAGAACACTGCTGCAGAAAGGACTGCATCGCTCGGCAATACAGTGCTGTGACAAAAAAAAAAACTAAAAATACAATACAAAAAGGTAAAAGATCAAAACAACAAAAGTAAAACTAATTTTAAGTGCTTTAATGTACCTAATACAAAATGTAATACAATGTAGCTCTCATTATGTGACACACGAACAAAACAAAAAGTTAAATATAATCTGCTGTAATCTGCTTTTTTCAACTTGCCACTTTACTTATCAATATATGAATTTATTTAGGCTAAATGCAAATGTATTTGGATGTTAAATAAATCATACGGTGGTCATGCTTTAAACCATGGTTTAAATTTGTATTTCATTTTGGTATTTTTTGGGATGGGAGAAGGGGGTTGGCCACCAGTGATGAAAACGATCAAAATAATGAAACCAAATTTTAAAATATTTAATTAAATTTATATGCATATATGAATGACATAACTTACATGGGTTGTCTACACCCTCGTTAAAACTGATTTAATTTGAATGCGTAATGGTCCGCATATGTGTCAAAAGACAATGTGATGCGTTATGCACTGATAAAGATGCATTCGTAGAATTTCACTTGTGAGGGGAAAATACTCACAGGTGGACTGTATTTGAAAAGCAATCGATGTCCAACCTTTTCTTTATTAAATCTCTATCAACCTGGTATAGACGGGGATAAGAAGTTATTATGCGAAGAAGCTTCTCAGCATTGTAGCACTGCATCTCAAACACTCTAGATGAAGCGCGACGAGGTCAAAGTTCAGTTGATTCTGAACTCGGCAACACGACCAATGACTGTCGTTATCAAGCAGGTTGACTGTCGCCAGAAAGTATAAACTGCACACGGCAACAATGATCACCAGTTGCTTCGATCACTCCGGTCAAGTGGAAACTGCTCATTTAACCGAATTGGGTGTATATGCTTGGTTTGACATTTTGGCATTGGCTATGGCTGGGGTTCAGGATGCTATTCAGGCCTAAAATGAGGCCGGTACCCTGTTGAAGTGGTGGACGATGAAACCATGGAGGTTGATTTTGTTGTTACTAACGATGTGGAAATCTTGACTGTGGCCCCCCTGACGATTCCACACAAATACAAGTCCAGGAGAAGATGGAGCCACAGAATGTGCCCATACCAATGCTGTTAAGTGGGCAGACCCAGGCCAAGCTGTTGACCTCCCTCCTCTGTCCCCGAGGCTGTGCTGCTGGAGGGTCAGCCAGAGGGCTTGACGGAAGAGGAGGAAATGGGGATCTGGACCTCCAGGGTGTGGCAGAAGCACATGGACTCTCAGAGCAGCGACAAGGGCATCCTGGTGATCCTAGCCGACTGCCAACACCCTGTCGGCCAGCGTTCCCATAGGCTGCACCTCTTCAATCCAGATGCTAGGCCCTGGTCTCTCTGGAGCTGCGGTAGCAGTCCTTCTTGGTGGCTATACATATATTTATTTATTTTTCCATCTTTGTCATTTCATTTATTTGAACTGGTTTGATTCCAAGTGTATCCAACTATGTGTCGACAACCTGATGTTGTTTTTAGGTTTGTTTTGCTGTTCAAGCATTTGTTTGGCCAGTTGGCAGCAATTTTAATTAAATGTACAAAGTTAAAATGTAATAAAAGAGTGAAACTGCTTATTTATTTGCAAATTAAGGCATACTGCTTTTAAAATTATAATAATATTAAAGACGGACCTATTTGTATTTGTTGTCTAACAAATTCGATTTTTTTTTTTTAATAATTGATAAATGTTTACATTATTTAATATATATAAATATATTACATTTTCCTTTTTTTACCTTAACATTTATATGAGGTTATATAAGGCTCTCCTGACTTCTTCAGTTTTCCACATGAGTGGCTTCAGACGTGAAACATGAACAACTGCAATGCATTTTACAGTGGGCATATATGAATTGTATGTTTTGCTTTTAATAGTATTTCAATTAGAGAACTACTTCTAATTTAAGTAACATGTTTAATGAATTTAATCCATGTGGTAATCCATGTGTTGTAATGTAGTCTGTAATATTCTGGTAACGATGGTTGACTAATGGAGCTAATATAAATGTGTGTGCATTTAACTGCATTTGAAAACTAGTCAACTTTATTTTTTAAGAATAAAGAAAATAAATGAACTTTCTTGTGATTGTCCAAAGTATTTTTTCTTTTTAAAACCACTGCTTTTTCGCAACAAATGTAGCTACTTATGATGATTTAGCTAGGCAGAAACATTTTATAATACAGTACCCTTACTACAGTGTACTTACACTGTAATTACACAGTAACACAAGTTAATTGACCATGTAGTTTATGTATATTAAAGATTAAATACTAGTATCAATAATGTAATTACAGCAGAAGCTTACATAAACTTAATAACAAGTAGTATGGCTTAGTTACATCTAGTGTGGGTTATTTACTTTACATGTTCATTTAAATGGTGCAAACCTTTGTGATGTTACTGATGACTTTAAACTCATCCCTTGTTACAGTGTAACAACATGTAATGGTCAGCACTTCCCTCTTACATGTAATTACATAAAAATGTATTACCAGTCAAGTACATGTAAAAACATGGAATAAGCATACCTGTTTCCATATACAGCAATGGCAACTCTCCATGCTTTGGATAACACATTCCATGTAATGTGAAAAAAACAAGACACCAAACCAATTGTTTCCCTTTTGAAAAATAGAATGTACATGAAACAGCTCACAAATGCCTTGAAATATGTTGATCTGTGTCTGGCAAAGGAAGAATTGTACAAACTACTGTTTATGGGAACACAACTAACCAACATTTCCCTTTATCTGTGAGCATAAAGATAGTGCATTTTAAGTCCTTACAAAGGTTACTAATTTGGATTTTAATCATTTTTACTAGGGATGGCTCAATACCACTTTTTCTTGTCTGATCCCATACCGATTCCTTAACCTTTACTATCTGCCGATACCGATACCGATCCGATATTTATGTTTACTACTAAGCTGTTAATATACCATATTTATGGATGCAATGTGAAACAAATGCTCTATTTCCTTAATGGAAAAAATACAAAACCCACAACAACATGACTTATGCAATAATGCTGCTTCCTCTTATTTAGTAAAACTCTTCTAAATGAAAAAATATATATATTTAAGCAGCATTTAAATATTCAAAATGAATACTGAAATATCACTGAAAGTACAACTGTAAAATTCAAATTACAACATTTAGTTAAAACAATATACACTCACCTAAAGGATTATTAGGAACACCATACTAATACTGTGTTTGACCCCCTTTCGCCTTCAGAACTGCCTTAATTCTACGTGGCATTGATTCAACAAGGTGCTGAAAGCATTCTTTAGAAATGTTGGCCCATATTGATAGGATAGCATCTTGCAGTTGATGGAGATTTGTGGGATGCACATCCAGGGCACGAAGCTCCCGTTCCACCACATTCCAAAGATGCTCTATTGGGTTGAGATCTTGTGACTGTGGGGGCCAGTTTAGTACAGTGAACTCATTGTCATGTTCAAGAAACCAATTTGAAATGATTCGACCTTTGTGACATGGTGCATTATCCTGCTGGAAGTAGCCATCAGAGGATGGGTACATGGTGGTCATAAAGGGATGGACATGGTCAGAAACAATGCTCAGGTAGGCCGTGGCATTTAAACGATGCCCAATTGGCACTAAGGGGCCTAAAGTGTGCCAAGAAAACATCCCCCACACCATTACACCACCACCACCAGCCTGCACAGTGGTAACAAGGCATGATGGATCCATGTTCTCATTCTGTTTACGCCAAATTCTGACTCTACCATCTGAATGTCTACACTTCTGAAATGAAAACTAAACTTGTGCCTCTGCTATGAATTAGCATACAATAACAAAACACATTTACTTTATCCAACCCAACAGTCAGTATGTAGAAAGTGGTTTAATAATGATCCACTTTCTTCCAAACTAGCTTTAAGTTACCTATTTTTTTTTAACTATATCATGACATATTTCAATTACAATACAGCACCCTAGCATAATAAAATTGGCATCTGTGACATATACAGTGAGGGAAAACAGTATCTGATCCCCTGCTGATTTTGTACGTTTGCACACTGACAAAGAAATGATCAGTCTATAATTTTAATGGTAGGTGTATTTTAACAGTGAGAGACAGAATAACAACAAAAAAATCCAGAAAAACGCATTTCAAAAAAGTTATAAATTGATTTGCATGTTAATGAGGGAAATAAGTATTTGATCCCTTATCAATCAGCAAGATTTCTGGCAAGATTTCCCTCACTGTATGACCCTGTGTTTGGGGACCAGTAGTTGGGTGAGGTTGCGAGATTCCCCATCCTCCGTAAATATTTGGGGTTGCTTAGGTGCCAATGTCATTCGAACCTGTGAAATATGTTACACTGTTGTTTTTTTAGATCCTTCATAATTTATTCAACTTTTCAACTAACTTTTTCGGAAGGTTCAACATTTTTGCTTCCTGAACCTTCAAAGGTGAAACTGATGGGGCTCAAGCAAGGACTGGCAAGTCAGGAGGCCTTCTGGCAAAAAACAAACAAAAAATTCAATTCTCCCACTGCCCAATTCACCCACTGCAGCATTCATTGCAATGCACTCACAGCCAAGAAAATACCTGCTGATCTTTAGAGTGTTTTAGACCAGGCAGTTAAAATGTTAAGTTATGTGAAAACATGGCCATTAAATTAATGTTTGTTTTCTTTGTTGGGCAATAAAATGGGAGTGATCATGAAATGCTACTTTTCCATACAGAATTCACAATGCCCTGTAATGAAAAGGTGTTGAACTTAATTTTGAGTTGTAGATTATTCTTAGTGACTGTCATTTTGTATCAATTTCAGTGATGAGCTGTGGCTGTCAGGACTTGCCTACTTAGCTGTCATTTTTTTGACATTTTAATGAACTGAATGAAAGCCATAAAAATTATTTTTAAATCCATGATGTTCACTGCAAAACCAGGTCACTTGTATAGAAGTTTCCCAGACATAGAGTGAGGTAATTGCAATACTATAAATATAGTAAATACTATAATATAGTATTTTGTGTATATACAGCTCTGGAAAAAATTGAGACCACTCCAAGTTCAGAAATCAATGTTAAGTGGTCTCTAATTTTTTCCAGAGCTGTAAAGTACTATGATGGCAATAAGAGGTCACTTCCTCTAGTTTTTTATAAAGTTCTGTCACTGCTTGGAATTTCTCCAACCTCTACTTTTTGAGACATTGTATCCTGATAATGCCAGACTATCATAGAGATCACCAACTGTTGCCCTTGGGTTTGATTTTGCCTCCTGAACTACTTTCCTCACAGCAAATGTTCTTGCATCTTCTCCCTGGCAAGATAGGGGCTGTTCCAGAAATCTTGAACATCTTGATGATGGATGCTGTAGTAAATTTTTTGTCATTTAATTTATATAGTGTTTATCCCTTTGCACTCAATCTTCTCTATATCCACAATGGTGCGTTGACTTCAAAACACATTAGATGTCAGCACTCAAGCAAAAAAATCGAATAGATCTTATTTTCATATTTTAATTTTAGAGGTTAACAAAACATCAGTTCTCACCATTTCTCCTTTTAAATTTTATTTATAGCCATCACCCAACCTGTGAAGGTCAGTGATCCTGTTGGCATCAAGACAGCTCTATGACTTGGACCATGATGATGATATAGGTGCTGCGGGACAAACCAATCAAGTGCTCTATAGATAATCTTTTCTGCTATCTGGTATGTGTGGAAACGTCACATGAAGAAACACCGAAGAACTCTCCCTTGGGGCATTGAAAGTTACTAATATTTTAGAATGGAACAGAAAAATCAAATACTTTAATTGTATTCTCATACTAACACATATAATACAGATAATTTTAATGTTAGTGTCTGCACTAGTTATACTCAATCTAACAGTGGGTTTTAAAGGGTTACATGAAGCTACATACCTTTTCATTATTATTTTGTTTCCTCCATATTGTGTTGTGACAAATGTTTGGGTATACATATATATATATACAGTGGGGGGAAAAAGTATTTGATCCCTTGCTGATTTTGTACGTTTGCCCACTGACAAAGAAATGATCAGTCTATAATTTTAATGGTAGGTGTATTTTAACAGTGAGAGACAGAATAACAACAAAAAAATCCAGAAAAACACATTTCAAAAAAGTTATAAATTGATTTGCATGTTAATGAGGGACATAAGTATTTGATCCCCTATCAAATTGCAAGATGTCTGTCTCCCAGGTGTCTTTTATACAGGTAACAAGCTGAGATTTAGGAGCACTCTCTTAAAGGGAGTGCTCCTAATCTCAGCTCGTTACCTGTATAAAAGACAACTGTCCACAGAAGCAATCAATCAATCAGATTCCAAACTCTCCACCATGGCCAAGACCAAAGAGCTGTCCAAGGATGTCAGGGACAAGATTGTAGACCTACACAAGGCTGGAATGGGCTACAAGACCATCGCCAAGCAGCTTGGTGAGAAGGTGACAACAGTTGGTGCGATTATTCGCAAATGGAAGAAACACAAAATAACTGTCAGTCTCCCTCGGTCTGGGGCTCCATCCAAGATTTCACCTTGTGGAGTTTCAATGATCATGAGAATGGTGAGGAATCAGCCCAGAACTACATGGGAGGATCTTGTTAATGATCTCAAGGCAGCTGGGACCATAGTCACCAAGAAAACAATTGGTAACACACTACGCCGTGAAGGACTGAAATCTTGCAGTGCCCGCAAGGCCCCCTGCTCAAGAAAGCACATGTACAGGCCCGTCTGAAGTTTGCCAATGAACATCTGAATGATTCAGAGGAGAACTGGGTGAAAGTGTTGTGGTCAGATGAGACCAAAATCAAGTTCTTTGGCATCAACTCAACTCGCCGTGTTTGGAGGAGGAGGAATGCTGCCTATGACCCCAAGAACACCATCCCCACCGTCAAACATGGAGGTGGAAACATTATGCTTTGGGGGTGTTTTTCTGCTAAGGGGACAGGACAACTGCACCGCATCAAAGGGACGATGGACGGGGCCATGTACCGTCAAATCTTGGGTGAGAACCTCCTTCCCTCAGCCAGGGCATTGAAAATGGGTCGTGGATGGGTATTCCAGCATGACAATGACCCAAAACACACAGCCAAGGCAAGAAAGGAGTGGCTCAAGAAGAAGCACATTAAGGTCCTGGAGTGGCCTAGCCAGTCTCCAGACCTTAATCCCATAGAAAATCTGTGGAGGGAGCTGAAGGTTCGAGTTGCCAAACGTCAGCCTCGAAACCTTAATGACTTGGAGAGGATCTGCAAAGAGGAGTGGGACAAAATCCCTCCTGAGATATGTGCAAACCTGGTGGCCAACTACAAGAAACGTCTGACCTCTGTGATTGCCAACAAGGGTTTTGCCACCAAGTACTAAGTCAAAGGGGTCAAATACTTATTTCCCTCATTAACATGCAAATCAATTTATAACATTTTTGAAATGCGTTTTTTCTGGATTTTTTTGTTGTTATTCTGTCTCTCACTGTTAAAATACACCTACCATTAAAATTATAGACTGATCATTTCTTTGTCAGTGGGCAAACGTACAAAATCAGCAGGGGATCAAATACTTTTTTCCCCCACTGTATATATATATATATAAAAATAAATACATTGATTTCCCACCAAGACTGCATGATTTGTCCTAAACATTCCACATATCAGTTCATGGAATACATGCTTTTCTTAAGAAAACTTTTTTAACTTAGGAAATTTGTGTCAAATAACATTAAAACACATTTGTTACATAGCTTGACAAGGATATACAATACTGATCATTTCAATTAAAACAGATTTTACCATATATGATTTATAAGTGATTAAAATTGCAAATTGCAGTCTTGTCACAGTGACTAACAAAATGGAATTGAAGTGACAAGGTATTTGTCATTAGAAAGTTCATAATGCAAACACATTCCTGTTTCTCCTCCCAGATGTCATTGAATACCAATTTAATGTAACATGAAATAACTGAAGAAATATCATTATAAGAAATACCACAGATTTCTAGTAATTGGATAAGCATTGTAGATATACAATTTTATTTCAAAAGGGGTTTAGGATGATGGATATACTGTGAGTATATATAATATGTGTGTGTGTATGTGTGTAATGTGGGAGATCTTCGTGTCAAAAATAGAGAGTGCAAACAAATCAGCTTCGCTGCAACTTGGACTGTTTATTGCATGCAATAATCAAAAATGCAAAAATTACAAAATACAGAAAATATATCCTCGCAAATATATATATATATATATATATATATATATATATATATATATATATATATATATATATAAACAAATAGATTGCAGTTAACACTTGCAATACCTATCCATACCCCCCCCCACCCCCCCACACCAATTACACAATGGGATCCCATAAAACATTCACATAGAATTAAACAAAACAAAAACAAAAAACCTGCATAAAGTCTCTGCCAGGAATTTGTGTACCTATTTCCTGACAACGAACTTCTAACAGGACTGTAAAACACAGAGGTACAATGCTTGCAGAAATACTGAAATAACACCCCATGGTGTCAAGCAGTAAACCCTCCTCTTGCAATGTATGTATGCATTACATTGCTCTGTATTTCTAACTCTTATTATCATACATTTAATAACTGTGATCTTTGGGTTTATTCTTTTAAGTATCTCAGTTTAACATGCTTTCAAATATAATGTCATTGATTCAGCTCATGATGATCAGTTCCAGTAATTGGACAAGGACTACACTGGCACACTTAAAATTGTATTTTGTTATACAATCTTTTGGAGAAAACTGAACTACTCTTAAACTCAGTAGGAGTGTTAAAGGGATAAGTGGTTGTTAGCACCTGTCTATTGGGTTTTCCCCAACCTTGTATCTATTTTTATTTCCTGAACAGTAACAAAAATGTACTACATTTCATATATGGAGTAATTCCACATGAATCCAAAATATGAAATGCACTAATTTTCTTACTAAATGCATATAATTGTTATTATTTATTGGTTAGTAGTTTTATGAGAACCAGTACATTTTCATGGAATACAAATATTTCCAGAAAGGTTTGTTCTTCCATGTAATTACAACTCAGGTAGATGAAATGTAACCAGATTAATAAATCGTGTTTTTTTATATTAGCAACATTAAGACATTAATAATTATAATTTAAATATATATATTGTGGAAAAAGGCTTACCTGAATATCCAGTCCAACTGATAGAGAAAAGCACCTCTGTTCAAAATATAAACTCTTTTTATAACTACATCTGAAACAATGACCTTTCACAATGGAGACATTCCATCTATAAAAAGAAAGTGAACACTTCTGATGAAGATAGCAGTGAGATTTCAAATGGACATGCAAATGCTTAAAATATCTAGATGGATCCGAATATAGGTGATAAAGGAGGGGGCTGATGAAGGAGAATGTACTGTAGTCATCAAAGGAATGAGTTGTATTTTAAAAATGCATGGTTTTCTGCTGGGTTTTATGGCCATAGTAGAAACCGAATTTCTTAACACTTTACACTCCAGCTCTCACAACACTATATATTTTTTAAGATGCGTAAGTTTAAATATTTTGGTGTAGGAACATCGTAAATCTATAGGTCATTTTTGATCGATGAGGCTTTGAGTGATTTATTCAACCTAGCCATGTTGTGGAAGGACCGCACACGGAAGCTATAATAAGTATATAAGTTAGTAATAAGAGAAACTGTAGATTTTAGAAGTTAAATTGTTTTAGAAAGATATAATGGTCTCATAAAAAGACACTAACGTCTGGAGCAGCTCCATTAGCAACTTCTTGAACTAAACAAGCAGAAGAGATGTCATTTCAAAAATCTTACAGTGCAGAGGATATTGTCATCAGATGATACTGTACAGAGGACCTGCTACCCGAGGAGCTGATGCCCTGTTGGATTTTTAAGTACATTATGATTTATTTCAGTTAACATTTCATGTAAATAGCTGGGTTTTTGTTTACTTAAAAACAAAACAGATACACACAAAATAAAATAAATATTTCAGCCTTGTTGGTCTGAATATATTTAATCATGTTACTTTGGGGGAGGTTTGTGATCTTGAGGTATCACTAATGGGCTTTTAGTGATGCTGTAAGGTTGCTGCACTGTAGCATGGGAGACTGGGATTCATATCTCACTGTGGCCAGAACCCCCTAGGATGTAACAATACGTTACAAAACATCTTCAAAATGAAGAGCTATCTAACTTGCTTTGGAAGTACAGTTAGTTCGCGCTTAACACAGATTTACCACGGTTTCAGAACAATGCAATACAATTATTAAGAAACAAATGTACGGTTTCAGAACAGTATAGATTGGGAGTGAATGGGAGTGTGCTGACACCGACATCGACGACCCTACCCCTCACCAAGAAGTTTTAAATCACTTGCTGCATTCTCGCTTGCCATTTTAGAAGCCATTTTAAAATTATATTACAACATGGTTTGTCAGTAATCACAGAGATCTAATGTCAAAACTTCCAAGACGAATTAGAAAGCTCTCAAGACAACACCAGCAAAACTGATTTTTTTTTAATGTTGGCATTGTGGCATTATGAAAATGGTTTGGAGCAGACTATTACTATATAATAAATAACAAAAAAGTGATGTAGAAATGGTTTCATTTCTATGTAGTATTGATTGCCCTTTAAAGTACAGTACAATAATTTGTTTCATTTTTATTAAGCCACCTCTAAAGACACTGCATGAGTAAAATCACAATCTGAAAGTAGGACACAATTTAAGTCTTACTGAATAATAGGTCATGTTTCCTATAGCTCAGTTAATCTAAAAATCAATTAATATCTTCATTACAGTAACATTTAATCAGGAATGTATTCAGTAACTTACAGACAATACTGAAAATCAATCTGCTCTAAAATTGTTGTTAAACTGTCATTAATCTCTTTAAATTGGCTGCTGTCATGTGTAGTATGCACTGTATCACTTTACTTCTTGCTGGAATGCTGCAAAGATAGAAAAACTATACACAAAGTATTGGCTTATGCAAAAGGTTACCATCAGTTTCAATAGAAAAATAATGCACACATTTCACTGGCATTTTATCTCAGCTACTATAATTATACTTTTAATGGAATGTACATTCCCTTCTTACTCAGAGGTCTGCATGAAATTTAAGGGCATTAAACCCTAAAGATACGTCAAAATAGCAATGGGAAAAACATGTTATGAATAGATGATACATTGCAGACTGATAATTTTCCAGTCTAATACAGATAATTTTCTTAGCATCACACATCTTACTGGTGAGTTCCTTTCCACATCAGCTCCAGCTATATCAAACAAAACAGTTCTGACATCCTTGAGAACATTATACAGAATAGTCACAGTTCAGGATTTGTTTTTGTCAAAAACTCTTACAACTGGCACTTAACCTTGACAATTGGAGAAGAGTGCTACAGATACTTTTCTTCAGATCCACAAGGAAACAGTGTTTCAGAATAAACTCAGGTGAGAGACTGTTAAAATGCTGTTTAGTGCCTATAGTTTAACAATATTTTGTTGTTTTGCCAGTGCACCAACATTAAAAAGACAGTATATTATTAAAGTCTCAATATCATCCTACTATTTAACACCATGCAATACCCTGAAGAAGGTGACTTGAAATTGAGTTCAAAATAACCAAGGATATTGATTAATTTAAATGTTACCCCCACTTTTATAGGACATGCTTGACTGGAGAGTCAGATTAAAGTTTGCAACAAGCCTAAATAAGATATGAGAATGATTAAAGCTGAATAGAAAAACTGAGAGAATTAAGTTGTGTTTATCTTTGTTTACTAAAAATTATAAAGCTCTGGAAAAAATTTAGAGACCACTCACTCCAAGTTCAGAAATCAATGTTAAGTGGTCTCTTAAATTTTTTCCACAGCTGTACATATTTTTAAAGTTAACATTTTCAGTAAAAACATATCCTGTTATTTGAGAAAGACATTCAAATTTAAATTAGACTTTTTCCTTTCATAGAGATTTTACGATTACTATTTACATTTTGTTTGGACACTCCTAATCACAAAGGATTATGGTTCAAAAATGTAATTTCTTAGAATCCATGAATTTGTCCATCTTTGATCTGTTCTTCTTGCAATGTGTCCAGCTAATTACCATTTTAACATTTTCACTCTTTCAATGTTGGTCTTTTTTCTCAGTTCCATTAATTTCATTTCTATCTCTTCTTGATATTCCAAAACATGCATGTTTCTAATGCTTCTTTCTGTTGTCTGCAGTTTCTGTAACATGTTCCCAATTAGTGACCAGGATTCAAATACATTTTTGACTTTTGACTTC